>NC_136271.1:84405497-84577839 GCF_964187855.1 Myxine glutinosa | reverse complement strand
AGGTTTTGCGGTTGATTCCGAAGAGAATCATCGGAGTGCCGTTACGCCACGAGAACGGGTCGTTAGCCATTTTTACCTCACGCAGGATTTGCGCTTCGCTCAAGGTTTTTCACCTCGCTCCAACCATTTTCACCGCATTCAGACGTTAATCTGGTGTGTGTGTGGAACGTGGCTTTTGAGTGGGAAATCTGCGGTTCGCCGATTGGGAGCCCGTGGAACGTCCATACCCGAGGGTGTGATTTTCCAGTCGCCTTGAGGGCACCTTTGCGCAGCTTTGGCAGCGTGACTGTGACTGCCATCCGAACGGGATTCTGGTCTCGATTAGACATCGTTCGGACGATCACTGGAGCGGATCGACTTTGGCTTGATGCCGGAATAGAGACATTGGGAATGTTCTTCTTTTCGCTCACTTGGAGCACAGTGAGTTATATTGTATGAACCTGATGGTACCATCACAGGAAATATATATTGGTTGTACAATTGATTACTATTGTTGTTGTGCTGTTATTCTTGTGTGATCTTAATACAATACTTGTTTGTTGGTAACAATTGGTGTGGTTTCACCATTGATCTTTGACATACAGAATAACACATCTTTCTGCCCTAACTCCTCTCGGGGCTCGGAGGTACACCGTGACCGGGGTTTGGGGAGGAGCATGTAACAATATATATATATATATGTGTGTATATGTATACAACAACAACAGGCATTTTAAGGCCATTTTCCCTGCAAGAGCGGGGGTTAGCCTTGCGGTCCCCATGACAATGTTCTCCATTTTGCCCTATTTTCTGCATCTCTCCTTGTTAACCCCCTTGCCCGCATTTCTTCTTCGACCATCTTTAGCCAAGTCTTTCTCGGTCTTCCCCGTCCTCTACTTCCTTCTACATTCATTTCCATCACTCTTTTCAACCAGTCACTTTCATCCTTCCTCAACACATGACCAAACCATCTCAACCTGTTGCTCTTCACAGCATCAATCACAGGCTCTATTGCCATCATCTTTCGCAATTCATCATTTGTCTTCCTCTCTCTCAACGATACTCCACACATCCACCAAACCATTCGCATTTCCACCCTTTCCTGCCTTCGTTGCTGCTCTACGTTCATTACCCATGTCTCACTCCATAAATCATAACACTTCTCACACATGCAGCATACACCTTTCCCTTCAGCTTCAACGACACTCCCCTCCTCATCAGCACGCCACTCAGGTCCCAGAAATTCTTCCATGCAAATCTCACTCCAGCAACCGTTGCCGAGTCTGATCCACCTTCTCCATTCAGCATGTCTCCGAGGTAGCAAAATGTTTTCACACCTTCCAGCTTCATGCCGTCTCCAAGATCCAACTCAACATTTCCTCCATCTGCAGCTCCCTCTGTGCACACCTTACATTTGAATGTAGCTGCCACACTGGTTAATGACCCTCTCAGACCACGACATTTGTGATGAACCCACTCGGCGCACATTGTACATTGAATGGAGTTCACTCCGACACCCTTCCTGCACACAGCACATGGCCACTTCCCAGTTCTTTCCACCTCACCACATGCTTTACCACTTTCCATCACCTTCGTCTTTCCTACATTCACCTTCAGACCTTTTGTCTCCATACATTCCTTCCACTTGTTCATGTTTGCCTTCAGTCCATCCATACTTTCCGCAATCAACACCAGATCATCTGCATACAACAACTCCCACGGTAAACCCTCCTTCACGTTCTGAGCCAGCACCTCCATCACAGCTACAAATAGTAGTGGACTTGGTGCCGACCCCTGATGCAGTCCCACCTTCACCTCAAACTCACCACTGTTCCCGTCCTTTGTCCTTACAGCTGTGCGTGCTCTTTTGCACATTGCCATCACTACTCTGATCAACCATTCCTCCACTTCTAACTTCCTCAATGCCCATGTCAATACTTCGCGTGGAGCCCTATCGAATGCTTTCTCCAGATCAACAAACCCAAGAAACAACTTCTTCCTCTTCTCCATGTACTTCTCCTGCAACTGCCTCACAATAAAGAGCGCGTCTGTCGTTCCTCTTCCTGGCATAAATCCAAACTGCATTTCGTCGATCTTCACCTTCTTCCTTATCCTCCTCTCCAACACCCTTTCCAATACCTTCATTCCATGCTCCAATAACTTTATCGCTCGGTACGAGCCACACTCTAGAGGGTCACCTTTCCCCTTGTATAGAGGGACGAGTTGTCACCTTTCCCCTTGTATAGAGGGGGGGAGGGGAGAGGGGAAGGGGAGAGGGGGGGAGGGGGGGAGGGGTAGGAGGGGAGGGGTAGGAGGGGACGGGGAGGTGTAGGGGGGGAGGGGGGAGGTTACATTACACCGATTTACATTGGAAACTGCTGAAATATGTACGCAACTTCAACTTAGCACAGTTTCGTAAATACTTGAGATAAATCCATGCGGTAAAAGATTGCTGAGAGTTGCTAAGACCTACGACTTAGAAATTCCACCTGGACACACTTCAGGGGGCACTTTCAAAGGGGAGATGTGCTTATTCTTTCTAAAAAATATTTTAGGTGTGGTATAGACATGATATTTGCATGCATCGGTTTCAAAAATCGAGCAAATATGGTAAATATTACTCACGTGAAACCAGGATCCGTCTCGGTGGTAGCCATGAGTGTGTAGATGTCACATGATCGGTCATGAAGAGTGGTTAAGTCCAAAATATGGCATACCATGGCATAAAAACGATTTGCCCGCAAAGCATTGCACCGCAACGGCGGTCACAGAGTGCCATGCACAGCGTGACGTAAGTAGTGCGCGCAGCGCCCCTGGCGGAATTACCGGTCCCTATCAAAGACATTTAAATCATATCGCACAAAATCGACAAAAATCGACACAAAACACGATCGCTTTTCGCTCTGAATTACATGCAAACGTGTGACCGAAATCACCATCGCCCAGCATCGAATGCCAACCAAGATGGCGCCCGGTAACTGCATCTCCACCTATGTGGAGTGAATGGCAATGGTCACATCACGTGATCGCTCTGAGCGAATCAGCGAGCTGTTCTGACACCGGCTGAGATCAGCGGGTACTTCGCTGAAATGCGCTGAGGTAAATATGAATAAAAAATATGGATCTCGTCAAATATGGTCTCAGCCATGTTCGTCCCAGGCTCAATGGCCATGTCTATGCCAAATATCAAGCACGTGAGCCTCTCCGTTTCGGAGTCTATCGGTAACATTACACACACACACACACACACACACACACACACACACACACACACACACACAAACTGTTTGATATATATATATATATATATATATATATATATATATATATATATATATATATATATATATATATATATATATGTATATAGATATATATATGTATATATAGATATATATATGTATATATATATATATATGTATATATATATATATATATATATGTATATATATATATATATGTATATATATATATATATATATATGTATATATATATATATTTGACTCCATGGTAAGATCTCCAACCTTTAATTGAACAAACAATGACTCAACGTTTCGATTAACAACATGTGAAGCCACACGCCTCCGTTAATCTTCCTCAAGCGTGATAAAATCATCTCAACATCCCCTTATATGCAAAGTGGGCGGGGTATATGCAAAGTGGGGTGGGCAAAGCTGGACAGCCAATGAAACCGTATCACACCGCTCTCGTGAACGGAGACGTTATTGACCAAATTCAAAAATCAACCGCATATTAACGGCTTAAAATAATCCTGTAAGCAATGCTGGATTATAACTCGTCTTTAGAAAATCCGGAACAATAATTACATTTAATTAAAAGTTAAACTTGTAAACAATTAAATTGTAAATTAAATTAAAACTGCAAATTTATTAAAGCAAAAAAAAAAAAGTTTTTTTCAAGGTAAAATAAAATTGCCATAATATCAAGATCATCACATGTGGCCCTATGCGGTAAACGGGAATGCGGGATGGAGGGGGGTTATAGGGGGGGATAGAATGGGGGGGGGAACCAGAGGGGGGTGAAGTGGAGGGGGGGGTTGGGGAGAGGGGTGGTTTGGAGAGAGGGGGAGGGGGCAAATTGTCCGAATAAAAACCTTGTGTGACATATTATGTGGACTCGTTCAAAGTACGGAATGCATGCTTCGTTTACACAAGAGTGGGTCAAACGCTACCGGTAAGTCAACTACCTCTTGTGTGTGATCGGTAACAGTTTCTTCTGTGTGCCAAGCCTCCAAAACACGTCTTCTGTTGGGTGTGGAACCCAAAATATTAACCCTATCCCATAAAGGTGTGTGGCCTTCCTTAAGGCCGTGTTTGGCAATAGCAGATCTGCTGGGAAAATTACATTCAAATGCTTTTTGGTGTTCAGCAATACGTTGACCTAAGGTCCTCCCGGTTTCACCCACATACTCAGCTCCACAACCACAGGGGCACTACATATACCACCCCTGACCTATCCTTCCTCGGAAGCTTGTCCTTGACCCTCATAAGGGCTTGGCGAAGGTGAAAACCGGTGTGAAACTCACCCTCACTCCTGCCGATTTCAAATTCTGCCGACCCTCTGTGAAACCCCTGGTACAAAAGGAGAACACACAAACCCTTTGGTTGTTCTCTCGGTCTCAGCCTGTTGTGTGGGGAAGCCCTTATTGTTTTCCTGTTGGGTAGCAAGCTGTCAGGATAACCATTTGCCCTTAACACATTTTGAAGATGGTCCACCTCACTCATCTCGTCTTCAAAGGTGGATGGTAAATCACGTGCTCTTCTTGAGAGGGTGTGCACCACCGATCTTTTGTGTTCCATTGGATGGCAAGAATTGAAATCAAGGTAGCGATCAGTGTGTGTCGGTTTTCTGTACACCGTTACCTTTAAGGCTCCTTTGGGATCCCTTGCGACGAGTGTATCCAGAAAGGGAAGGGCTCCATTTTTCTCCTCTTCAGTGGTGAAATTAATGGAGGAAAAAGTTTTATTTATGGTCTCATGTATGATGCCCACCTCATCCGAGTGACAGATGACAAATGTGTCATCCACGTACCGGAACCAAACACGTGGTTGCTCTAACAGGGCTGGAATGGTGCGTTCCTCCAAATCCATCACCATTTGGCAATCACAGCCGATACGGGGAACCCATTGCGGTGCCATAAACCTGCTTGTAATATACCTCATTAAATACAAAGTAGGTGGAAGAGAGGCAGGTAGAAAGCATGTCGCAGACGTCCATCGGGCTTAAAGCTCCCGCAGTCTCTTTCCATCGATCATCTTCCATCAAACGCCGGTTTGCCACCTCAATCGCCAGGGCTATGGGCACGTTGGTAAATAAAGACACGACATCAAACGAACCCATGGTCTCGTGTGCTTCGATGGTGAGCTGCTTCACTCTTTCAGCAAATACTGTGCTATTGTGCACGGTTCGCTCTGTTCTCCCACCAAATGCTTCAAAATGTTTGCCAAAAACTTGGATAGAGCATATGACGGACCATTAATACAGGAAACGATTAACCGTTGCGGAAATCCCTCTTTGTGCACTTTCGGTAGCCCGTATGCCTTGGGAGCCACGCCCTTACTGCTGTACAGACGTTTGTACGCCGCAGCCGATAGTCTACCAGTCGCTTTTAATCTGGAAAGCATTGAGTTTAACCTTCGTTCCTCCTTCTTCGTTGGATCTGCGGTTAACCGTTCATAAGTACTTTGGTCCGCCAACATATCCTGCATTTTGTTCGTGTATACAAGACGATCCATGAGCACCGGTGCCCGTCCTTTGTCCGCTGGTAAGAACACCACGTCATCCATGTTGCGTAACTCTCGTAAAGCTTGTTCTTTCGGGTCCAAATTGAAATTGTTGCGTGAAAATTGCGGAGGGCGAAGTAAAACAGCAGCCACTCGTGATCTGATTTCGTTCTTGGTGGCGTTACCAAGATTCATCATCGCAGATTCCACCCGTGATACAATGGTGTCTTTCGGAACAAATCGGGGAGTGATGGCAAAATTAAGGCCCTTCTGCAACAAGCTGGTATGTGCCTCCGAGAGCTGCGTACTCGACCGGTTAACCACCCACCGGTTTCGAATAATGTTCACGTCAACGACGGGAGTCATGCGGTGTGTGGTTTCATCAACCAATGCTGTGAACTTTCGTTGATGTCATTTCCCACCGATGTCCGAGTGTGCTCCGCGAAAATGTGAGCTCTCTGTTGTACTCGATCCCATAACTCGCCAGGTAGTCTTGGCGCAATAGTACGAGCCAACTGTTGCACATGGTCATACCGTTTAGAGAGGCGATGGTGGCAGTTTGAAATGCGCAAACGAAGAAACCTCCGTCCTGTTGCCTGCATGATCTGCTTAGCTTTCAAACCCGGCATGGGAGGTCTGAAACGCCGAGGCTTCGGAAGAATGTTCTGTTCCAAACAGAGATGGTTAAACCGAAGATGTGCTTCGTTACTTCGGTCCGCTCCACAAGGTTGGTATAATGACGGCATCTCTTGGCAACGTCCTGCCCATGGCTTTCGCCAATAATTATAAGCAAAGATTTGCGGTTGGGAGTAAATCCAAATGACTCCATGGTAAGATCTCCAACCTTTAATTGAACAAACAATGACTCAACGTTTCGATTAACAACATGTGAAGCCACACGCCTCCGTTAATCTTCCTCAAGAGTGATAAAATCATCTCAACATCCCCTTATATGCAAAGTGGGGCGGGGTATATGCAAAGTGGGGTGGGCAAAGCTGACAGCCAATGAAACCGTATCACACACCGCTCTCGTGAACGGAGACGTTATTGACCAAATTCAAAAATCAACCGCATATTAACGGATTAAAATAATCCTGTAAGCAATGCTGGATTATAACTCAAGTCTTTAGAAAATCAGGAACAATAATTACATTTAATTAAAAGTTAAACTTGTAAACAATAAATTGTAAATTAAATTAAAACTGCAAATATATTAAAGCAAAAAAACAAAAAACATTTCAAGGTAAAATAAAATTGCCATAATATCAAGATCATCACATGTGGCCCTATGCGGGTAAATGGGAATGCGGGATGGAGGGAGGTTATAGGGGGGCATAGAATGGGGGGGGGAACCAGAGGGGGGGTGGAAGCGGAGGGGGGGGGGTTGGGGAGAGGGGTGGTTTGGAGGGAGGGGGGGAGGGGGAGGGGGCAAATTGTCCGAATAAAAACCTTGTGTGACATTATGTGGACTCGTTCAAAGTACGGGATGCCTGCTTCGTTTACACAAGAGTGGGTCAAACGCTACCGGTAAGTCAACTACCTCTTGTGTGATCGAGGTAACAGTTTCTTCTGTGTGCCAAGCCTCCAAAACACGTCTTTTGTTTCTTTTTGGGGTGTGGAACCCAAAATATTAACCCTATCCCATAAAGGTGTGTGGCCTTCCTTAAGGCCGTGTTTGGCAATAGCAGATCTGCTGGGAAAATTACATTCAAATGCTTTTTGGTGTTCAGCAATACGTTGACCTAAGGTCCTCCCGGTTTCACCCACATACTCAGCTCCACAACCACAGGGCACTACATATACCACCCCTGACCTATCCTTCCTCGGAAGCTTGGCGATTGAGGTGGCAAACCGGCGTTTGATGGAAGATGATCGATGGAAAGAGACTGCGGGAGTTTTAAGCCCGATGGACGTCTGCGACATGCTTTCTACCTGCCTCTCTTCCACCTACTTTGTATTTAATGAGGTATATTACAAGCAGGTTTATGGCACCGCTATGGGTTCCCCGATATCGGCTGTGATTGCAACATGGTGATGGTGGATTTGGAGGAACGCACCATTCCAGCCCTGTTAGTGCAACCACGTGTTTGGTTCCGGTACGTGGATGACACATTTGTCATCTGTCACTCGGATGAGGTGGGCATCATACATGAGACCATAAATAAAACTTTTTCCTCCATTAATTTCACCATTGAAGAGGAGAAAAATGGAGCCCTTCCCTTTCTGGATACACTCGTCGCAAGGGATCCCAAAGGAGCCTTAAAGGTAACGGTGTACAGAAAACCGACACACACTGATCGCTACCTTGATTTCAATTCTTGCCATCCAATGGAACACAAAAGATCGGTGGTGCACACCCTCTCAAAAAGAGCACGTGATTTACCATCCACCTTTGAAGACAAGATGAGTGAGGTGGACCATCTTCAAAATGTGTTAAGGGCAAATGGTTATCCTGACAGCTTGCTACCCAACAGGAAAACAATAATGGCTTCCCCACACAACAGGCTGAGACCGAGAGAACAACCAAAGGGTTTGTGTGTTCTCCCTTTTGTACCGGGGGTTTCACAGAGGGTCGGCAGAATTTTGAAATCGGCAGGAGTGAGGGTGAGTTTCACACCGGTTTTCACCCTTCGCCAAGCCCTTATGAGGGTCAAGGACAAGCTTCAGAGGAAGGATAGGTCAGGGGTGGTATATGTAGTGCCCTGTGGTTGTGGAGCTGAGTATGTGGGTGAAACCGGGAGGACCTTAGGTCAACGTATTGCTGAACACCAAAAAGCATTTGAATGTAATTTTCCCAGCAGATCTGCTTTTGCCAAACACGGCCTTAAGGAAGGCCACACACCTTTATGGGATAGGGTTAATATTTTGGGTTCCACACCCAACAGAAACAGAAGACGTGTTTTGGAGGCTTGGCACACAGAAGAAACTGTTACCTCGATCACACAAGAGGTAGTTGACTTACCGGTAGCGTTTGACCCACTCTTGTGTAAACGAAGCAGGCATTCCGTACTTTGAACGAGTCCACATAATATGTCACACAAGGTTTTTATTCGGACAATTTGCCCCCTCCCCCTCCCCCTCCCCCTCCAAACCACCCCTCTCCCCAACCCCCCCCCCCCCCCCCTCCGCTTCCACCCCCCCTCTGGTTTCCTCCCCCCCATTCTATCCCCCCCTATAACCCCCCTCCATCCCGCATTACCGTTTACCGCATAGGGCCACATGTGATGATCTTGATATTATGGCAATTTTATTTTACCTTGAAATTTTTTTCTTTTCTTTTTGCTTTAATATATTTGCAGTTTTAATTTAATTTACAATTTAATTGTTTACAAGTTTAACTTTTAATTAAATGTGATTATTGTTCCTGATTTTCTAAAGACTTGAGTTATAATCCAGCATTGCTTACAGGATTATTTTAAGCCGTTAATATGCGGTTGATTTTTGAATTTGGTCAATAACGTCTCCGTTCACGAGAGCGGTGTGATACGGTTTAATTGGCTGTCCAGCTTTGCCCACCCCACTTTGCATATACCCCGCCCACTTTGCATATAAGGGGATGTTGAGATGATTTTATCACTCTTGAGGAAGATTAACGGAGGCGTGTGGCTTCACATGTTGTTAATCGAAACGTTGAGTCATTGTTTGTTCAATTAAAGGTTGGAGATCTTACCATGGAGTCATTTGGATTTACTCCCAACCGCAAATCTTTGCATATATATATATATATATACACACACACACACACACACACACACACACACACACACACACATACACACACATACATACATACATACATACATACATACATATACATATATATATATATATATATATATATATATATATATATATATATATATATATATATATATATATATATATATTGTTGTGGATATGAGGATTGTGTTTTTTTTATTGCTTTATTCTGGACCTTCCTGCCTCCAGTCTGTGTATACAGGTCAAAGGTCGTTCCGTAGTTATTTCATAAACAATCACGTTAGCCAATCATAGATTTCCCCCTTGTTGACAGTTATTTCCTTATTCTGTGTATTAGGCTAAGGATTTGTCTTCCATTAATTGACACTCCATTGCACAGAATTCAAATAAATAGATCCCCTTTCATTCCCATTCCCAAAGCCTTTCCTGCCAACCGAATTTGCTGCAGCTGTGGGTTGCTGTTTTCACCGCGACTCCATTACGCACGAGGTAACCTCAGAGAAGAAAGGCGTGTCCCCACCTCGTCATAGAGGGGAGGAGTGAGTCAGCCCCACTCAACCAACCAAGAACAAGGGGTTGGACTTGGAGAGGGTGTGGAGAGAAACATCGAGTAGGTTCGCGAAGGTTCAAGGGCGTGGCATATATAACCCGCACGACGACGCCCCCACGAGAGACGCGCAAGGAGAGAAAAATACGTGCGACGATCGCGCAGGCAGGAGATCGGAGAGAAAGACGTGCAAGGAGAGAAAAATACGTGCGACGATCGTGCAGGCAGGAGATCGGAGAAAGAGACGCGCAAGGAGAGAAATACGTGCGACGATCGCGCAGGCAGGAGATCGGAGAGAAAGACGCGTCAGACGATTTGGAAAGAAGGGGAGGACCAAAAAGAGCCCGAGGCGTGCAGCGACAACCAGCCCCTGCCGCGTGCAACGAGATACGTGTGCCGACGTCGCCCTGCTCGCTCCCAGCCTGACAAGGACCGGCTTGCTGTGCACCCTGCCAAGCCTTCCAGCTTGTGGTTCGACCTTCTCCCTCCAGCAAAAACCAACCTGCAATTTCCCCATTCGTATACGTGAGTTTGTTCTGTGTGTCTTGTCCCTGGGTTAATTAAGACTGTTAATAGGAAAGCTAACGATTTCACTGTGTCTCCTGCTTTTTCCATTTCCCTGTATATAACCTTGACTGCTCCTTTTTGCTTTAGTGTGTGTAAATAATAAATCCTGTTATTCCTCTGTACGTCTTCTTCTTCCTCTTCACATTCGGTCGCTTTAGAGGTTTCCATATTGAATATCTGTGGCGCGATTTTGGCCAACGTTCAGGAATCGGGTTAGTCGGGGTAACTGTTCGGGTGCGGCGGCCATCCGCTCGGCCAATTAACATCCTAGCCGCGTCCGTAACAATATATATATATATATATATATATATATATATATATATATATATATATATATATATATATATATATATATATATATATATATATATTGTTACGGATTCGTCACTTCCGTCTTTGTGGTTTTCATCCACTGGAAGCATTTTTAGTTCCATGTACTATTATTGTTATAGTTTAAGTGAAATGGAGATAACTGTCTTCAAAAGGAAAAAGTGTAGTTATCGCTGTGGCAGATAAACCTGCGTGACGGGTTTTGCGGTTGATTCCAAAAGTGAATCATTGTTGGAGAGCAGGTACGCCTCCATTACGGGCCCGTCCGCCATTTCACCTTGCGCCAGCCATTTCACCGGGCACCAGCCGTTAACCTGGTTCTTGGGTGTGACGTGGATTTTGATTGGGAATTCACGGTTTTCCGCTTGGGAGCCACTGCTCGTTCATATCAACGTCCTTGTCTGGTGAACTGAAGGTGTGAATTCCCAGTCGCCTTTTGGGTGAACTTTTGCCTGACCGACGTCGGCCCGACACCCACCCAGCGGCTCTTCGGCAGCGTCGACTGTCAGCCGTCCTGGTTTCAGGTCTCAATACGACCTTTTTCTTGTGATCCCTGGAGCGTGGATCGACTTTGGGCCTGGAGCCGTGACAGTGACTTTGGGGGTGTTACATTTCGCTCACGGGGAGTACCGTGAGTTATTGAGTTAAGAAACTGGTGGTACCATCATAGGAATTATATGGTATTTGTTGTGCAATAGAAGTTGTATTGTACTTGTGCAAGTTGTTATTATTGTGTGATATTAATACAATACTTTGGTTTTGTAACAATTGATTGGTGTGGTTTCACCATTGGTCATTGGCACACATCATTGCACATGTTTCTGCCGTGACTCCTTTCGGGGCTCGGAGGTACACCGTGACCGGGGTTTGGGGAGGAGCATGTAACAATATTCATATTTCATATATATATATATATATATAATATATTCATATTTCATATATATACAGTCACGTGAAAAAGTATGTACAGCCCATGTAAAGTTTTGACTTTTTCAACATGCAGCTATTTTTCAACATACAGCTATTTGATCTTCATTTCAACAATATTGATAGATAAAGGTGATAATGTAACAAATATCATGAAACATTTACATTTTGTAGTCCATTGTATAATTTAAATAAACATAAATGCAAATTTCGCATGTGGAAAAAGTAAGTACACCCTGACATTTATCACTACTTCACATACCTAAAATTAGAAACAGGTGCACCAGCTCAGGTGCAAATGATTAGAAAATCGTTAGAGAGGATCTTGGAGGAACCTATCTTATTTAAACCTCAGACATTTAGTTTGGTTTGTTCTTTGTTGCTGAAGTGTGTGGCATCACCATGCCGAGATCAAAAGAGCTCTCTGAGGCTTTCAGAAAGAAGGTTTTCGATGCCTACGAATCTGGGAGGGGATTTAAAAAGATCTCCAAACAATTTGAAATCAATCATTCGACTGTCCGGAAGATCATCAACAAGTGGAGGAGATTCCAAACAACTGCCAACTTGCTCAGGCCAGGCCGCCCCAGCAAGTTCAGCCCGAGAGCACACCGCAAGATGCTGAAAGAAGTCTCTAAGAACCCCAGAATGTCATCACGGGACCTACAGGTAGCTCTTGCCACTGTTGATGTCAAAGTGCACGAGTCTACCATTAGAAAGAGGCTGCACAAATTTGATCTACATGGGAGGTGTGCCAGGAGGAAACCTTTGCTGTCCAGAAAGAACATCAGGGCAAGACTAAAGTTTGCCAATGAACACCTAGGCAAAGACCAGCACTTCTGGAACAATGTGCTCTGGACAGATGAGTCAAAAGTAGAGCTATTTGGCCACAGTACCAGAAGACATGTTTGGTGAAAACCAAAGACAGCATTTGACCACAAGAACCTGATACCAACTGTAAAACATGGTGGTGGAAATATTATGGTTTGGGGCAGCTTTGCTGCATCAGGGCCTGGGCAGCTCACCATCATAGAATCCACTATGAATTCTTTATTGTACCAGAGGGTGAATGAATATGAATGAATGATCGTTTTTAAGGCCATTTTCCCCGCTACAGTGGGGGTTAGCCTTGCGGGCCCCATGACAATCATGGTTCCCTGTTTGAGGCAATGTTTTTATGGCTGGATGCCCTTCCTGACGCCAACCCTTGGTCACGCTCTTACGTGCGCAGGGATACGGTGTACCTATTCTAAATCGGGGTACTCACCGTGATCATTCATCCCAGCAAGCTGGTACTAAATTTGCCGACCTCGGAAGGATGACAGGCTGAGTCAACCCCCCTGGCGTTAATTCAGCGATCGACCTGGATTTGAACCCAGGAACCCAGGATCCTAGGATCCCAAGCCGGCACCCTAACCGCTAAGCCAACACCAACACCAACAACCAACACCAACTGTTGTACCAGAGGGTGCTTGAGGATAATGTGTGGCCATCTGTCAGAAAGTTGAAGCTCAACCGAAGGTAGACCTTGTTTACCAGTACTGGTATGTTTGCCAGTAAAGCCACGAAGGAATGGCTGAAAAGAAAGAAATGGAGGGTTCTGGAATGGCCAAGTCAAAGCCCGGATCTAAATCCCATCGAGATGTTGTGGGGGGATTTGAAACGAGCTGTGCATGCAAGAAACCCCTCAAACATCGCACAGCTGAAAGAATTCTGCATGGAGGAATGGGCAAAAATTTCTCCCAGTCGATGTCAGAGACTGGTAGACAGTTATAAGAAACGCCGACTTGAGGTTGTTTCTGCCAAAGGGGGCAATACCACCAAATGGAGCCAAGGGTGTACTTACTTTTTCCACATGCGAAATTTGCATTTATGTTTATTTAAATTATACAATGGACTACAAAATGTAAATGTTTCATGATATTTGTTATATTATATCACCTTTATCTATCAATATTATTGAAATGAAGATCAAAGAGCTGTATGTTGAAATATGTTGAAAAAGTCAAAACTTTACAGGGGGTGTACTTACTTTTTCACGTAACTGTATATATATATATATATAATATATTCATATTTCATATATATATTTACATATATTGCATTTTTTATATGTGTGCTTACTAATTAATCGCAATTAATTTTGAGAGTTCACAAATTACTTCCACAATGGGGACACGTTTCCTTTATTTACACTCTACCCCTAATAAAGAAAATAAAGCCATATTCGGGTCATGGGCGTTCCCCAAAGGTAAGCATTGGGAGGCCGGGAGAGGCTTGCCCTTGGAAATCGCTTTTTGACCGCAGGTGTCTAGTTCATGTATGAAACATTGCCATGTTTTTTTCTCGATTTGTGTGCAAAACCCTGGTTTGGTGATTATCTACTCATCTTTGTATTTCACAATTTGTCTGTAGTTGTCGAATAACATTTTTTTCCTCTGCAACAAAGGGAAGTTTTCCAAACAAGGATTTAAATTTTTCTTCCTGTACGTTAGGTGTCATCATTACTTTGCCATCCTGCTTCCTTATTGAACCTGGAAACACAATGATTTAAAACCTGGTTTTTAAAAGGCCCCATTTTTAGCCTTTTGGTGCACTTATTTAAACAGATACATAAGCTCTTGTTTTTATTATTGTGATGTCACAGGACTGAGGAGCACACGTTGTCCCACTCTGTTGAATATGCTCCACTACCCTCACTTGTTGTGTGCCCTCCAACCCTCACTGGCCACTGGGTTGATGAGGTGCAGAAGTTCTGCTCACCAGAATACCTGCATCCCCTGCACTACACTGGACCACCGGCAGAGAGGGCTCGGTGAGAGGGAGGAGGAGTCGGAGAGTGGGTAAAGGGGAGAGAGGGATCAGAAGAGTTGAGTTGAGTGTGTGTGTGTGTGTGTGTGTGTGTGTGTGTGTGTGTGTGTGTGTGTGTGTGTGTGTGTGTGTGTGTGTGTGTGTGTGTGTGTGTGTGTGTGTGTGTGCGCGTGTGCGTGTGTGCGTGTGTGCGTGCGGCTGGATGTGGTGACTGTGACTTCCATTGGTTTTGTTGAGATTTCTGTTCATTTTTAGTTTGCTGGCGATGTTATTTGAATGATGAATTTGGTTGTGGAATTGTTAGAGCTCATTGAATATTGGGTTTGGATAGTTGCTGGTGACGCAGCAATGAAGTATTTTCTAAAATATAACTGTTTTTTTTTATGTTACACTCAGTGCCTCCTACTGCTCTCCAGGCTACAACGTTTCATCAAGAAACACAATCTGGTGGTCGCTTCATATGACGTGGTGAGAAATGATATCGACTTCTTCAAGTGAGTTTCTGCAGTTGTGAATTGACTGCGTCGTTTTACATATTTGGAGGTGGTAAGAGGATTTTTTTTTGATTTTTTTTTTTTTTTTGTATACACGATCGAGGCTCGTGAAAGAGCTAACATTAATCACACAAAAAGTCAAACCGACACATAAAACACAAAATAAGGGGAGTGGTAGACAAGATGGGGAGAGAGGGCGAAGGACACAAACACTACATTTGAGAGCAGGGACATCGAGACAACTGTGGGAGGGAGAGGGCCTGGGGGGAGTTGGGAGAGGTATAAAACATATGGAGACTGCAAGGACTTCCAGGAAAGAAGTTGGAATTTCAAAAAAGTGGATCTGGGGTGAATTAGCGGGGGTAGAAAAGATCAAGGTTTTGGATGGGGGAAGATAAGTGATGGTGGTGAACAGCTGTTTTAAAGGCCTGGAGGGAGGAGTGGGATTGAAGAGAGTGAGGGAGTTTGTTCCAGAGGCAGGAGAAAAGGGGAATGAAAGAGTGAAGGTGAGCAGACAGCCTAGATTTTGGCAGTTTTAACCATAAGAGGGTTGCTGGCAGATATTGTACGACCTGTAGGAATATTTGGGGGACAGAGCACAGTGAGAGCTGGGGGAGCAAGGCTGGAGAGGAGTCGATAGAAGACAGAAAGACCACCTACCTGCCTGCGGGGAGTGAGTGAAAGGCCCTCGGAGTTAGCTTCATCGCAGGAGATTCCAATGATTCTGAAAGCTTTGGTTTCAACAGCGTGAAGCCGAGCTGGGTGTGAGGCAGGAGCACCGGCCCAGAGGGGGGAACAGTATTCCATTGAGCTGTGGATGAAAGCCTTGTATGTGGTGAGGAGCTCAGGTGTGCCAAGGAAGGACTTCACGCGACGGAGGATGCCCAGTCGGCGACTGGCTTTGGAGGCCAGCTTGGAAATGTGGTTTTCCCAAGAAAGATCATGGCAGATAGTGACACCCAAAAGCTTGAGCGACAGATCTTCTTGGAGAGGATTGTTGAGAAAGTAGATGGGAGGGTTTTTCAGTCGGTCTTTTCGGAGAGACATAGTAAGAGTGTGAGATTTGTCAGGATTGAAAGACATGTTCCACTTGTTTGACCAGTCTGTGATTTTGTCCAGGTCTGCAGAGAGTGAGGAGGTTGCAGACTGCCGATCTGAAGGATGAGGAATGGAGCGGCAGAGAGTGGAGTCATCAGCAAAGAGATAGAGAGGATATTCCAGCGAGTCGGAGAGATCATTGATGAAGACCAGAAAAAGCACAGGGCCCAGAACACTACCTTGGGGAACTCCAGCCAGAACAGGAAGGGGAGATGAGAGAAATCCATTCAGGGCCACACGTTGCCGACGACCAGAGAGGAGGTCCTCAAGCCATGAGTGGAGATTTCCATGGATACCATAGAAGGAGAGTTTGGTGAGCAGAGCTGTGTGCCAGACCGTATCGAAGGCACGTGATATGTCAAGGGAGACAGCTCTGATTTCCTGTTGAAGAAGATTTATTTATGTAAAAATTAAAGGACTTCACTTTGTTTGAAGATTTATACAATTATTGCGGAGAGAATCCAACTCAGATACACAATACATTTACCCAAAACAATACAACACGTCGACTTGAAGAAGGTCCTCTCCTCAAGCCTTGCGCAGCGTCTCCTTATATAAAACGAAGTCTCTTTCATCTTCTCAGGGAGGAGCCTGAGGTCATTACGGGATTTGCCAGAGGTCAGACTCTGTGGCGCCTGGCCATCTGTTTTCTATCATGAAGTTACCAGCGTGGTTTGTGGAAGATTATTATCCCAGAAGGAAAGGGAAAAGGTCATTGTTCAGGCCGAGGGGCAACATTCTCTGAGGCTTCCTGACATGTTCAATCTCAGCTAATGAGTTCTTGTACTGGAAGCAAGAGCTGAATCAGCACTCTCGCCCCAGCACACATCCACAGAGTGAAAAAGGTCATCCCACAAACTGCAGTCTTCACATTTTGTTCCATATGCACTTTCTTTAGTATCTTATGCTAAAACGAAATGCTTTAAAAACAATTTAGCTCTCAAATGACAGAATGGAGTTTGGGCAATGCAATTTACATGTCCGTGATAACTCACATACTCTTGCCTTTTAAAGGTCTTTAAACTTCTACACTGTTTGGCATTGAGGACCTCCATCCATTGTTGAGACGGTAGAAGCAACATGTCCAGAGTAGAATGACCTGGTCTGAATCCAAATTGATGATTGGAGATCAAGCCATTGGAGAAGAGGAAGGACTTGTTGTCCGAAGCAATGATGGATTCCATGACTTTGCTGATAATTGGGAGCAGGCTGATTGGTCTGTAGTTGCAAGGATCTGTTTTTGCACCTTTTTGTGTAAAGCGGTAATGTTTGCTGATTTCCAAAATGCTGGCAGATGACCATGAGCAAACGAGAGAGGGTGAAGAGAACAGAGAGAGGGTGAGATAGAGCGGCAGAGCAGGATTTATGACCCGTGGGCTGATGCCGTCTGGTCCTGTTGCAGAGTCAGAGTCGAGGTTTGACAAAAACTTCGCCACCTTGTCAGTAGAGAAGGACACAGAGTCCAGGAGCATTTGAGTTCGACTGGATAAGGTGGGAACAGAGAAAGATGGGTCGAGGTTTGACAAAAACTTCTCCACCTTGTCAGTAGAGAAGGACACAGAGTCAAGGAGCAGTTAAGTTCGACTGGGTAAGGTGGGAACAGAGAGAGATGGGTTTGGGACACAAGATTTTGAGGCATTCGGCTTTGTCACGTGCGGTGTCAACTGTGTAGCCATTTGAGGTAGGGGAGGGTATGGAAGGGGAACAAACACCAGAAACGGATTTGACCAGACGCCACCAGTATTTGGAGGAAGGAGACAGGTTTGAGAGTTCATTCTTGAGTGTGGAGAGATAGTGCTTCCTGGCACTCCTGAGGGTAGACACACTTGTTCTGAGCTTGGTGGAAGGAACTGAGATTTCCTTCAGTTGGATTTGCCTTCCAAGAGGCAAAGGCAAGTTGTTTCAGGGCAACTGCCTCACCACAAGATTCAGTGTACCATGGACGGGAGGAAGGGTAAGACCACTGAAGACGAGATGGGATAAATCTGTGCATGAGAGAGAGCAGTTTACATTGGAAGAATTCCCAGGAAGAATTGATGTCAGATTTATCAGATTTGTCAGATTGATGGCAGTAGAGATGGGAGACCAGTCCAGATGATTGATGGCTGCTTGAAGACCGTGCCAGTCGGCCTGAGTGAAATGCCAGACTCGTCGATGCTGAGGAGGCTCTCTGAGAATGGCCAGAGAGATGTCCACTTTAACAAGCATATGGTCAGATGAACCGATTGGAGCAGAAGAAGAGCAGCAGACATTTGCAGGGAAGTTTGTCATAACCAAGTCTTGAAGAGAAGATACTCCATTGACTGAGATCCGGGTCGGGAAATTTGCAGATTGTGTCAGTCCCAATGAGTCGCAGAAGTCCTTTGCTGAGATGCCATGGCTGGTGAGAGAGGAACCCACACCCATCCAGCTGGCACGATGACAATTGAAATCACCACATATGAGGAAGAGAGAGTTGGGATGAGTTGATAGAAGTTGGTCCATGTTGTCAGACAGCGAAATGTAAATGGAGTCATCACTGATTGGAGGACGGTACAGAACACATATGAACAAAAGGTGGGAGCAGAGTGGAATCAGTAGCCAGATGTACTCTTGGGGGTGGAGTGGAGAGAGGGAAGTGCAAGGAGAGTGAGGAAGAGAGTCAGTCCGTCCGTCCGTCCGACACTTGAAACTTCTTCTCCGAATCCGCTGATGGGATTGCGACCAAATTTGGCACTAATTATATTTGTTGTGTTGTGAGTAAAGTTTGTTCACGTCATTAAGCAAATCGGGATCTAAGGGGGTTTACCAGGGGTCAAAGTGGGTCCAGGTTTGACCCCCCAAAAATAGGTATTTGCTTTCTTCTCAGAAACTACATACGTAATTTCTATGAAACTTCACCACAACCTTCATCACCCATGATCTACCAAAGTTTGTTCACGGCATTAGAAAAATTGGGGTCTGAGGAGGTATACAGGATGGGGGGAGGGGCTGTGTTGCCCCCCAAAATAGGTATTTTTTTGTTTGTTTAAAGTCTTATGATTATGTTAGTATGATTCTACATGTTTCCCCGTCTTCTCGCAACCATTGAATTTGGTTTAAAATACCTATAGTCAGTGCAGTATACTGTTTATTCTACCAGGTATTGCCCCTATTTTCAGGTGAATTGTATGGAAATTGACGATTTTTCAGATAACAATTGATGATTTTAGGAGTTTGACCTTGAGATGACCTTTGACCTTTTGACCTTAAAATAGTTGCTTTCACATTTCAAAGAGGCACAATGCAATTGCTGTTTAATTTTCAAGTCAATCGGATGAAAAATGACAGTTTTAGAAATTTGACCTCTAGTTTGACTTTGACCTCAAAATCAAAAGGCTCCTTCCTTAAGACCAACTCTACCATTTGGTAAAGTTTCGTGAAGATCAGTTTAAAATTGTGACTTGTAGACGATTGACAGACAAATAGACACACAGATAGACATACAGATAGACACAGACAGACAGAATGAAAAATCACTCGTCGAGCGACACTTGGCAAAACAGAACAAAGTATAATGGCACTCGGTAGCGCATTCTTTTGACCTCACAAATAATTAGTGGTTGAATTATGTGACCGGATATGCAAATGTTGTAAAGTAAATGCGTGTCGTAAAAGACGACAAAGAGGGTTGGCGTCAGGAAGGGCATCCGGCCATAAAAACATTGCCTCAAAAACATTGCCTCAAAAAGGGAACCATGACAATTACAACTATATATGGGCAGGGTACAGCCCGAAGTGGAGATCGGTTTCTGAGGTTTGGGACATGGAATGTAGGGACAATGACAGGGAGATCAGGAGAAGTGGTGGAAGTATTGGTCAGAAGAAGAGTGGACATATGTTGTGTGCAAGAGACGAGATGGAAGGGAAGTGGTGTGAGAATGGTGAAGGGTCGGCTGGGACAGAAATACAAGTTTGTGTGGCAAGGGTGCCCGGAGGGCGTGAATGGTGTTGGTGTCCTGTTTTCTGAGGAGTTTGTAGACAGTGTGGTGAGTGTGACGAGAGTGAGTGATAGGTTGATGATGGTGAAAATGATGATTGGAAAGCTCTTGGTGAACGTCATCTCGGGATATGCTCCGCAGGTTGGTCGAAGCGATGAAGAAAAGGACAAGTTCTGGTGTGCGATAGAGAAGCTGATGGAAAACGTAAAAGATGAGGAAGTTGTTGTGGTAGGAGGAGACCTAAATGGACATGTGGGAAGGAGTATGGATGGTTTTGACAGAGTTCATGGGGGTTGTGGATATGGTGTGAGAAATGGAGAAGGTGAAAGGATTTTGGAGTTTGCTGATGGAGCTGATTTGTTGATTTGTAATACTCAGTTCCAGAAAGAGGATAATAAGCTTGTTACATACACGTCAGGTGGGTCGACGACAACCGTTGACTACCTGATGGTGCGTAGGCGAGATAGGGGGCACCTCCGGGACACAAAGGTGATCCCGGGGGAGGAGGCTGTTTCACAGCACCACTTGGTTGTCTGCGACGTAAGGGTGAAAGATGTGAGGAGAGCTCGGCGGGTGAAGTACCAACCGAGAATGAAGGTGTGGAGGTTGAAAGAGGTGACAGTAAGGGAGGCATTAAAAGAGAGGCTGAGTAGGGTCGAGGATGATGTGGTTGAGCTTGAAAGTGGTTGGATGTCGATGAAAGCTAGTCTGTTGGGAGCCGTTGGTGAGGTATGTGGATGGACAAAAGGACCACCGAGGCACTCAGAAACATGGTGGTGGGATGATGAAGTTGGAAAGAGGATTGACGAGAAGAGGAAGAAGTTCAAGGAGTGGCAGAAGGCGAAGGGTACGGGAGCAGAAACAGCAGAGCAGGAAAGTTATAAGGCAGCCAAGAAGGCTGCAAAGAAAGAGGTAGCAAAGGCGCAGGAGGCATGTAGGAAAATGTTCGGAGAACGCTTGGATTTGGAAGAGGGTCAGAAAGCAGTATTCAGGATTGCAAAGCAGATAGCGAAAGAGAGGTGTGATGTGATGGGGGTGAGTTGCTTGAAGGATGAAGTGGGACAAATCGTTGTCGACCCAGATGGAATTAAAGGAAGATGGAAAAGATATATGGAAATGCTGTTGAATACAGAGAATGAATGGGATGGCAACATAGAGAGTAACCCTGTTTTAGGACCGGCAGAGAAGATAACTGAGAAGGAAGTTGAGGAAGCGATAAAAGCAATGAAGGGTAGAAAAGCGGGAGGGCCGACGGGAGTTGTGGGAGATATGTTGAAGGCAGCAGGAAGTTGGGGTGTGAAGAGAATGACAGAGATCTGTAATCTGGTGGTGAAAGAAGGCCGCATTCCAGTGGATTGGGAACTGAGTACCCTCGTCCCTCTATACAAGGGGAAAGGTGACCCTCTGGAGTGTGGCTCATACCGAGCGATAAAGTTATTGGAGCATGAAATGAAGGTATTGGAAAGGGTGTTGGAGAGGAGGATAAGGAAGAAAGTGAAGATCGACAAAATGCAGTTTGGATTCATGCCAGGAAGAGGAACGACAGACGCGCTTTTCATTGTGAGGCAGTTGCAGGAGAAGTACATGGAGAAGAGGAAGAGGTTGTTTCTTGGGTTTGTTGATCTGGAGAAAGCATTCGATAGGGTACCACGCAAAGTATTGACATGGGCATTGAGGAAGTTAGGAGTGGAGGAATGGTTGATCAGAGTAGTGATGGCAATGTACAAAAGAGCGCGCACAGCTGTAAGGACGAAGGACGGGAACAGTGGTGAGTTTGAGGTGAAGGTGGGAGTGCATCAGGGGTCGGTACTAAGTCCACTACTATTTGTGCTGTGATGGAGGTGCTGGCTCAGAACGTAAAGGAGGGTTTACGGTGGGAGTTGATGTATGCAGATGATCTGGTGTTGATTGCGGAAAGTATGGATGGACTGAAGGAAAAGATGAACACGTGGAAGGAATGTATGGAGACAAAAGGTCTGAAGGTGAATATCGGAAAGACGAAGGTGATGGTAAGTGGTAAAGCATGTGGTGAGGTGGAAAGAACTGGGAAGTGGCCCTGTGCTGTGTGTAGGAAGGGTGTCGGAGTGAACTCCATTCAATGTACAATGTGCGCTGAGTGGGTTCATCAAAAATGTAGTGGTCTGAGAGGGTCATTAACCAGTGTGGCAGCTACATTCAAATGTAAGGTGTGCACAGAGGTTGCTGCAGATGGAGGAAATGTTGAGTAGGATCTTGGAGACGGCGTGAAGCTGGAAGGTGTGAAAACATTTTGCTACCTCGGAGACATGCTGAATGGAGAAGGTGGATCAGACTCGGCAACGGTTGCTCGACTGAGATGTGCATGGAAGAAGTTTCGGGAACTGAGTGGCATGCTGATGATGAGGGGAGTGTCGTTGAAGCTGAAGGGAAAGGTGTATGCTGCATGTGTGAGAAGTGTTATGATTTATGGGAGCGAGACATGGGTAATGAACGTAGAGCAGCAACGAAGGTTGGAAAGGGTGGAAATGCGAATGGTTCGACGGATGTGCGGAGTATCGGTGAGAGAGAGGAAGACAAATGATGAATTGCGAAAGATGATGGGAATAGAGCCTGTGATTGATGCTGTGAAGAGGAACAGGTTGAGATGGTTTGGTTATGTGTTGAGGAAGGATGAAAGTGACTGGTTAAGAAGAGTGATGGAAATGAATGTAGAAGGAAGCAGAGGACGGGGAAGACCGAGAAAGACTTGGCTCAAGATGGTGGAAGAAGAAATGCGGGCAAGGGGGTTAGCAAGGAGAGATGCAGAAAATAGGGCAAAATGGAGAAGATTGTCATGGGGACCGCAAGGCTAATCCCCGCTCTAGCAGGGAAAATGGCCTTTAAAATGCATGTTGTTGTTGTATATGCAAATAATCTTCAAATTACGTTAATCGGATGAAAATTGACAATTTTAGAAATTCGGCCTATGTTGACATTTTGGCCTCAGCTGATCTCAAAAATAGTTGGTGGTTGAATTCGGTGAGCTGACCCTAACCCTAACCCTAACCCTAACAAACTCTACCATTTGGTGAAGTTTCGTGCAGATCGGTTTAAAATTGTGTCCTGTAGGCAAGTATAAGTGAGCGGACAGACAAACAAACACAAACAAACCGGAGTGATCAACAAACTTGACAAAAACATTTTATTCCCCAAGTAACAACGCTCAAGACGAACTAATATACTTGAGAAATCTTCGATTTTGCAAGTAACCGACATACAGCGATGAAAAGATAACCTTCATCCACCTTTGGTGGCGCAGGTAATAATGTTGTAAAATTGCATTAATACATGTGTTATACATGAATAAACATGTATGGAATAGAAAATGTAAATTTGCCAGAAACACAGACATTTTAGATTGCAAATACATTTCGAAGATGGCCGCCAATATCCAAAATGGCCACCAAATTATCTCAAATCAAATTTCTGAAGGATCTCTTCAATTAACTTTTTGTATCTAATATGGAGTTTACATGGTACAGGAAGCATTCATTCATTCATTTACACATTCATTCATTCATTCATTTCAATCATTCATTCATTCATTCATGGTACAGGAAGCCAATTATGTGATTTAGAATACTCATCTGAGCTTTGTCATGTAAATATGGCAATTTAGCTCACAACAGGCAAAAAAAAATCAAGCATGTGAATGTTCCGTTGAGATATTGAAGTTTACCGCATTGTGTGAGCAATTTTTCGTTTGCTGGGCCCTGTCTATTTTATGTCCTTCTTGCCCAAGTTTATTATAATTGAAGAACGAAAATTTAATAACTTGTACAATTGTATTTTTTCTGTGTCAGTACAATGGCGGCTCCCCCCTTTTTGAGTACAGGAGCAGATGACAGAAGAAGGTGCCTGCTTTTCAATGAAAACATCTATGTCTAGCCACACGAGAGAGGGATTTGAGACAAGGCTCCAAAGCAGCATTGAGGCACGACCTCATGGAAGAGGATGAATTAGTCCGTGATGATTAGTCTGTATGAGGCCAAATCCTGGGTGGCCCCAAAGCTAATTTCCAAGGGCATCGGTTCAGGATAACGGAACCACTGAGAAAACTCTGACACGACAAAATGGCAGTTTTTCTTTGGCTGGGCCCTGGTCTTCCAACCCTCCATGTCTACTCACTCCAGCATGCACTCATCTACCAGTAACCCTTCCCCCCATCCCTCCAACCCCTCCCACACCACCCCCCCCCCCCCCTCCCTACTGAATAAATTTCTAAAATACAGTCTGAATGCATACTTCAACTCTTTTATTCCTCGTTCTTCACATCTATGGAAGCACCATCCAGAGACTGTTGTATTTCACTCTTCCCTCCAACACTTGAATCAGGTAGTTCACCACCACTTCCCGTCATCCTGAATTCTGTCCCATGATCTTTATTACCCCCATTAACCTTTCCTAACCCAATCGTCATGCTTGCTAGTTTCAGTGTTTCCTCCCCTTCCCTTCCTCTCTTCTCGTCTGTTCACTCGCTTCATATTTGTCCGACTGTCAGACCAAAGAAAGGAAGAGAATTGCGTTGAGAGAGGAAGACAAATGATGAATTGCAAAAGATGATGGGAATAGAGCCTGTGATTGATGCTGTGAAGAGGAACAGGTTGAGATGGTTTGGTCACTTGTTGAGGAAGGATGAAAGTGACTGGTTGAGAAGAGTGATGGAAATGAATGTAGAAGGAAGTGGAGGACGGGGAAGACCGAGAAAGTCTTGGCTAAAGATGGTGGAAGAACAAATGCGGCAAGTGGGTTAACAAGGGGAGATGCAGAAAATAGGGCGAATGGAGAAGATTATCATGGGTCCCGCAAGGCTAACCCCCTCTCTCTCTAACCCCCGCTCTAGCAGGGAAAATGGCCTTAAAATGCCTGTTGTGTTGTTGTTGTCAGACCAAAGAAAGACCAAAGCTTTCCCACTGTCAGACCTTGCTCTTCCATAAACATCGTTCTTGTAAAGGACAATACAAAACGGCATTTTATTCCCAAGTGGTCTCAGTGCCCCCGTGATACATTATCATTATCATCGGGTTTTTGGTTTGTTTGTTTAACCTTTGGGCTTTGGCATTGTTACGTATGTGGGATTCCTGGACAACTACAACTTTATGGGAGCAAGTACTGTTATCCACCTTTTGATGAGATTGCTATTTGCTCATAAGAACAATAAAATATTTCAAACCAAATTATTATTTCCATTTAGTTTTATTTGCAGAATGAATGTTAATTTGGGGAAATCAAATGTCACAAACGTGTGCGTGTGTGATTCAGGCACGAGTGGTCATCGTGGTCATGCCTTATCTGAGTGTATTGTCTTTTGTCCTGTCTGAATATTTGTTGTAAACCAGTGAATGCAAGAAGCAATAAACTTGTTCGGGTAAATTGTAACATTGTTTTCTTCTGTCTGTTGTAGAAATATTCGCTGGAATTACTGTATTTTGGATGAAGGACATATCATCAAAAATGGAAAAACTAAGCTCTCTAAAGCTGTAAAACAAGTGACGGCAAACCATCGGCTCATCCTCTCGGGAACACCGATACAGGTTGTACCACCTCTGGCTTTCACTTCTCTAATGACATTGTTATCCTCACTACATTCCCGTTTGTAATATGTTGCTCACATCTTCCACCTCTGTTTCTTTCTCAAACTTGTAGAACAATGTGCTGGAGCTCTGGTCTCTGTTTGACTTCCTCATGCCAGGCTTCCTGGGCACAGAGCATCAGTTTGCTATGCGCTACGGAAAGCCAATCCTCGCCAGCCGGGATGCCAAGAGCTCGTCTCGTGAGCAAGAGGCCGGTATGTCCAGCAAGCTGCACCAATTGAAAATAGTGTTTATGGCGGAATCCGGCAACATACAATGAGCAAGTAACTGCAAAGTATGTCATTGCATCTAAATATTGCTTGAAAAAGTAAGCTGTATGAGGGGGAGGAAGGTATGAGGGGTTGGAGGAGACTGATCATTTGGTGTGTGTGTGTGTGTGTGTGTGTGTGTGTGTGTGTGTGTGTGTGTGTGTGTGTGTGTGTGTGTGTGTGTGTGTGTGTGTGTGTGTGTGTGTGTGTGTGTGTGTGTGTGTGTGTGTGTGTCTGTGTGTGTGTCTGTGTGTGTGTGTGTGTCTGTGTCTGTGTCTGTGTGTGTGTGTGTGTGTGCGTGCATGTACGTGCTTTGTGCGGCACATACTATAATAAAATAGTACCTCTTTACTGGAACGGTGATTGTGAGCGTTTGTCTCACCAGGAATTGTTGCAAGGGTTCTGACTTAGTCGTGGCCAAAAATATTGGCACACTTGCACTTTTTTCAAATAATGCACCATTTGTTCCAGATAATTGTTGAAATAAAAAAATCTTTTGTTATCCACATTTGTATATCTTTGGTTTGTAAGGTAAAACATAACAAAAAAAAGCTGAAAAAATTACTAAATCTGAGCTTATTCCAAACAGAAATCCTAAAATGGCCCGGACAATGTTATTGGCACCTTTTACAAGTTGTTAGAAGTAATTATATTTCAAGCAGGTGATTCTCCTTTATTTTTGACTTGAAGTCACCTGTGGGGAGTTGCAGGTGCCTGCAATATAAGAATCACTCATTCATCCATTTTGAATAGAGAAAATGAATAATTCTGCTGTTTTATGTCACTGTGTGTACCAAAATGAGCATGGAGAAAATAAAGAAAACCAGAGAATTGTCTGAGGAGGTCAGACACAAGATTGTGGCCAAGCATGGAGAATCTCAAGGCTACAAGTCCATCTGCAGAGACCTTGATGTTCCTGTGTCCACAGTACGCAATGTTATCAGGAAGTTGAAGGCCCATGGCACTGCAGCCAACCTACCTGGACGTGGCCGCAAGAGTAACCCTGATCGAAGATTGCAGCAAAGGATTGTTTGAATGGTGGAGAAAGCACCTTGATCAA
Source organism: Myxine glutinosa (assembly GCF_964187855.1). Classification (NCBI taxonomy): domain Eukaryota; kingdom Metazoa; phylum Chordata; class Myxini; order Myxiniformes; family Myxinidae; genus Myxine; species Myxine glutinosa. The sequence goes on along the minus strand of NC_136271.1, from coordinate 84,550,745 downwards.
CTGCCAAACAGATTCAAGCTGATGTTCAGACACAAAGTATGACAGTTTCAACTCACACCATCCGTCGCCAACTCACTGAAAGGGGGTTTTATGGTAGAAAAGGAGATGGGAGAAAGGTGGGAGGCAGGAGAAAAGGAGACCCAGGAGGACCCCACTGCCAAGAAAGCCCAACTGGTGTTTTCCAAAACACACCTGAACAAGCCAAAATCCTTCTGGGAGAATGTCCTGTAGAAAGATGAGACCAAATTAGAGCTTTTTGGTGAAGCACATCATCTCTGTTTACAGAAAACAAAATGAAGCCTTCAAAGAAAATAACACCTTCCCTACAGTCAAACATGGAGGAGGTTCAGTGATGTTTTGGGGTTGTTGTGCTGCCTCTGGCACTGGGTACCTTGAATATGTGCATGGCATCATGAAATCAGGTGATTACCAAGGCTTTTTGGAGCGCAATGTTCAACCCAGTGTCAGAAAGCTGTTTCTCCGTCGAAGGTCATGGGTCTTGCAGCAGGACAATGACCCCAAACACACTTCAAAAAGCACCCAGGAATGATTCAAGACAAAACGCTGGACTGTTCTGAAGTGGCCAGCAATGAGTCCAGATCTAAATCCCATTGAACACCTGTGGGGAGATTTGAAAACAGCAGTTGGGAGAAGTCACCCTTGAAATCTGGGAGAACTGGAGCAGTTTACACAAGAAGAGTGGGACAAACTGCCAGTAGAGAGGTGGAGGAAGCTCATTCATTTCTATAGGAAGTGCTTGACTGTAGTTATTTTGTCCAAAGTCTGTGCTACCAAATATTAAGTCTTGGGTGTCAATAATTTTGTCAATGCCACTTATTTTTATTTTCTGATTTAAAAGGATTTATTAAGTTCTGAATCAAAAACAAAGGTTCTGTAATATTAACGGTGAAATGAAGAATTGTGGAGATCAAATACTTTTGTCAATTTGAACTTATTTTTAGAGAAAATTGTGAGTTATTTGAAAAAAGTGCAAGGGTGCCAATAATTTTGGCCACGACTGTATAGGGACTACCTGCCATGCATCCACTGCATCCATATTTTATTTCTTGAACAATTTGACCAATGCTCTAAAAAGTGAAAAATGGTTGGAATGGAACAGTTGGGAAAAACATATAGCGCATAAATTGGGTACGGTTCAACAATTAAAACCTCTCCGTGCAACCCCGGGTATAGGAGACCATGTGGTGGTGGGCTGTTAACTTGAAGGCTTTCAGGAAAGAGCGTGATGTTAGAGTTGGTTGTTTCCTTGTGGTTATCATGCCTAAAACTGTGGATCTGCATCCATTATTTCATTTTAAATTGATTAACTTTGAAGTTCAACAAAAAAGTGGAAATTTGTTAATTTGTGAAAACTTGTTTGGGTGTTCCCTACAACCTCTATAATTTGGAGGAATTTCCCCAAGCAAGGAAGCCATCATTTAACCGAGACAAAATAAGAGTGGAATGCAAGTACAGATGCATTCAAAGTACACCGCCCCCATTCCAAATAAATAAATGACGTCCTCCAGCGCTGCATTGCCGGGGCACCTTCGGTCAACTGAGACGGTGTTGGGAGAGGTTACAATAATTTTTGATTGATTAATTGCATAATTAAAATAAATAAATAATAATCGTAAAATAATTTATTCATCAATTGGTTAATATAATTCTTAATAAGTGTTACTTCTTTTTTTAAGAGTTACTTCATCTTAATAAGATTTAATCTTAATAAGTGTTACTTCTTTTTTTAAGAGTTACTTCATGTTAATAAGATTTAATCTTAATAAGTGTTACTTCTTTTTTTAAGTGTTACTTCTTTTTTTAAGTGTTACTTCTTTTTTTAAGAGTTACTTCATGTTAATAAGATTTAATCTTAATAAGTGTTACTTCGTTTTTAAGAGTTACTTCATGTTAATAAGATTTAATCTTAATAAGTGTTACTTCTTTTTTTAAGAGTTACTTCATGTTAATAAGATTTCATCTTAATAAGTGTTACTTCGTTTTTAAGAGTTACTTCATCTTAATAAGATTTAATCTTAATAAGTGTTACTTCTTTTTTTAAGAGTTACTTCATCTTAATAAGATTTAATCTTAATAAGTGTTACTTCTTTTTTTAAGTGTTACTTCATCTTAATAAGATTTAATCTTAATAAGTGTTACTTCGTTTTTAAGAGTTACTTCATGTTAATAAGATTTAATCTTAATAAGAGTTACTTCTATTTTTAAGAGTTACTTCATCTTAATAAGATTTAATCTTAATAAGTGTTACTTCATTTTTTAAGTGTTACTTCATCTTAATAAGATTTAATCTTAATAAGTGTTACTTCTTTTTTTAAGTGTTACTTCATCTTAATAAGATTTAATCTTAAGTGTTACTTCTTTTTTTAAGAGTTACTTCATGTTAATAAGATTTAATCTTAATAAGAGTTACTTCTTTTTTTAAGAGTTACTTCATCTTAATAAGATTTAATCTTAATAAGAGTTACTTCTTTTTTTAAGAGTTACTTCATCTTAATAAGATTTAATCTTAATAAGTGTGACTTCTTTTTTTAAGAGTTACTTCATGTTAATAAGATTTAATCTTTCGTGTTACTTCGTTTTTCTTCACATTCTCATTTAGGATATCATTTATACCATACAATTTTTATTTTCATCAATTTGTTTAGCAAAATGATCCTTCTTGGCATTTCTTTATAGTTTACTTTGTATGTTCTTATACGTTGTATATCTTGACCGAGTATTTGGCGATGAATCATTTTTAGCTCACCTGGAACGAAGTTCTGGGGAGCTTATGCGATTACGCGTCGTCAGTCCGTCAGTCTGTAAACACTTGCTACTTCTTCTCCGAAACCGCTGTGGAAGAAGCTACCAGTCAGGTTCCGGGTAATAAAATTTATTGAATACAGAGTTGATACATCAGAGATTTACATGCACGGAGAGCATCAACACGCCAAGCCGCATGGAGACTATTCTGCCCGGCTACTAAAGCTCTGGCTAGATATACCCATTTTGCCGATGGTGGAGGGCCATATGATGAGAAACGGCTGTGAAGTTCTGCACAAGGCCCGATCAGATAACCGGGAGTTTCACAAAGGTGAGGATTCTCAAGGAACATTGAGAAAACAAAGTTTGGACAGTCAAGGAATTTCATTACTTTGGAGGAGAGGGAAATACTACCTCAGAGGAAAAGAACAAGACGGTAGGCTTCAAATCATGGAATGGCCAGCACAGTCTCCAGACTTAAACCCCATCGAGCTGGTTTGGGATGAACTGGACAGAAGGGTGAAAGCAAAGCAACCTTCAAGTGCAACACATTTGTGGGAACTTCTGCAACAGTGTTGGGAAGAACCTCCTGAATAATATTTGATTTCCATTGGAGAAGGAAGGCCACGAGTGTGTTCGGCGGTTATATCTGCAAAAGGTGGCTACTTTGCTGAGTCAAAAATTTAAATTAAATTTTGTTAAACAAAATGATTCCATGATTTCTTTTTTATCTCCAATTGTTTATTTGTTCTCTGCTTAATTTCAGAGTACATTGAGACATTAAACTGCGTAAATTTCAATAAAAACTGGAAAAATTGAGGTGTTCTAAAACTTTTGATCGGTGGTGTCCATGTGTATATATATATATTGTAACGGTTTTGAGAAGTGTAACGAATTTGAGAAGTGTAACGGTTTTTGAGAAGTGTAACAATTTTGGAGAAAGTGTAACGAATGTGAAAAGTATGGTTTTGTTGTGTGTAACACCCTCGTAATGTAAATAATGGTCGCAGCCGTCCTCCTAGTTAATTCCATGAAACTTACACACAGGCCACGATATATCTTTTTAAATAGTTTATTTCCTTATTCCATGTAGGCTAAATATGTGTTTCCCACTAGATTGACTCTGCATTGTATCAAACGAAATAAGCATAGGCCCCTTTCAATTTCCCCAATCATCTCCGCTCCCCCAAAGTTCCTTTCAAAAGCGGTGCGAGTGGTGTTCAATCCCGCAAGCCGCCATTGCCCATGTGCTCATCTCGGAGAAGAGGGGGGTAGGAGCCGCCAACTCACAGGCGTGGCACGTCGTCATGATCAAAGGAGGAATCGGACAGCCCTAACAGCCAACCAGCACCGCGGTTAGCGACCCGGTAGGCGTGCCCTCGCAGCCGGCGGCTTGATTCCGCCCCGAGTAATAAAAGCGACTGGAAGGGACTGCTTCGAGAGATGAGAGAAGAGATGACATGGGAGAGGACATGAGAGATGAGCTGTGAGCTGTGAGATGAGAGACGCTCTAAACCAAAAAGGAGAGATACTTGGAGAGGAAACAAGCCTTGGAGAGACGCGCTGAGAGGAGGGAGACGGCTCCACCAGAAGGAGAGGAGCAGGTGTGACCGAGCCAGCGCGTGACGTCTACAGCAGCAGCAGCGTCGACGCGACCGAGGGTTTTCCCGCCAAAAACGCGAAGAATTGGGAGCTGCTACCTCCAGCCCTGCCGGTTGCAGGGACCTGAGCCTCCCTCTCCAGCAACCCACCTCCGCCATCCCTGCCTGCAATTTCCCCCGTGTAAGTGTGAACGTCGTCTGTCTTGAATGTTGTCCTGGGGTTAAGTAAATTGAATAGTATAAGTTAACGATTCACTGTGTGACTGCTTCTTCCATCCATTGCTTGTAAATAACTTTGGTCGCTCCTTCTTTTTGCTTGTGTGTGTATAATAAATCTGTTCTTCCTCCGTACTCTGTCTTCTTCTCTTTTCCTTCTCTTTCGGTTGCTTTAGAGGTTTCCCGATTGAATATCTGTGGTGCGATCTGGTCAACGTTGGGGGAGTCGGGCCAATTGGGGATCCTGTAACGGTCGCGGTTGGACCATCCGCTCGGCCCAAAGTAACATCTAAACAGCGATCCGTAACAATTGGTGTCTGGGAGTGGGATTCGAGGCCCGAACCAAATTTTTAAAAAACGTGTGGAAAAAAAAAAATTTTTGGTCAAAATTACGAGCTGCCGAAATTTTGTTTTATAAAACCCGAATTTTGAGATCGCGCCATGGACAATCAAGGCGATCGGATGTCGGTGGGGGAGATAGACGGGTTAGGGGTAACCCAGGACTTAGGGGAAGAAAGGGAGGAGGAGAGCAATGAGGAGGCGGTTGAGGGGGTATCAGACGCACAAAATGGCGTCCTCGCGCACGAGGTATCAGGCGCGCAAAATGGCGCCTTTGCGCACGCGGTTACAGCGGCACCAAATCTAGCCGCGCCCGCGACCGTAGCAGCGCCGCAGATGGATTGGGGCCTATTCATGCTGCAAATGCGGGTTCTCATGGAAGAGAACAGGGGGCTGGGAGACCAAATTGGAGCAATGAGGGATGAAGCGAGGGCTGATAGTGGGCGAATAAGGGACGAAGCGAGGGCTGATAGTGAGCGATTAGAGGGCCAAATGGGGGCAATGAGGGACGAAGCGAAGGGTACCGGTGAGGGGTTAGACAAGAAATTTGGGAAGTTAGACAATAATTTTGAGGAGTTAGACAAAAAATTTGGGAAGTTAGACAATAATTTTGAGGGGTTAGACAACGGGATAAAAGAGGTGAAAAATGGGTTAATGGGGTTAGAAAATAGGATGGAGGACAAATTGCGGGAAATAGGGGAACAATCTGCCAGGGAAATCAAACGAATGGGGAACCAGATAGAGGAGGTGCAAATCGGGTTAGAAAGTAAACTGGATGCTCAGAGGGATGAATTGGGACAGATGAGGGTGGCATCTACAAAGGAGATGGAGGAGATACGACGAGGTGTAAGTGAGGAGGTTTCGGGGCTACGCGAGGAGGTAAAGCGAGGTGAGAAGCGTATGGAGAAAGAGGTGAGGAATAATACGGCTAGGTTACAGGGGGGCATAGAGGGTCTGACGCAGGGAGTAGAACAGCTGACAGTCGGACAAAGGGAACTAGTGGACCAAGTGGAAAAGAACACTGCAATCATCGGGGGTTTAAAAGCGACACAAAAGGACATTAAAAACGAATTAATAGCAACACAAAAGGAATGTCAGATGGTACATGAGGGGTTGACGAAGAAGTTGGAGGAGGTGACAGAAGTAATGGAGACGAAGGACCGAGAGGTGAGGACGCACATAGAAACGGTTAAGGTGGCGTTAGAGGAAGAGATAGAGGAGACGCACCGGGAAATAAAAGAGGTGAAGCAAAAATTAGAGGAAGTGGAAGAAGAGGTGAGTGAAATTAAGAAGAGACGGACAGAAACTAAGAGAGAAATCCAGGAGGAGGTAATGGAATTGGTACAAGGTCGGTGCTCAACTCATAATGTTCTGCTCACCAACCAAATAAAGAGTTTGCAGGTGGCAAAAGAGGTGCGGAGACGAGGTGCCAAGGTGAGTGGCGAACTATTCGGCAATGTATATGATGTGAGGAAAGCTTCAGTCGGCTTGGGGGTTGTTGGGGACCCGGGTGTTCGTGAGAGGCCGTTGGTGAAGTGTGCGACAGGTCTGGTGTGCGAAAAACGAGGTGTGCGAGAATGTCCGACCATGGGGTCTGTGAGGAAAAAGTGCGTGCCGACCAGTGAGTGTGCTGTCGAGAGTGAGTCGGTCATAGCGCGTGTGCGAGGGAGCACATGGAAGCGCGGTGTGGCGAGTGTTACGGAGGAAGTAACGAAAGAGTGTGCGCAAGAGGATGCGCGAGAAAGGTGTGTAACGGACAGGTGCATGGGGAAAGAGTGCGCTGTCAAGAGTGAAGGAGAATGCACGCCTGTGGTGAGAGTTACAGAGGATGTAACGAAAGAGTGTGCGCGAGAGGATGCGTGAGAAAGGTGTGTAACGGACAGGTGCATGAGGAAAGAGTGCGCTGTCGAGAGTAAGGGTGAGTGCGCTGTCAAGAATGGAGGTGAGAGTAGTGAGAGTGACACGGAGCGTGAGTTGGTTGTGACAGGTGAGCGAGGATGTACACCTGGAATGGAAGGATGCGCACCTGGAATGGTAGAGCGTGTGTGGGAATGCACACTTGAGTTGGTCGTGAGGCACGTGGTTGGGTGTGCGGGTGAGAGCACACCTGTGATTGTCACAGAGGAGGTGACCGAGGAGGGGCCGCGAAGAGGTGTGTTGGTGAGGTGTGCGAGCGACGAATGTGTGCCAAGGTGTTCGGTGGTCAGGTGTGTGACCAAGTCGGTGAGCGGAATGAGTGTCCCGAGGTGTGTAAGGAAAGGTACGAGGAGCATGGGAACAGCTGGAGGTTTGAGCAAGAAAGGGGTAGCGTATGCGTGTCAGCATCCAGGTGAGGCATCGACGGTAACCGGGTTAGCGGTTAGAGCGACTTTAAGCCGAATCGGGCCCTCGGTGCGTGCCGGGCTTCGCGTGCCGCGAGAACCAGCGTGGATCCGAGCCACGGCGGGTTTGAAAGGACCGCCGTACGCGATCCACGCTGGGCCTCGCTTGGAACGGCCGCGTCCGTGCTCAACTAGGCGGAGCGGGCAGCTCGATAGGAAGGGTCGTCATGGCGACCACTTTTTGTTGAGACGTGCCGGCAGGTCGAGATCGGGACATTGGATGGCTCCACGCCGAGGTGGTGCGTGGGATCTCGGCCCGGGTAAGCCCCCGTCCCTGCCCCGAATGCGGGACGTATCCAGCCGCTGGCACAAAACAACCCGTATTCATTGCTCGGCTGTACGAAGCCGAGCTTTAGAAGGGAATTGGCGCACCAAGAGGATCTAATAAGTAGACGGGTGATGAGGTTAGTGTTTTGGACCCAAAATTAGAAAAAAAAGCAAAATTTGATGATTGGTACGGTGATTGGCAGATGATTGGCAAAATTTTTGATTGGCTGAAATTTGGTGTGCCAAATTGATAGTAGGACCTCCCCGATGTGGTGGGATGGCAACTCTGTCATCCCTCACAACGGGGGGGGCAAAGGAGCACTAGCTTATGGGGTTGATGGCAGTGAAAACTAGCCTGGGTGGGTTAGGATATTGTGTGTAGGGACCTAGAAGATGACATTAGGTGACGTTAAGGTTAGTTAGTGACTGATACCTGTAGTGGGGACACAGGTAGATTAGCGTGGATGATAATGACGTGGGAGCGCAATAGTTTAAAGGGACGACTGGGAAGCGCAAGTTTCAGAGGGGAGTAGTTAGCTGAGATGATGCCGTGTGTTTGAGAATTGAACAGGTGTGATTGCACAGGTGTGCAACTGAACAGGTGTATGGAGCAGTGTATGAGTGAGTGATGGTGATGTGTATTGTGATGACCAAATGGTCCAGGAAGAAAGGAGGGTGCAGGTGGCACCAAGTGTGAGGGCACAGGTGTGCAACAGCAGGTATGGAGAATGGTAGTGTGGAATAAATGGAGTATTGGAATGGATGGTCGTGGAGTGAGTATGGTGGAAATTGTGGAGTGGAGTGGATGGTGCGAAGGTGTGAATGGGGGAAGAGTGGACCCCCATCACGGATACCCGGGGCGGGTAGAGTAAGTGTTAGGTAGAGGGTATAGGTAAATTGTGGTTGGATATTGGCATCTGTGGTGCGGGTGAAAGAATGGTCTTTGGATGGGTGCATTAGTGTTGTGGAAATGGCTGGGCGTGTAGCCTGTTAGTGTGTGTAGTTGGTTGGGCGCTCCACCACTGTGAGGATGTCGGCCAGGTGAGGCCGCAGGTGGGCTCTGGGAGCCGGTAGTAGTTGTTGTGGATGGGGCCCGAGGATCCGGAGGACGGACCCGGGTAGCCCAGTGCCAGAGGGCACCGAGTGGGGTGACAGAGCCAGAAGGGGCTTTCCCCAGTTAGATAGGTTAGGGTGAGGAGCAGGTAAGCTCAGGTGGCAACTACAGTGGTGGAGGTGTGCAGGTGGGTAGACCTGCTGGGAGAGCTACACGTCACAGCCCAGAAATTGTGCAAGGGCATCGGGAGATGAATCGGGGGAGTGAGACCCCAAATTGAGAAGCACCACAGTTTGGTCAATGGGAATTGGTTTTTAGAACCCATAGTGTAAGTTGGCCAATGGATTGGCAGGGAGAGACCCCGGGTAGTGTAAAGTGTGTTAAAGTCATTTCGAGGATAGTTAGGATTGGAGTCTCCTCGCACCATCTGCATCCACTCACCTGAGATGAGGTAACTCCACACCATGCCATGTTTTATTATTTTTCATTAATGCAAATGTTTGGGATTGTGAGACGCATCATGACGTGGGTGTGACATTGTGCGTAATTCCATCTCTCCCTCCTTATGAGGATTGATGATGAATTGGTGATGGCAAATTTTGAAGTAGAGGGATTGGAGACGAATTTGGTGTAGAAGGGAAAGATGGGGAAGACAAGACGTAGTGACGAATTTGTAAAGGTGTAAATTCTTGTAAATATGGGGTAAGGGCAAGGGTAGTGTAGGTGACAGGGGAGGGGTGACGTACGGTAGGGACGAGTTTTTCTCACTTCGCTCTCCGTACGCACTTCACCCTGCATTGCCTTTATTGACGTGTACCCTTGTGACCTTACCCCTCGCTCATTTGTCTTCCCCCCTTTTGTCTCCCACTTGAGGACCTGGGCGCCGAGGGGAGCGTGCGTGAGGTGGCCATTGTGCGCACGAGATTCCCAGAACCAGCATGCATTGCGTTGATGTACCACTTTATGGACCGCTGTTCTGCGGCCAAGTACCACTTGATGGACCCCAGGTTCTGGGGCAGGGCACCTCTGTTGGAGACCGGCCATAGTGGCCAGGGAATCTTGCTTGCGGACCTCGGTAAGGTGGCACCTATGCCAAACAGGTGGACCACCCTTAGTTGGCCCCTGAGGCCCTAAATAAAAACGAACACAAGTTGTGCTTTTTATTATTTCCAAGTAGGCCGCATGAAGCCAGAAGACGTCGGGAAGAACATCGGCCCAGCAGAGAAAGAGAAGACCACCACCAGTTGTTTTGTTGTGTTTATTATAAACCGTGGTGACTGTGCACCGAGTGGTGCTTTGTGGTGCTTTTGGGTGCTTTGGTGGTATTGGTACTGGTGCATCGATGCAATGCGTGCTGTCTCCTCCCTCCCAACAGGAATTTCTTTTTCTTGTTCCCTAAAAAAAAAAAAAAAACACAGGTCCTGGGTTGCGTTGTAAATAAGAAATAACGTCACTGTAAATAATGCTCCCCACCGTAAATGTATAGTTTGAAAACAATTCCGTAATTCGGTTAGCTGTGGGCTTGAGTCTGTTAGACAGGGTGCAATGCAATAGGGGGACATACTTATTTGTGTTTTAAGATTGTCACACTCAGGGTCAGGTTAATTGTAGAGGGAATTACACCTACGTGTCACACTAAGTTAAAGTTTTGTAGGCCCGAGGACGGGCCTGAAGAAAGGAGGGTGCAGTGTAACGGTTTTGAGAAGTGTAACGGTTTTGAGAAGTGTAACGAATTTGAGAAGTGTAACGGTTTTTGAGAAGTGTAACAATTTTGGAGAAAGTGTAACGAATGTGAAAAGTATGGTTTTGTTGTGTGTAACACCCTCGTAATGTAAATAATGGTCGCAGCCGTCCTCCTAGTTAATTCCATGAAACTTACACACAGGCCACGATATATCTTTTTAAATAGTTTATTTCCTTATTCCATGTAGGCTAAATATGTGTTTCCCACTAGATTGACTCTGCATTGTATCAAACGAAATAAGCGTAGGCCCCTTTCAATTTCCCCAATCATCTCCGCTCCCCCAAAGTTCCTTTCAAAAGCGGTGCGAGTGGTGTTCAATCCCGCAAGCCGCCATTGCCCATGTGCTCATCTCGGAGAAGAGGGGGGTAGGAGCCGCCAACTCACAGGCGTGGCACGTCGTCATGATCAAAGGAGGAATCGGACAGCCCTAACAGCCAACCAGCACCGCGGTTAGCGACCCGGTAGGCGTGCCCTCGCAGCCGGCGGCTTGATTCCGCCCCGGGTAATAAAAGCGACTGGAAGGGACTGCTTCGAGAGATGAGAGAAGAGATGACATGGGAGAGGACATGAGAGATGAGCTGTGAGCTGTGAGATGAGAGACGCTCTAAACCAAAAAGGAGAGATACTTGGAGAGGAAACAAGCCTTGGAGAGACGCGCTGAGAGGAGGGAGACGGCTCCACCAGAAGGAGAGGAGCAGGTGTGACCGAGCCAGCGCGTGACGTCTACAGCATCAGCAGCGTCGACGCGACCGAGGGTTTTCCCGCCAAAAACGCGAAGAATTGGGAGCTGCTACCTCCAGCCCTGCCGGTTGCAGGGACCTGACCCTGCCTCCCTCTCCAGCAACCCACCTCCGCCATCCCTGCCTGCAATTTCCCCCGTGTAAGTGTGAACGTCGTCTGTCTTGAATGTTGTCCTGGGGTTAAGTAAATTGAATAGTATAAGTTAACGATTCACTGTGTGACTGCTTCTTCCATCCATTGCTTGTAAATAACTTTGGTCGCTCCTTCTTTTTGCTTGTGTGTGTATAATAAATCTGTTCTTCCTCCGTACTCTGTCTTCTTCTCTTTTCCTTCTCTTTCGGTCGCTTTAGAGGTTTCCCGATTGAATATCTGTGGTGCGATCTGGTCAACGTTGGGGGAGTCGGGCCAATTGGGGATCCTGTAACGGTCGCGGTTGGACCATCCGCTCGGCCCATCATAACATCTAAACCGCGATCAGTAACAATATATATATATTGTATTTTGTGTATGTGTGTGTTTATTTATTAATCGCAATTCATTTTAAGAGTACACAAATTACTTCCAAACCGCTGATGGGATTGTGACCAAACTTGGCACAAATTATATTCTTATGTTGTGACTAAAGTTTGTTCACGGCATTTTAAAAAACGGGATGTAAGGGGGTCTACCGGGGGTCAAAGTGGATGCAGGTTTAACCTCCCAAAGTAGGAATTTGCTTTTTCCTCTGAAACTACACACAATATTTCGATGAAACTGTATTTGCTTTCTTCTCAGAAACTACGCACGCAATCCTGATGAAACTTGACCACAACCTTAATCAACCATGCTGTACCAATGTTTGTTCACAGCCTTAATAAACATAGGGACAATACCTCTGGCGCTCACCTGGTATAATGAACAGTATACTGCACCGACGAAAGGTATTTTAAACCAATTTCAATGGTTGCTAGAAGAGAGGGCAGCAAGTAGAATAATACCAACATAATCATAACTTTAAACAAAGAAACAAAAAAATACCTATTTTGGGGGGCAACCCCCTCGTAGACCCCCAACGGGGCAGTTTTTTTTTAATGCCGTGAACAAACTTTGGTCCATCACGGGTGATTAAGGTTGTGGTCAAGTTTCATCAGAATTGCGTCCGTAGTTTCTGAGAAGAAAGCAAATACAGTTTCATCGAAATATTGTGTGTAGTTTCAGAGGAAAAAGCAAATTCCTATTTTCAAAAATATTCAAAAATAGCAAACGCTCCTATCTCCGGACGACTTGGTCGAATCGTTTAGATTTTGGTGACTATCCAGATCCAATAATTTTTTAAGTGATTCTTCACCAATGAGAGATGGGACCAAAATCGATATAAAGCACTCAGCAACATATCTCAAAAGGTTGTGGGCAGGTTGTGTGTGTGAGACCAGGAAGAATTGCTTTAATTTTTGTGAAGATCTGGATCCGGACACGAGAATTTTTTAAATTGTTGAAGTAATTCTTGACCATCGAGAGATGGGGCCAGAAACGATATACGTATAGCAATCTATTTCAAAAAGTTGTGGACGAGTTATGACAAAACTTTGTGAATGATTTGGGTGGGTGACGAGAATCAGCCGATTAGATTTTGGTTCAGGTCTGGATGTAGATCGGGCCGATCAGTGGGATACGAAACGCAAACTGTTCCGCCTGGTGAATGGTATGGTATGCTCTGTACAGAGTTCCATTCTAGTTATTTGTTGAATTTGTGCGAAAGTTCCTTCAAGGTTTGCACTTTATGTTGTCACAGACGCATCTTCCATAAATCCCACTGCTGCGGCCTGTGCTGGGGTTCTCTTGTGTCAAAATGCAAGTATGAATGAGTTTCTCTCACCTGCTGCATTTTTTTGTTTGTTTAAAGGGGTGTTGGCCATGGAGGCGTTACACCGGCAGGTGCTGCCTTTCCTGTTGCGACGCATGAAGGAGGATGTGCTCCAGGACTTGCCACCTAAAATCATCCAGGATTATTACTGCAATCTCAGTCCACTCCAGGTATTCTTGCGAAGCGGTGGTGATTGTATTATGCTCGAGTCAATCAGGCCTTGTTTACTGTGCCTCTTAATACGGGCAAATCTGAAATCTTTTCATTGCCATAAGCAAGAAGGGGGGAGGGGAGGGGAGGGAAACGGTGAGGAGAACGGAAGGGATGGGGAGGGAAAGGGAGTGGAGTGGGAGGGGTAGAGAGAGGAGGGAGGGTTTAGGGGAGAGAGAGAAATGAGGCAGGAGAGAAGAGAGGATGGAGGGGGAAAGGGGAGAGAGGAGGGAGGGGGAGGAGCAGGGATGAGAGAGAGAGAGAAGGGAAGGAGCGAGGAAGTGGGGGGGAGGGGGAGAGTGACTATATCGCACAAAAATGTTAGTCAATGAAAAAATGGGTACATGAAAACAAAAAGGCAGCTCTGTCTACTGTAATACCATGGCTTGCAAAAGCAGCCTGAATAGTGCTCACCACGTGGTGGTTCACCTCGTTAAGCACATTAAAAAATGGTGTTATAACACACGCAAACTTCCCCGGCCTTGTGACTAATTAATGAAGTACACAGGCATTTCTCACTTCATTTGAAGCAACCTCGCCAAGCGGCTTAAGCACTCCAGCAAGAACAACGAAATGAGTGATGAGGAACGGCTGGCTTGGCAATCGATATCAAGCTGATTGCTTTGGGTTGAAATGGCTGAGGAATTTTAAAAACGGATCGATTTCAAGCAGCAAATCATGTGGAAACCACAGAGCAGACAAATTCAAAAAGAGGGTGTTATAACACACCCAAACCTCCCCGGCCTTGTGACCAAAAACAAAAAGGGAGCTCTGTCTCCTGTAACGCCATGGCTTGCAAAAGCAGCCTGCATAGCGTTCACCAATCGCTAGATATGGTAAATCCTGTCAGATTTCACTCCAGATTTCGGCATTATTTAGTCTACAGCATCCAATCCTCATATCCGAATCCAGATTTTGATGTGCTTCAAAAATGTAATGATAACACTGGTCAACAGCCAAATTGGTTCTGACTTATTTTGAACTCTTTCTCACTAATTTTGTGCCCACGAATCCGAATCCGACCTTAAAATTTCGCTATCACGTAACCTTGACGTAGTACATCATAAGTGTGGAAAAAATCTTTAGAGCATGCAAATTTCTTGATTAAGTCTGAAATAAGTCTATTTATTGTCACAAAAAATAATATGAACTTTATAAAATATCACAAAAAATAATATGAACTTTTAAGTTTTTATTTACATCACATAAAAAAATGTAAATTTTCAAAAATAATATGAACTTTATAAAATATCACAAAAAATAATATTGTCGCGTGGACCCTTTGGTTAATACCAGGGCTCGCGGATGGACCAAACGGATTGAATTGGAGGCAAAGACCAAACACGGATTCGGCTATAAAACGCGGGAGGAAGAAGGAAAATGGAAGGCTGCGGCAAAAGCACTTACCTGGAGGAGGGCGAACAAACAACTCAAACGGCAGCTCCGATCCTGCTGGGAATTAATGAACCAAACTCGACAAACACAATTTCAAATGTACAAAAATAAACAAGTTTATTTCACAGAACCCGAAACAATGAAACGCGACGGTAATCAAATAAAGCTCCTACGTTGGGATCCCACACACCAGACTCAACAACAGACACAGGAATGGATTAAAGGAAAAGAATTGTCTCGTCGTGTAAAATGGTGCGTGCGGCCTTATCTGTCCCTCGTCTTGTCTGTAACACGGCCCTGTTTGGCCCCGCTCGCGTGCCACCAGGCCCCGCTCCAAGCCTCTCGCCACTCACGAGGTCCGTGCACCACGCGTCCAACGCAGGCCAACGAGCTCCACACGAGGTCGATCTCCACTCACGATCGGTCTGCCAAGACGAAGAGAGCGTGCTGCGCAAGACGAAGCACCAGATGTCCAAGAGGAACTCCTGGATCTCCAAGAGTAAAGCAAGAAGAAGAGCGAATGATGTCCAAGCACGAAGGGCTGCACAAAACAAGAACCGGATGTGCTCTCCCCCAAAAATGTCGTATGGCGCGCGCTGATATAACCTTGCCGGTGACGTCAGTCTTGGCGCGCCACCCAATCAGCGCCTTCCACCGGACCTTCCAGCTTCGCGCCTCTCGTGCTCGTTGGCTGGAGGTCCACACCTACCACGCTGCCCATCACTCGTTCCCTGTAGCGTGGTCATAGCACGTGGCACTCGATGTGGCTAGGCCTGTCGGAGGTGTAACTGGCGGCGGCCATCATCGGCGGTGTCCTGGCTTGGTTTCCTTTCCTGTTCTCTTTCGAAGTCCTTGTCAGGGAAGGGAATTATTTAATGTTGCGCTAAGAGCCTGTCTAAATGTCTATAGGTGTGCATTGCCAGAAGGGACAAAGGTTTGATGACCAGGTTGGTCACACAGGGGTGTTACTCTTAATCCCTAACTACTTAACACACGAACATCCTGGTATGTTTACAAGTATGCATCTTAACCCGACAAATCGCATAAACACACAGAACTTATTACAGGTAGATTCCCTATCGCGACAGTCGAATACCTACCTATACAGATCTACCTGGCTCTAGATATTGCTTTACCCCCAGACATAACAATATGAACTTTAAGTTTTTATTTACATCACATTAAAAACATGTAAATCTCCAAAAATAATATGAACTTTATAAAATATCACAAAAAATAATATGAACTTTACAAAATATCACAAAAAATATGAACTTTAAGTTTTTATTTACATCACATTAAAAGTGCTTCTGAACTTTACTTTTGTGTTTGTAGGAGCAATCACTTTCACGCTGTAAAGTCCAACAGTAGTCGCCCATCATGTTTGGATTGAATCGGCCTTGATATCGAGTCTCCATGATGGCAATTTCCTGGTGAAACCTTTCTCCATGTTCATCACTGACATCGCCAAGATTTTGTGGAAAGAAGTCCAGATGAGAATGGAAGAAATGTATCTTGAGTGACATTCGAGCACCGAGCACCTGGGAACTCTTCAACATATTGTCCACAAGCTCTTCATAATTTGGTGCTCGAAAATTTCCATGGTAATTGTTAGCAAGAGCCACAAAACTATCCCAAGCAACGCTTTCCAGCTCAGATAGTCTCGTTACAAAGTCCTGATTAGTGAGTACAAGACGAATTTGACCCGAATTTCGGCTGTGGCTGATATTCCTATGGTATACTGGTTCTCAAAAACTGGATGTGCTAGTGAAAATTGGATATCATAATCGAAATCTACAGGTTCATGCTGGTTAGAATCGCCTCAAAATATAAAAGAACCATAAAACTATTAAAATTTTGTTGACCAGTGTAATCGATCGTGTTTCCAAGGCAAGCGCATTTGAGTTGGCCGAAAGAAAATGGTGGCTTAAGAACCTAGCGAGGTGCAGGGGGCTGACCAAGATGGCGGGCCGCCATATTGGGAAGGCACCACATCGGGTTTTATTCTTATGAGCACTTCGTTAATCATCTTAAAAAGGATGTTTTAATAGGACAAACACCCAGTTTTCATCCTTGCAATCTGTCGGAGGTCCAGGTGTATGCATGCAAAGTTTGGGGCCACTAGGTTTCATTGTTTTGGAATTATGGAGGAGACAGGCAGAGGGACGGACGGACACGACCAACAACAACAACAGGCAACAGGCATTTTAAGGCCATTTTCCCTGCTAGAGCGGGGGTTAGCCTTGAGGTCCCCATGACAATTTTTCTCCATTTTGCCCTATTTTCTGCATCTCTCCTTGTTAACCCCCTTGCCTGCATTTCTTCTTCGACCATCTTCAGCCAAGTCTTTCTCGGTTTTCCCTGTCCTCTACGTCCTTCTACATTCATTTCCATCACTCTTCTCAACCAGTCACTTTCATCCTTCCTCAACACATGACCAAACCATCTCAACCTGTTTCTCTTCACAGCATCCATCACAGGCTCTATTCCCATCATCTTTCGCAATTCATCATTTGTCTTCCTCTCTCTCAACGATACTCCACACATCCACCGAACCATTCGCATTTCCACCCTTTCCAACCTTCGTTGCTGCTCTACGTTCATTACTCATGTCTCGCTCCCATAAATATTAACACTTCTCACACATGCAGCATACACCTTTCCCTTCAGCTTCAACGACACTCCCCTCATCATCAGCACGCCACTCAGTTCCCGAAACTTCTTCCATGCACATCTCACTCGAGCAACCATTGCCGAGTCTGATCCACCTTCTCCATTCAGCATGTCTCCGAGGTAGAAAAAGGTTTTCACACCTTCCAGCTTGTTGTACACTGTTGTTTGACTCCTTCCTTCACACGGACACTGCCTTTTCTTATTATAGATCAGCTTGCATAGTGGTGCTGACATCATTATTCCATCCTCTACCCATCCTTTATAGTGATATCACCGAGGATAGTGACTCTCACATCATTATTCCATCCTCTACCCGTTCTTTATAGTTATATCAGCTGGGATAATGACTCTCACATCATTATTTCATCCTCTACCCGTTCTTTATAGTTATATCAGCTGGGATAATGACTCTCACATCATTATTCCATCCTCTACCCGTCATTTATAGTTACAGTGCATTCAGAAAGTATTCAGACCCGTTCACTTTTTTCACATTTTGTTATGTTGCAGCCTCATGCTGAAATCGTTTAAATTCATTTTTTCCCTCATCAATCTGCACTCAATACCCCATAATGACAAAGAGAAAACAGGATTTTAGAAAGTTTTGCAAATTTATTTTTTTTAAAAACTGAAATATCACATTGACATAAGTATTCATACCCTTTGCTATGACACTTGAAATTTAGTTCAGGTGCCTCTCATTTCTCTTGATCATCTTTGAGATGTTTCTTCACCTTGATTGGAGTCCACCTGTGGTAAATTCAATTGATTGGACATGATTTGGAAAGGCACACACCTGTCTATATAAGGTCTCACAGCTGACAATGCATATCAGAGCAAAAACCAAGCCATGAGGTCGAAGGAACTGCCTGCAGAGCTCAGAGACAGGATTGTGTCGAGGCACAGATCTGGGGAAGCCTACAAAAAATTTCTGCTGCATTGAAGGTTCACAAGAGCACAGTGGCCTCCATAATTCTTAAATAGAAGAAGTTTGGAACAACCAGGACTCTTCCTAGAGCTGGCCGCCCGGCCAAACTGAGCATTCGGGGGAGAAGGGCCTTGGTAAGAGAGGTGACCAAGAACCCGATGGTCACTCTGGCTGAGCTCCAGAGATCCTGTGTGGAGATGGGAGAAACTTCCAGAAGGACAACCATCACTGCAACACTCCACGGATCTGGGCTTCATGGCAGAGTGGCCAGTGCATTCAGAAAGTATGACGAGGGCATCAGGGGGACGAGGAGGAGTTGCACGAGGGGGACGAGGGGGGTGGTTGCACGAAGGGGGAGGGTTGCGTGAGGGGAACGAGGGGGATTTTGCAAGGGGAACGAGGGGGTTTTTTTTATAAACTTTGTCTTGAATGCCATGAGGGTGGGAAGGTAGAGGGGGAGTGAGTGTAGCCAGAGGCGTGTGTGTGTGTGTGTGTGTGTGTGTGTGTGTGTGTGTGTGTGTGTGTGTGTGTGTGTGTGTGTGTGTGTGTGTGTGTGTGTGTGTGTGTGTGTGTGTGCGCACTTGCGTGCACATGATTATGATAACGGTCCTTTTTATGGTATTCCTTAAAAGAACAATCATGTTTAAAATGCATTACGAAAATAAGAGAGAACGAGATGGTATGCATGGAATACTTACCCTGCGCAGTCAACTTGGTGTGAGCCAACTCTTCTATTTTTGAACTTTTCTTTTTTTTTGATCCAATATGGCTGCCAGACCACGTGAGCGATGACGTCATCAAATCATATTCTCGAAATAATTGTTGCATAGATCATGCTCAATAAATTTCAAACTGATCAGACTAAGCGTTGTCCCTGTCGAATTATGACATCGTAATTATGGCACCAATGACGTCATCGTTAGCAACACCTATTCCCCATATGGAGTTATTTACAATGAGCCACGTTTCAATTTTTAAAATGCTGACACGGCACACACTTTACTTTACTGAAATGCATACACAAATGTTGTATTTTGTCAAAAATCGTCGGAATTTCGCCAAATCTGTTTTGGTCGTGTGTTAATATACCTCAGCGATTGACAAATCTGAAATCAGAATTTTATTTGAGGTCAAAATGACCCCGTGAGGTCGCTCCGTACTTTGCCTGCTCATCATTTGCAGTTATAATTAATTCCATGCCCACTCTAGAAGACTCTTCTTCTTCACGCAATAACTCGCTTCCAGACCGTATATCCAATCATCTTGAAATTTTGCACAAATGTTACACTTCATTACCTCTACCATAATATAAAGTTTGACGTTGATTCAACCGGTTCAAGAGTTATAAATTTATAAATATTTTCGTTTAAGTATTTATATCTGCCAAACCACGTGACCTATCGCAAATTCCAAAAGGTCATTTTAGCAGACTGATATGCTGAACACATCTTTGAAGTTTCCCCTCGATGGGATCAAAAATGAGGGAGGAGCTAGGTTTTAAACGTTTATGCTTAAAAACGTCATAACTCCGAAACCATGTGACGCATGACGTCATTCTCGCTGGCTTTTTTGTTCGTCATGGGTATGCGATTTTTGCCTGCAAAGTTTTTTGTTTTTTTTCAATATGGCGCCTGTACCACGTGACCTGTGATGTCATAATATTCAGTAAATATTCTACAGGAGGAGTGAGTCCCTCCTATGGTGAAAATTTCATGCCATTCGGACCAATGGTTGCCGAGAAAATGAATTTTTAAAATGCGTCACGACGTACGTACGTATGGACGGACCCGAATGCTTAACCCTGACGTTCGCTTCACGAGCAAAAACAACACAACAACATGCATTTTAAGGCCATTTTCCCTGCTAGAGTGGGAGTGAGCCTTGCGGTCCCCATGACAATCTTCTCCATCTTGCCCTATTTTCTGTATCTCTCCTTGTTAACCCCCTTGCCCGCATTTCTTCTTCCACCATCTTTAGCCAAGTCTTTCTCGGTCTTCCCCGTCCTCTACTTCCTTCTACATTCATTTCCATCACTCTTCTCAACCAGTCACTTTCATCCTTCCTCAACACATGACCAAACCATCTCAACCTGTTCCTCTTCACAGCATCAATCACAGGCTCTATTCCCATCATTTTTCGCAATTCATCATTTGTCTTCCTCTCTCTCAACGATACTCCGCACATCCATCGAACCATTTGCATTTCCACCCTTTCCAACCTTCGTTGCTGCTCTACGTTCATTACCCATATCTCGCTCCCATAAATCATAACACTTCTCACACATGCAGCATACACCTTTCCCTTCAGCTTCAACGACGCTCCCCTCCTCGTCAACATGCTACTCAGTTCCCGAAACTTCTTCCATGCACATCTCACTCTAGCAACCGTTGCCGAGTCTGATCCACCTTCTCCATTCAGCATGTCTCCGAGGTAGCAAAATGTTTTCACACCTTCCAGCTTCACGCCGTCTCCAAGATCCAACTCAACATTTCCTCCATCTGCAGCTCCCTCTGTACATACCTTACACTTGAATGTAGCTGCCACACTGGTTAATGACCCTCTCAGACCACTACATTTTTGATGAACCCACTCAGCGCACATTGTACATTGAATTGAGTTCACTCCGACACCCTTCCTGCACACAGCACAGGGCCACTTCCCAGTTCTTTCCACCTCACCACATGCTTTACCACTTGCCATCACCTTCGTCTTTCCGATATTCACCTTCAGACCTTTTGTCTCCATACATTCCTTCCACTTGTTCATCTTTTCCTTCAGTCCATCCATACTTTCCGCAATCAACACCAGATCATCTGCATACAACAACTCCCACGGTAAACCCTCCTTTACGTTCTGAGCCAGCACCTCCATCACAGCTCCAAATAGTAGTGGACTTCGTACCGACCCCTGATGCACTCCCACCTTCGCCTCAAACTCACCACTGTTCCTGTCCTTCGTCCTTACAGCTGTGCGTGCTCTTTTGTACATTGCCATCACTACTCTGATCAACCATTCCTACACTCCTAACTTCCTCATTGCCCATGTCAATACTTTGCGTAGAACCCTATCGAATGCTTTCTCCAGATCAACAAACCCAAGAAACAACTTCTTCCTCTTCTCCATGTACTTCTCCTGCAACTGCCTCACAATAAAAAGCGCGTCTGTCATTCCTCTTCCTGGCATAAAGCCAAACTGCATTTCGTCGATCTTCTTTGTTCCTTATCCTCCTCTCCAACACCCTTTCCAATACCTTCATTCCATGCTCCAATAACTTTATCGCTCGGTACGAGCCACACTCTAGAGGGTCACCTTTCCCCTTGTATAGAGGGACGAGGGTACTCAGTTCCCAAGCCACTGGAATGCGGCCTTCTTTCACCGCCAGATTACAGATCTCTGTCATTCTCTTCACACCCCAACTTCCTGCTGCCTTCAACATATCTCCCACAACTCCCGTCGGCCCTCCCGCTTTTCTACTATTCATTGCTTTTATCGCTTCCTCAACTTCCTTCTCAGTTATCTTCTCTGCCGGTCCTAAAACTGGGTTACTCTCTATGTTGCCATCCCATTCATTCTCTGTATTCAACGGCATTTCCATATATCTTTTCCATCTTCCTTTAATTCCATCTGGGTCCACAACGATTTGTCCCACTTCATCCTTCAAGCAACTC
Source organism: Myxine glutinosa (assembly GCF_964187855.1). Lineage (NCBI taxonomy): Eukaryota > Metazoa > Chordata > Myxini > Myxiniformes > Myxinidae > Myxine > Myxine glutinosa. The sequence continues at coordinate 84,528,922 of NC_136271.1, read as the reverse complement.
ACCCCCATCACATCGCACCTCTCTTTCGCTATCTGCTTTGCAATCCTGAATACTGCTTTCTGACCCTCTTCCGAATTCAAGCGTTCTCCGAACATTTTCCTACATGCCTCCTGCGCCTTTGCTACCTCTTTCTTTGCAGCCTTCTTGGCTGCCTTATAACTTTAATGCTCTGCTGTTTCTGCTCCCGTACCCTCCGCCTTCTGCCACTCCTTGAACTTCTTCCTCTTCTCGTCAATCCTCTTTCCAACTTCATCATCCTACCACCATGTTTCCGAGTGCCCCGGTGGTCCTTTTGTCCATCCACATACCTCACCAACAGCTCCCAACAGACTAGCTTTCATTGACATCCAACCACTTTCAAGCTCAACCACATCATCCTCTACCCTACTCAGCCTCTCTTTTAATGCTTCCTTTACTGTCACCTCTTTCAACCTCCACACCTTCATTCTCGGTTGGTACTTCACCCACCGAGCTCTCCTCGCACCTTTCACCCTTATGTCGCAGACAACCAAGTGGTGCTGTGAAACAGCCTCGTGTCCCGGAGGTGCCCCCTATCTCGCCTACGCACCATCAGGTAGTCAACGGTTGTCGTCGACCCACCTGTCGTGTACGTAGTGTGTTCAAAAAGTATCCGACCTTTATTTTTCGTGCGTAAAAAAAAAAGAGAAGCTAGGGAGGCGTTGATTCGGTGCACGTATGTAGGCGATCCTAATGCGCACCCGTGAATTTTTTCCCACCTGCAGAAGCTGTCATTCGACGGCAGACCGCCGATGAGTGAGGACATGTAAGTGAGCGCCGTCAAATTTTCGTTTTTGACAAAATCTTGAACAACGCTACTGCATCAAATTTTGTGTTTCATCAAACTTGCATCAAAACTGCAACTTGGTTTCTGGGTCGTACCCATAAACCCAGGACTCATCGCCAGTGATCACTGTGTTGAGGAAGCTGGGATCGCTGTTCACAGTCTCCAGCATGTCCTGTGCGATCTCCAAACGGAGTTGCTTCTGCTCAATCGTTAGCAGCTTTGGTACGAACTTCGCTGAGATTCTCCTGAAGCCCAAATCCTCCTTCATAATGGAATGAACGGTGTTGAATCTTGCGGATCGTTTCCACTTGGGAATCGCCAAGCTTTACACAAAATTTGATGCAGTAGCGTTGTTCAAGTTTTTCCGTCATTTTGTCAAAAACGAAAATCCGACGGCGCTCACTTACATGTCCTCACTCATCGGCGGTCTGCCGTCGAATGACAGCTTCTGCAGGTAGGAAAAAATTCACGCGTGCGCATTAGGATCGCCTACATACGTGCACCAATCAACGCCTCCCTAGCTTCTTTTTTTTTTACGCACGAAAAATAAAGGTCGGATACTTTTTGAACACAGTAGTATGTAACAAGCTTATTATCCTCTTTCTGGAACTGAGTATTACAAATCAACAAATCAGCTCCATCAGCAAACTCCAAAATCCTTTCACCTTCTCCATTTCTCACACCATATCCGTAACCCCCATGAACTCCCTCAAAACCATCCATACTCCTTCCCACATGTCCATTTAGGTCTCCTCCTACCACAACAACTTCCTCATCTTTCACGTTTTCCATCAGCTTCTCTATTGCACACCAGAACTTGTCCTTCTCTTATCGCTCCGACCAACCTGCGGAGCATATCCCGAGATGACGTTCACCAAGAGCTTTCCAGTCATCATTTTCACCATCATCAACCTATCACTCACTCTAGTCACACTCACCACACTGTCTACAAACTCCTCAGAAAACAGGACACCAACACCATTCACGCCCTCCGGGCACCCTTGCCACACGAACTTGTATTTCTGTCCCTGCCTACCCTTCACCATTCTCACACCACTTCCCTTCCATCCCGTCTCTTGCACACAACATGTGTCCACTCTTCTTCTGACCAATACTTTCACCACTTCTCCTGATCTCCCTGTCATTGTCCCTACATTGTCCCTGTCATTGTCCCTACATTGTCCCTACATTGTCCCTACATTGTCCCTACATTGTCCCTGACATTGTCCCTGACATTGTCCCTGTCATTGTCCCTGTCATTGTCCCTACATTGTCCCTGTCATTGTCCCATTGTCATTTCACTTCACGAGCGCAGGGTAAAAATAGGGGCAATGCCCCTGGCCTCACCTGGTAGAACAAGGGATCCGCTAGAAGGTGTGGATAAGCTACAAAATATTAAATTAGCCGATGATTTGAACAAACTTGTGAAAGTACCATGCAGACCTGGTTCCTACAATGTTACATCCAAATCGGGTAAATACTTTTTGAGAAGTCCAATGTGGCGATCCCAGAATCGTTAACCTATAAATTGACGTATTTACACTACTCACAATAAGTTAGGGATATTGTGGGAGTGAGTTTATTGTCCCCCGTCGCACCACGGAGCGAAAGGGGGACTATGGTTTTCCCGTGCGTGCGTGCGAACGTGTGTCCGTGCGTGCGTCCATGCGTGCGTGTGTGCATAAGCGAAGGACCGAATTCTAATTTGATGTGTGGGTGCAACGCACGTCAAAATCCAAGATGGCCGCCGCCATGTATGTCTGAACCTTGAGCGGAATATCCTGAAAAATAAGCGAAGTACCAACTTCTAATCTGGTGTGTGGGTGTATCTAGGCATAAGGAAGAACGCTATCGAAAATTGGGTCGCCATGTCAAAATCCAAGATGGCCGCCGCCATGTATGTCTGAACCTTGTGAGCGGAATATCTTGAAAAATAAGCGAAGTACCAACTTCTAATCTGGTGTGTGGGTGTATCTAGGCACAAGGAAGAACGCTATTGAAAATTGGGTCGCCACGTCAAAATCCAAGATGGCCGCCGCCATGTATGTCTGATGCCATGTATGTCTGAACCTTGAGCGGAATATCCTGAAAAATAAGCGAAGTACCAACTTCTAATCTGGTGTGTGGGTGTATCTAGGCATAAGGAAGAACGCTATTGAAAATTGGGTCGCCACGTCAAAATCCAAGATGGCCGCCGCCATGTATGTCTGAACCTTGTGAGCGGAATATCTTGAAAAATAAACGAAGTACCAACTTCTAATCTGGTGTGTGGGTGTATCTAGGCACAAGGAAGAACGCTATTGAAAATTGGGTCGCCACGTCAAAATCCAAGATGGCCGCCTTGCGTCTTCCACTTTGTCAACTCACATCACTTTAATGACGGGGGACCTAGGCGTAACGCTTGTTTTTTTTATAGGGGCTAGCCGCTAGGGTTATGATATTGAAATCAAGAATGCTGTGTTTTTCACACTCATTAATAACCATAGAATTAGGACCAACAACTTTTTTCAACATAATTAATACACAAAATCAAGCACACCGAAGAATCTGCCGATATCCCTAACTTATTGTGAGTAGTGTAATATTCAATTTGTTGCTGGGATTTGCATGGCATCAGAAGGCCTTGGTCCTCAAGTTCTCCAAAGTTTTGTCAAAATAGGACTGTTAGTTTTAGCGTCCGCTGATGAACTTTGTGGTCAAGTTTAATCGAAATTGTGTGTGTAGTTTCGGAGGAGAAAGCAAATACCGATTTTGCGGAAATGCCCCCTCACCCCTTTTGACACAGATTCTTTAGCTCACTTGTAACATAGTTCAGGTGAGGTATTAGCATCACGCGGCATTCGTCCGTCTGTCAAGTGTGTCGGTGAGTATGTAAACACTCGGATCTTCTTCTCTGAAACTACACACACGATTTCAATGAAAGTTTACCACAACCTTCGTCTGATGTGGTAAAGTTTGTTCACTGCATTAAAAAAAAAAAATCAGTGTCGAAGGGGATCTATAGGGGGTCAAAGTGGGTCCAGGTTCGACCCAACCCCTTCCCCCCCCCCCCCCTCCTCCCCATCCCCCCCACTCACCAAAATCGTTATTTGCTTTCTTCTCTTAAATTACACACCGAATGTTCATGAAACTTTACCATAATTTTCACAAAAGTCGAAGATCCGAGTGTTTACATACTCACCGACTCACTTGACAGATGGACTGACGGATATCACACGATGCTAATACCTCACCTGAACTATATTCCAGGTGAGCTAAAAATTGCTTTGAAACGACAATCATGTTTTTGTGAGTGATCCAAGGAAAAGGAAATGCTCCTGACCCACAAGGACACCTGTATGCTTCGTTCCAAGAAATGTGGCAAAATTCCTTTGTTTTCCATTTGGTGAATTATTTTCTCATGATGATGTTATGGTGTCTCATGATGATGTCATGGTGTCTCATGATGATGTCATGGTGTCTCGTGATGATGTCATGGTGTCTCATGATGATGTCATGGTGTCTCATGATGATGTCTCATGATGATGGCATGGTGTCATGATGATGTCATGGTGTCTCATGATGATGGCATGGTGTCTCATGATGATGTCATGGTGTCATGATGATGTCATGGTGTCTCATGATGATGTCATGGTGTCTCATGATGATGTCATGGTGTCTCGTGATGATATGGTGTCTGGTGATGATATGGTGTCTCGTGATGATGTCAAGGTGTCTCGTGATGATGTCATGGTGTCTCGTGATGATGTCATGGTGTCTCGTGATGATGTCATGGTGTCTCATGATGATGTCATGGTGTCTCATGATGATGTCATGGTGTCTCATGATGTTCCTTCCTTCCAACATGCAAGGAATGAATGAATTTGGTATTTTTTGCAGGTGTAGTTGTTTTGTTTTTAAGCTTGTTTGTTTTGCATGTTTGCTTCACTTTACCTTATTTGTTATTTATTCATCGTGAAGGATTACCTTTTCCACAGCACCAAACCCAACATGGTTTATTGAGAGGTGTCCAGTTTGGAAGGGTTGTGCGTATCGTGCTCACATGGTTGGCTGGTATACTTGCCTTTCAGGTTCGGCTGTACGAAGACTTTGCTCGGTCACACGCAAAGAAGGATGCGGAAGAAGGTCTGTCTTCTGCACCCTGTATGGAAAAACGAGAACCAACTAAAAAGAAAGCTACCGGACACGTTTTTCAGGTGTGAACGTCGTGACCACTTCACCATGTTATTTGTATTAAATGCCGAAGCTCATGGAGGAGCTAGAACACAGAACAGACCAGGACATAAGAGAATGAAAAAAAAAAAAGAATAGAAAGATGGGAGACACCATTTTGAAAGAGAAAGAGAAGGGAAAATAGAGAGAGACTTGGATAAATAAAGGGTGTGGGGAAGAATGAGAGGAAGGGGAGGATACAGGGGAAGGTGGAATGCTTACATACGTATGGCTGTCCGTACATATGTAAGCATTTGTCTGACACATCTGCTCACAAACTAGCTGACCAATATCGACCAAATTTGGTATGATGTATCAGGACAGCAAGGCCTCATGGGGTTGTGCTCCCCATCTGGATTCACTTCCGATGAGGGGGGGTTAAAGGGGTGTTCCCCCAAATATTGGTATTTCATTCACAAATCTTCTTCTCAGAAACCGCCAGACAGATCCAGACCAAACTCACCAAAAAGCATCGGGACCATGCCCTAACTTTGAGTTGTGCTCCCCATGCCTGTGTCTCCCTTGGAAAGGGGACCACGACTTCCCTCCCCTAATCCCTCATTAATTCATTCATTTTTCCCTCACAAACTACAGCACCTTCAGAAAGTATTCACACCCCTTGACTTTTTTTGCAGTTTGTTGTGTTACAGCCTGAATTTAAAATTGATTTAATTGAGATTTTTTTTGTCACCGATCGAAACATCGAAAGTGGAATTATTTTTTTTAGAGAATTTTTACGAAACAATTAAAAGTGAAATATCTAATTTACATTGAGTCAATACTTTGTCAATCAACCACCTGAGTCAATACCTCGTAGAAGCGCATTTGGCAGTGATTACATCTTCGAGTCTTCTTGGGTTTGTCTATCAGCTTTGTACATCTGGATTTGGGGAGTTTCTCCCATTCGTCCTTGCAGATTAGCTCAAGCTCTGTGAAGTTGGATGGGGAGCGTCAGTGAACAGAAATCTTCAAGTCTTTCCACAGATTCTCAATGGAATTCAGGTCTGGGCTTTACCGAGATGCGCTGTTGGAACGTAATTCTTCACCGCAGTCTCAGGTCTTTTGCCCTCTGAAACAGGTCCTCGTCAAGGATTTGCCTGCATTTGGTTCCATTCATTGTTCCCTCTACCCTTACATGCCTCACAGTCCTTGCTGCTGAAAAGCATCCCCATAGAATGCCAGACGTAGCATGCCAGACGTAGTGGTTTCTCGGTTTCTGTGAGACGTAGCACTTTGCATTCTGGCCAAACAGTTCAATATTCTCTCATCAGACCAAATGATGTTTGCCTCAAGCTCCGAGTCTTTCATGTGCCTTTTTGCAAACTCCAGGTGTGCTGCCAGCTGCCATCTCAGGAGTGGCTTTCATCTGGACACTCTCCCATAAATCCTAGATTTGTGAAGTGCTGCAGAGACTGTTGTCCTTCCAGCAGGTTCTCCCATCTCAGCCAAGGTTGCTCAGTTTTGTCGGAAGCTCTAGGAAGAGTCTGGCTAGTTCCATATTGTTTTCATTTCCTAATTATGGAGCTCACTGTGGTCTCGGGAACTTTCGACACACTAGAAATCAAAGGAGGGCGCAAAGCGCCCCTCCCTATATATAAGGGATCGTTTCTCTTCATGCAGCTTTAACATGGAGACTGAAAATTCGTTTCTCTGCTTCTACTGGACAAAATCGGCTGCAAATTTCAGAAGTAAATGCTTTGTACAACGAGGTAACATGTTCCAAATTTCAGCAACGTCTGTTTATGCAATCTAGAGTTATCTTACTATAATTCACCAAATGTCCGTCTGTCTGTTCGAAGGTACCGTAAAAACTGCTGAACCGATCGCAAAGGTATTTTGGGTGGGTAATCCTGGGACCCCTGGGAGTAAAATAGGCTATTTCGTTTTCCCAATTTCAGCTTTGGTCTCCAGCATTCTCAGGTTTGGACTCCCGCATAACATTCGCGTTCGCATAACGTTCATTGTGACGATGTTCTCATTGTGACGATCTTACTATAATTCACCAAATGTCCGTCTGTCTGACTGTTCGAAGGTACCGTAAAAACTGCTGAACCGATCGCAAAGATATTTTGGGTGGGTAATCCTGGGATCTCCAGGAGTAAAATAGGCTATTTAGTTTTCCCAATTACAGCTTTGGTCTCCAGTATTCTCAGGTTTGGACTCCCGCATAACATTCGCGTTCGCATAACGTTCATTGTGATGATGTTCTCATTGTGACGATGTTGTGACGATGTATGTGTTCATGATAGCGTTTGACGTGACGGTGTGAACGTAATTTCGTAATGTTTTTCGTTTCGTAATCCTTTAATGAACGTTTAATGCCCTTCGATGTCCGGGGCCGCATGCGCGCTACACTGGGTGGGCCAGCGTGCACCTTGCCCTTCGCCGTCAGGCTCGGGTAAACCGCTGAGCCACATCCGTGCTGGGGACTGGGGCTTGAGACAGTGTCCCACGAACGAGGAATTCCCAGTAAGCGCAAATCATCAGCTCGCGTTGATTAAGTCCCTGCCCTTTGTACACACCGCCCGTCGCTACTACCGATCGGACGGTTTGGTGAGATCCTCGGATCAGCCCAACGGGTACGTTTTTCATGGAAGTCCTTCACGAACTTGCTGAGCCATGTCTGACGTGCGACTGAAGGTGCTACAGGAATGTGGAATTTATTGGTTTCATGCTTTAGCATTCGCCGTATCTGCATTGCCTGTTTGCTTCTGGCTTCCCACCTGTGCAAAGCACGGGTATCTCCCGAGTATTTAGAAAACCCTCAAAATCACGTTTGTGTCTCTGTCCGTCCGTCCGTCCGTCCACCCAAAATGTGTTGGCGCTCATACCTCAAGGACGATACATTGAAACTAGCTAAACTTGGAATATACATCGGCCAATCGGTCTAGTTAATGGCTTTCGAAACAAATTCCACCGAAGTGCCATAGTTTTTGCTTTAAAATTAAATTATATATAAATATTATATTTCCTATTTAAAAGGCTTTTTTTCAATTTCCTCATCAAATAATGCCACTTCAAAAAATATTCAATCTCTTACTCCTTCCTTTCTACATTCTCGAAACACCTTCATTCTACCCCTCCTCTATCGTTTTCAAACAGATCTCTTACTTGAAAATCATAATAAACCCAGTTTGTAATAAATGTTCGTTTTTCATGAATCATCCACTTTCTGAACGCCCCCCTCACCCCTCCCTTTCAAATCTCCCCTCTCCCTCCTCCCCTTCAAAACTCCCCCTCGCCCTCCCCTTCAAAATTCACCCCCAATCCCTCCCCTTCAAATCTCCCCTCCCCCTCCCCCCCCAAACCATCTTTATCCAATTCTCCCCCCTCCCCCTCCTCCTCAAAGCTTCCTCCTCCTCACTTCGTCTCCCTTCTATCTCATACATCCACCTCCTCCAACCTTCTACTTTGCTCTGCCCCCCCCCCCCCCCCTCAAACAACACCTCACTGTGCCTCTTCCCATCACCATCAAAGCTTTTGTCGTCCTCATCCTTCCCTTTCTTCTAACTCTTCTGCAATAAACGACACACCATCAACAACTCTCCCTACATCCCGCTCTCACCCCACATCTTATCCTACTCCTCCCTTCCCCTGTCCTGTACGTGATGCTCCCCCTCCCTCTTAATTGTATGGACCTCAAACATCCGGGGCCTTCGCTCAAACCTGATTGATCTCTCCATACAGGTTGACTCCGACAAACCAGACGTAATCTGCTTAACAGAAACTTTCCTCCTTCAAGATGTCTCTGATTCCTTAATATCTCTTCATGATTACTCCCTCCTCCAGTATGATAGACCTGAGCCTCGTCCTGGAGGTGGGGTTGCTATATTTATCAAAAACTCTCTTCCTCACTCTCCTTGCACTGCCCTCTCTCCACCTCACCCCCAGGAGTACCTCTGGCTACGGCTTCCTCTCCGCTCCCAACTTTTGTTCATATGTGTTCTGTACCGTCCTCCAAACAGTGATGATTCCATTTACATCTCCCTGTGTGACAACATGGACCAACTTCTATCCACTCATCCCAACTCTCTCTTCCTCATATGTGGTGATTTCAATTGTCATCATGCCAGTTGACTGGGTGTGGGTTCCTCTCTCACCAGGCATGGCATCTCAGCAAAGGACTTCTGCGACTCATTGGGACTGACACAATCTGTCAATTTCCCGACCCGGATCTCAGTCTAACGGTACATCATCTCTTCGAGACTTGGTTATGACTAACTTCCCTGCTAATGTCTGCTGCTCTTCTTCTGCTCCAATCGGTTCTTCTGATCATGTGCTTGTTAAAGTGGACATCTCTCTGGCTATTCTCAGAGAGCCTCCTCAGCGTCGTCGAATCTAGCATTTCACTCAGACCGACTGGCACGGTCTTCAAGCAGCCATCAATCATCTGGACTGGTCCTCTATCTCTACTGCCTCTGACATCAACTCTTCCTGGGAATTCTTCCAAAGTAAACTGCTCTCTCTCATGCACAGATTTATCCCATCTCCTCTTCAGTTGTCACACCCTTCTTCCCACCCATGGTACATGGAATCTTGTGGTGAGGCAGTTGCCCTGAAACAACTTGCCTTCGCCTCTTGGAAGACAAATCCAACGGAAGGCAATCTCATTTCCTTTCACAAAGCCCGGAACAGGTGTGTGTCCAGTGTCCACCCTCAGGAGAGCCAGGAAGCACTATCTCTCTACTCTCAAGAATGAACTCTCAAACCTGTCTCCTTCCTCCAAATCCTGGTGGCGTCTGGTCAAATCTGTTTCTGGTGTTTGTTCCTCTCCATCCCCTCCCTTACCTCAAACGGCTACACAGCTAACACCGCACGTGACAAAGCCGAATGCCTCAAGTCTGTGTTTGCCTCAAAATCTTGTGTCCCAAACCCTGTACCTGTGCCTGTACCCAACATCTCTCTCTGTACCCACCTTACCCAGTCGAACCCAACTGCTCCAGGACTCTGTGTCCTTCTCTCCTGACAAGGTGGAGAAGTCTCTGTCAATCCTCGACTCTGATTCTGCAACCGGGCCAGACGGCATCATCCCACGGGTCCTAAAATCCTGCTCTGCCGCTCTATCTCACCCTCTCTCTGTTCTCTTCACCCTCTCTTTTGCTCAAAGTCATCTGCCAGCATCTTGGAAATCAGCAAACATTACCGCTTTCCACAAAAAAGGTGCATAAACAGATCCTTGCAACTACAGACCAATCAGCATGCTCCCCTTTATCATCAAAATCATGGAATCAATCATTGCTTCGGATATGAAATCCTACCACTTCTCAAATGGCTTGATCTCTGATCATCAATTTGGTTTCAGACCTGGTCACTCTACTCTGGACATGCTGCTTCTGCTGTCTCAACAATGGATGGAGGTCCTCAACGCCAAACAGGAAATCAGAGTCCTTCAGATTGGAGGTTTGGCAAAGGGCCAGCAACGCATTTCGGTAAAAAAAAAAAAAGAAAAAAAAGTTATGCTGCAGAAACCCATCTCCGATTCTTGAAATGTGGTTAATATCGAAGGGACATCGATTTTCGTTGTACCTGTAATTGTGCTGCTTTTCTATTTGCTTGTGCAGGCACTGCAGTACCTCCGTAAGCTGTGTAACCATCCAGCACTGGTACTGACCCCACAACACCCTGAGTATCAACGCATCACAGCGGAGCTTGCATCGGAAGGCTCCTCTCTGCGTGACATACAACACACGCCCAAGCTGTCTGCTTTGAAACAGGTAATTTCTGTTTTATGTTCCCGTCCACCCGCTTTGGATCATCACAAGCCCAACGGAAGTGTCATTTCCACAGTTCCACATGTGAGGTACCCGTTGCAGGCAACCTAATAATAATAATAATAATAATTCATTTATTTAGTATAGCGCTTTTCCAGAAGCCCAAAGGCGCTTTGACAGAGTGGAAAACATAATGCATAACAATACATGAAAACAACAATTGCAAAAAGACAAGAATCAATAGGGAAATATTTAAAGCAAAAGGAGGGAGTAGGAGAAGAGATAGTCAGGGGTTAAATGCTGTGGGTTGAATGTTGAATGCAGTGTTGAACAGGTGGGTCTTTAGTGATGTTTTGAATGTGGTGAGTGAGGAGGAGTCTCTGATGGTGTGAGGTAGTGAGTTCCAGAGGGTGGGAGCAGCGATGGAGAAGGCCCTGTCCCCCCAGGATCTGAATTTGGTCCGGATGGAGGGGGTCAGGAGGTTGGTACCAGCAGAGCGGAGGTTGCGAGTGGGAGTGTGTCTGGAGAGGAGGTCAGCCAGGTAGGATGGGGCCAGGTTATGGAGGGCTTTGTATGTCAAGAGGAGGATTTTGTACTGGATTCTCTGGGGGATGGGGAGCCAGTGAAGCTTGTAAAGGACGGGGGTGATGTGGTCACGGGTCCGGGAATGGGTGAGTAGACGGGCAGCGGAGTTCTGAATGTATTGGAGTTTATTGGTGATTTTTTAGGGTGAACCATAGAGGAGGCTATTGCAGTAGTCCAGACGGGAGGTGATGAAGGCGTGGATGAGGGTTTCTGCAGCCGTGGAGGAGAGGGATGAGCGGAGACGGGCAATGTTTTTCAGGTGAAAGAAGGCTGACTTTGTGATCTGTTTAGTGTATTTGTCGAAGGAAAGGGTTTGGTCAAAGATGACGCCAAGATTCCGGATGTGAGGGGAGGTGGATACTGAGATACCGTCGATGTTGAGGGCAAAGTTATGGGTGGATTTTGTGAGCGTTTTTGGGCCAATGATGATTATTTCAGATTTATCACAGTTAAGCTTGAGGAAGTTGATTTGAAGCCAGGATTTTATTTCAGTGATGCAGTTTGTCAGGATAGAGTGGGTGTCGGTGGAGACGGACTTGGTGGAGATGAAAAGCTGGATGTCATCGGCGAAGCAGTGGAATTGGAGACCATGACGGCGGATTAAGTGACCGAGGGGGGACAGGTAAAGGATGAAGAGGAGGGGGCCAAGAACTGAACCTTGGGGGACACCTTGGGGGAGGGGAGCAGTGGGGGATTTGCAGTTATTGATGGAGATGAACTGGCGTCTGTCAGAGAGGTATGATTTAATCCAAGAGAGGGCAGTGCCGGTAACGTTAAAGGTGGATTCAAGTCGGGTGAGGAGGATGGTGTGATCGATGGTGTCAAAGGCAGCGCTGAGGTCGAGGAGGACGAGAATGTTGAGGTTGCCAGCGTCAGAGGAGAGGAGAAGGTCGTTGGTGATTTTGAGGAGAGCAGTTTCAGTACTGTGGTTGGAGCGGAATCCGGATTGGAATGTTTCATACAGGTTATTGGCAGAGAGATGATGTTTGAGTTGAGTGGCTACAGCGCGTTCCAAAACTTTTGACAGAAAGGGTAGGTTGGAGATGGGTCTGAAGTTGTTTAGGGTGTCAGGGTTTAGACCAGGTTTTTTTAGAATGGGGGTAACAGCAGCAATTTTGAGGGAAGGTGGGACGATGCCTGTAGACAGGGAGGAGTTTATTGTTGCAATGATAAGTGGAGAGAGAGCAGGGAGGGAGGCCTTGACAAAGCTGGAGGGGATGGGGTCAAGAGTGCAGGTGGCAGTTTTCATTCCTATGAGGAGTTCAGAGAGGTCAGTAGGGGAGATTGGGGAGAACCGAGACAGGGGATGGCAGGACAAGGGGGGGCAGGTGGTTGGAGGAGGAGCGGGTGCGGCGGTGGTCAAGCTGTTGTAGATGTTGTCAATTTTGTGTTGGAAGAAAGAGAGGAAGGAGATGCAGTTGTCTACTGTGAATGACTGGGTGGTGGTGTTCAGGGGGCGGAGGAGTTTGTTTATTGTCGAGAAGAGTGCTTTTGGGTTTCCGGAGCCAGAGTGGATAATTTGAGAGTAGTAGGCGGAGCGGGCGCGGGAGAGGGCATCTTTGTAGTGTTGTAGGTGGTCCTTGTAGGCTTGGGAGTGAACTGTGAGACCCGTTTTATTGCGGAGTCTTTCAAGTTGGCGAGCACGAGTTTTCATCAGGCGGAGTTCAGGGGTAAACCAGGGAGCAGAATGGGTGAAAGAAACTGTTTTGGTTTTTACAGGCGCAAGCTGGTCAAGGCAGGAGGAGAGAGTGTGGTTGTAGTAGTCAGTGAGGTCGGAAGGGGTGTGGAGGTCAATGAAGGGAGAAGTGGACATTTTTTCAGAGAGGGTGGATGAGAATGAGGTAGGTGAAAGAGCGTTTAGCTTACGGAAGTTGATAGTGCGATAATGCCTTGGTGTTGGGGCGGGGATGTTGATGGTCAGAGTGATGGCTAAGTGGTCAGAGAGGGTGAGGTCGGAGCCAGAGAGATGGTGCAAATTTAATCCAGTGGAGCAGACAAGGTCCAAAATATGACCACGGATATGGGTAGGAAAGTCGACATGTTGAGTGAGGTTAAAGCAGGTGAGTAAATCAGTGAAGTCAGTGGTTATTGTGGAGTCAGTGGAGTCCATGTGGATATTGAAATCACCAAGGAGGAGGATTGAGGGGGAGAGGGAACATAGCTGGGTCAGAAAGTAGGAGAAGTCAGACAGGAATGATGGGTGTGGTTTGGGAGGGCGGTAGACGACAGCCATGACTGACTGCATGCGACCAGAGAGTTTAAAAGCCAGGTGTTCAAATGATGGAGCAGATGAGATGGAGATGAGGTTGGTCTTGATGTCTTGACGGTGGATAACGGCAATTCCACCACCTCGGCCCTCCGAGCGTGGTTTATTGACGTAGGAATATCCATTGGGTGTGGTGAGGTTGAGTGTGTAGTAGTCCAGAGGTTGTTGCCAGGTTTCGGTGAGACAGAGAAAGTCCAGTTTGTTATCCAGGATGTATTCGTTCAGGATGAGGCATTTGTTGTTGAGGGACCGGGTGTTGAACAGGGTGAGCTTGATGTTGTTTTGAACAGCAGGGATGAATTCAGGTGATTTAGCCAGGGTTCGTAGGCAGGAGGTGCGATCGTGTGCGTTGCTGTGACCAGGTGCGCTGGGACGAAGAGTGAGAGTGCGCTGAGCCGACCAGAGGACGGGGATGGAGTGACCTGATTGCAAATAAACAAACTTACGACCGGAGCCACGGTGAATGTACCTGGGTCGTCGGAGGTCCATTTGATTTGATGGCAGAGATGCATGATGGGGTGGAGCGGGTATTGAGCAGAAGGAGCCTTGCGGCGGAGTACCGCAGAGCCATGCCTGGCAGGAGCAGAGAGACGAGACGAGGCCAAGGTTGAGGAGGTGAAACAATGGTCCCAACCCACGAGAGCGGGCCCGAGGAAACGAAGGAGCCAGGTAGGTGAAGCCAGGAGCAGAGCCGGGACCAAGCAGAGGGCAGGCAGGAGCAAAGAGACGATCACGAGGCCAAGGTTGATCACGGCAAAGCGGAAAATGCAGTGGAAATCGACCGCCGCCGCTACAAATCTAGATCACGGCGGGAAACCGCCACCAAACCGCTGCGATGGTCACAACCCACGAGAGCGCGCCCGAGGAAACAGCGAGCAGGCGAAGGAGCCGGGCAGGCGAAGCAGGGAGCAGAGCCGGGGCTATGCAGAGGGCAGACTCAATGGCCAAAAAATCCGCACGACCACCAAAAAAGAAAGCAACTGACAGTGGCCCGGTCGAAGAAGCAGCGAGCATGTGACGCCTGCGTCCTCTTCATACCGGACCGGAAGCGGAAGTGACCGGAACCTAATGGAATCTAATTATTTTGAGACATTTGTTTCTCGCAGCTGCTGCTGGACTGTGGACTGGGTGGTGGTTCTGGAGGTGAAGATGCCGCTGAGGCAGTTGTGGCTCAGCACCGCGTGCTACTCTTCTGTCAGCTCAAGAGCATGCTGGACATAGTGGAGCATGACTTATTGCGTCCACTGCTGCCCACAGTGTCCTTCCTTCGTCTCGACGGCAGTGTCCCTGCAGGGCAGAGGCACGCAATCGTTTCCAGGTTGGGGGTTTGCATACATAAGCTCTCGCTTTCTTTTCATTGCATTTCCATTCCGATTCTTTCGCAAGGTGGAACCCGTCCACTGGTATCTCATCCGTTTCACCCTTTGCTTGACCACTCCAAATCCTTGCGCTACGCTGCTTTCACATCACTTAACTTTGTAAGTTTCGCCCCTTGTAGATTCAACAACGACCCTTCCATCGACGTCCTGCTGCTAACCACGCATGTTGGTGGCTTGGGACTCAATCTGACCGGTGCTGACACCGTGGTGTTTGTGGAACATGACTGGAACCCTATGCGAGATCTGCAGGCGATGGATCGAGCTCACCGAATCGGGCAGGTACGTCGTGTCTCACTCATGTCACAAGATGGGATGACATCATTGTCGAAATATGTGCGTGGGACAGTATACAATGGTCATTTGTATAAAAGAATGAATTCCCCATCTTTATTGACAAAACACACAATCCTTGCTTGCTTTTACTCATTCATTCTTTCACTCACCATGTGAACAGAGGCGTTTTCATGCTCTCGTCACCCATTGCACTCATGCTGGCAGCTCCTGTTTCTACTTCACCTCTCCCATCGTCTCTTTCCCTCTGCCTCCCTGATTGTCTCCCAGTTTAATCACCCAAGTGTCGTGTTCACGCAGCCTTGCTTTTTTCTTGGCCTCTCACCAACTGGTTTTATCGTCCTGCTCAAAGATGCATTTTATGGCTGAACTCAAAATTGGGAAACAGAATCCAGTTTGCCATGAATGGAAGGAAACGCACAGCTGTTAACCCTTTCGTACCATCTTCACGTTCCCTTCCCTTAGGATTTGGACATCCGTCATGAGAGAATTCCATTCTACCATCACTTTTCTCTCCCTTCAAGTAGTTCCTGCTGCTCTGGGCATTGTGTTCCTTCAGGATGCTTTGAACTCCTGTCTGTCCCGGGCGATTATTTCATATCTTAACAGTCGGTGTCACTGACTGACTGATCCCTGTCCCTGCGGTGTTGTCGACTTTATTTGAGAACTCCATCTCCGCAGCCTTTGATCTTCAATAATCACATCCTAATCCGCTGGAATTCCTCTGGCTTCACATTCTTCTTCGCAGCCACTGAAGTTCAGTTATGGTGAATTATTCACCTGACGATAATAACTCGTACATATCTGTTTCGTAACGTAGTCCAACTCAAAACCACTCAACCCTCTCATCTTTGGCAAATTAAACTGCCAATCATGCTGTTTGATTGAGAATTGGCACTACAACAATCGGCCAAGTCATTGCTGCAATGGCCTTCTGCATGTTTGTCTGACCCAATATGACCTTCCCAACCTGGATGTCCTGCTAACGTTCTTTCTTCTGAACGTGGTTATGACGAGCTTTCCTTCCAACCTGTACCCTTTCCTCGATGGTCCCACTTGGCTCCTCTGACCATGTTCTTGTGAATGTCTGAAGCTCTCAAGCTATAGTTAGAGAGCTGCCTCAGTGCCGGTGTCTGGCACTCAGGTTAGGTTTTTTCACACAAGGTAAATAAAATGATGACCAGTTTGGACTCTGAGTTTGCCCAGATAGCGTCAGTGCCCATGTTCTGCAAACCTGTTTTGTCTCCTCTCTTCACCTTGACCTTCACCCTCGAGTGCCTCCCATCTGTTTGACAGACAGCTGACGTCACTCCAATACACAAGACTGGTGTAAAATCAGATCCACTGATCTTCAGGCCAGTGAGCTTGTTGCAGTTGTAAACAAAGTTATGGAATCCATCATTGCAGCTGACTTGGTCTTTCCTTCTCTCGATGGCCGTATTTCTGATCATCACCTTCGATTCTGTCTTGGTCAGTCAACATTGGATATGCTACTGCTTCTCTTTCAACAATAGATGGAAGCCTGAATCTTGCGCAACAGATAAAGACTGGGACATATCGTCATCATTTGCCAGTCTGTCACCCAACACTGCTTGGGAAGTTTTCTGTCTCTGGCTTCTCACCCCACCTCTTCCGTGGATCACTGACTTCCTCCACGGACACAACTGGCATGTATCTCTCAACAATAGTCTTTCACCTCCTCACCCTTGGGAATGATGAAATGCCCTGAGGCAATCTTGCGTCCCCATTATTGGCAGTCTTGGGTCCCCATAATTGGCAGTCTTAGGTCCCCATTATTGGCAATCTTGGGTTCCCATTATTTTCCCCCATTATGGGCAGTCTGGCTCCCCATTATTTTCCATTATTGGAAGTCTTCGGTCCCCATTGTTTTCCCCCATTATTGGCAGTCTTGGGTCCCCATTATTTTCCCCCATTATTGGCAGTCTTGGGTCCCCATTGGTTTTCCCCATTATTGGCAGTCTTGGGTCCCCATTATTTTCCCCCATTTTTGGCAGTCTTGAGTCCCCATTATTTTCCCCCATTATTGGAAGTCTTCGGTCCCCATTATTTTCCCCCATTATTGGCAGTCTTGGGTCCCCATTATTGGCAGTCTTGAGTCCCCATTATTTTCCCCCATTATTGGCAGCCTTGGGTCCCCATTATTTTCCCCCATTATTGGCAGTCTTGGGTCCCCATTATTTTCCCCCATTATCGGCAGTCTTCGGTCCCCATTATTTTCCCCCATTATTGGAAGTCTTCAGTCCCCATTATTTTCCCCCATTATTGGCAGTCTTATGTCCCCATTATTTTCCCCCATTATTGGCAGTCTTGGGTCCCCATTAATTTCCCCCATTATTGGCAATCTTGTGTCCCCATTATTGGCAGTCTTGGGTCCCCATTGGTTTCCCCCATTATTGGCAGTCTTGGGTCCCCATTATTTTCCCCCATTATTGGAAGTCTTGAGTCCCCAATATTTTCCCCCATTTTTGGCAGTCTTGAGTCCCCAATATTTTCCCCCATTTTTGGCAGTCTTGAGTCCCCATTATTTTCCCCCATTATTGGCAGTCTTGGGTCCCCATTATTGGCAGTCTTGAGTCCCCATTATTTTCCCCCATTATTGGCAGCCTTGGGTCCCCATTATTTTCCCCCATTATTGGCAGTCTTGGGTCCCCATTATTTTCCCCCATTATCGGCAGTCTTCGGTCCCCATTATTTTCCCCCATTATTGGAAGTCTTCAGTCCCCATTATTTTCCCCCATTATTGGCAGTCTTATGTCCCCATTATTTTCCCCCATTATTGGCAGTCTTGGGTCCCCATTAATTTCCCCCATTATTGGCAATCTTGTGTCCCCATTATTGGCAGTCTTGGGTCCCCATTGGTTTCCCCCATTATTGGCAGTCTTGGGTCCCCATTATTTTCCCCCATTATTGGAAGTCTTGAGTCTCCAATATTTTCCCCCATTTTTGGCAGTCTTGAGTCCCCAATATTTTCCCCCATTTTTGGCAGTCTTGAGTCCCCAATATTTTCCCCCATTTTTGGCAGTCTTGAGTCCCCATTATTTTCCCCCATTATTAGCAGTCTTGAGTCCCCATTATTTTCCCCCATTATTGGCAGTCTTGATCCCCATTTTGTTTTGCTGCGACATAACAATGACACCTCTGATCATCTATTGTCCTCATGATCTCTCGACCCTTATTTGTCCTCATCATTTTTACCCCCTTAGTAAACCATCTTTTCTTCATGCCACTTTGTTCCCTGTCCCAATGGCAGGCAGCTGTTACCTCATTCTCAGCAAATATGGAACACGTCGTTCAATCAACGCAAGTCCGACATTCTCACCTTGACTCTGGAAAGCTTGTCCAGCAAAATTAATTCACCTACTTTGTCGATCAACCACAGTTATCAGTCAAACTACTGAGCCGGACCACCAGCTACAACCACTCCTGCGCAGACTAGATATCAAATCTGGCCCCCAAAACTACCTGCACACTGGAAGTCTCACATTATGCCAGGTCCTTCCTTGGCTATTCAAAATGGGCAGACTATATATCAACCACCACTACGGTGGGGGCGTGGCCTTTTGCCGTAAGTGTTCATGGGGCATTCTTCGTTTGGCTCGTAAATGTAATTTAAAGGTGGTTTCATGGCCACTGTGGCAGCAAATCATAGACGTAAAGATTACAGAGGGAAAGCAAAGCAAGCTGGGTAAAATTATCCTTAATGCCCTCCCCCCCCACCCGCCCCCCCCCCCCCCCTCGCACCGTGTGAAGAACAATTAAACAACCGTGAGCTACATTTTCCTACTCCATGTACATCGAGAGCTCTCCCATGCGTCGATGATCCGTGCTACTTCCTATACAGTTCTACCTCTCCTACGGTATTCTTTCACCTACCCCCCACAAACGTAACAATATCTTCAACATATGCTCATATGCACAAACGCTTGTGTCTGGCTGTTTCCCCATTACCGAATGTTAATGTTGATGCCCTTCTCTCTCTCTACCACCTTGATCATAGAAACGTGTTGTGAATGTTTATCGACTCGTGACCCGTGGAACGCTGGAGGAGAAGATCATGGGTTTGCAGAAATTCAAACTGAGCATTGCGAACACGGTCATCAGCCAGGAAAACACGAGTCTTCAGAGCATGGGCACGGAGCAGCTGCTCGACCTGTTCACGTTGGAGGTTTGTGGGGCTTTTGTCATCCCTCGATCAGATCCTCACGAGTTGAAAAACTACGCGTTTACAACTTTTTCATTTCCCCGCAAGCACGAAGCAGAAAGCGTGGTTAAGCAATTGCTTCACTCTGTCTGTCTATCCGTGTACAGGCGTCAGACCATGAACGAGGAACAACTTAATTTCAATTGAATGTTGTATTTTGAATACAGTACGACACAAATCAGACCACAAACCTGTAGTCTACCTGCACAGCAAGTCGCTGATTTACGTCGTGGATGCGTTCCTAAAAACTGCGACACACAGTGTTTTATTGGAGCCTGGTGTTGGCTTAGCGGTTCGGGTGCCGGCTTGGGATCCTAGCATCCTGGGTTTGAATCCCGGTCGATCGCTGAATTAACACCAGGGGGGTTGACTCAGCCCTGTCATCCTTCTGAGGTCGGCAAATTGAGTACCAGTTCACTGGTAATTCCCTGTGTGGCGACGAACAGGGTTGGCGGCAGGAAGAGCATCCGGCTGTAAAATATTGCTTCAAAGAGGGGACCACGGTGCCCAAAAAAAGGCCAACTCCCGCTCCGCGGGGTAAAATGGCCTCAAAATGTGTCCATAGTGTTTTATTGGAGGCTTATTGGTGGATGAGGTGGCATTGCCAGGGAAAAAAGATTGGTCACCCTAACATAACTTAACCTAACCTTCACCGAGGTACAAATTAGAGACAAAAATTAAACAAACCAACACAGAACACGACTGAAGGAATGTTTTTACACAAATAGACAATTTAATAGTGTTGAGAGTGGAGTGACCACAAAGAGGAAGAGGCAGGCCTTCCTGCCTTGTCATCTGAAGACGGAAGGTCGTAGTCTGGCATTGCTGTGGCTACCACACGGTGCCTGTAGGTGGTGTACAGGGGTACAGTGGTCGCTATTGAGATTGATGCACGAGCCTCTGAAGCTGCTGCTGCTCGTGTAGAGGGCCTGAATAAGTCTGGACTCCCAGCATTTTCCTCATTTTGTACAGTTCCTTGTAGCATCACATGTCATCCTCTGCACCTCTCTGGAATCTGCTGCTGCGCTCCATATTGGAGTCGATTTCAGGAAAGATGGTGATTTCTTTTTCAAAAGAAACTGAAAGCGTGCCATGTGGTCCATTCTCCACAAACGGGCGACGCGACCTTGACGCTTCTACACTTGCAGACGGCACGCCACTGCATTTTAAAAGTTTGCAAGATGCACCACAGTACTGTACTTAAAATTTCAAAGTGTTATGTCGGACAACGTTGACTATTGTCCCATAATGTGCAAACTACGTTCTATCGAAACAACGCATGCAGACATGACATAAATTGGCAACTTGCTCTACTTTGGCAAATTATACACAATGGCGTCCCAATCGCACATGCGCAGAGCGAGGTATTTTTTTACTCTATCTGCCTGTCTGGCAGTAAAACAAAATTGAAAATAATTCAAAACAGGAAACGTACTGTTTGTAAGGATACCAGAAAGGGCACAAACAACAGGCACGAATAACTTATATAACCTGTTACATAAGGTGGTGTAAAAGGCAGTGCATCAGCGACGGTTTCCGAAAAAAAGTTTTTTTCTCCAACCTTTAAAATTTTTATTTATTTCTATTGAATGAGATCGAGTACTTGAACAACGTAGAACACAAATCACCTGATTCGCACTTTTGAAAAACTTCCATTTAGCTTTAGCAAAATTTGGACAAAATATTCTGCCATTTTACACCATCTTGGCCAATCAAATTTGCTGCTCCCTCTCTGTGTTTGGAAATATCAAGATTCAGATAAAATGGTGGCTTGTAGGAAATTCATGTTCAAATGCAATAAGCAAGAGTTTAAAAGACCCTTCACATGCCCTTTTTATTCCTCTGAGACGGAAGTCACCGGAGGCGTTATGTTTTTGGTTTGTCCAGACGTCTGTCCGCGCGTGCTTTCGTGTTAGGGTTTGTTACCACGATAAGTTGAGAATGGTTGGAAGGATCAAAGTCAAATTTAGTACAAATATGTATAATGATGTAAAGATGAACTGATTAGACTATGGGGTCAAGAGGTCAAATGTCAGAGATCCCATTGGGTAAAAATTATGTTATGTGGTAAGTTGTGAACCAGTGATGGGATTTTGACCAAACATGGTATAAGTTCATATTACTAGATGAAGTACCCAGCGTTGCCTGGGGAAATTCAATCAAATGTGTACTTCATTATTTCCTGCATGATAAATTGGGAATGTTGGCCTTGTGGTTTCGTATGAATTACCAGTTTTGGACCTTGCGAAATGCGCTTGCACCGCTTGCCCTTATTTTAATTTTTTTTTTATGAGTAACAGTTTCACCGGAGGGGGCTATAGATTTGCTCTCCGTCCGTCCGTCCGTCCGTCAGTCCGTCTGCCTGTCCCACCGATGGTTTTCCAGTCTTTCCCCCATACCTTCCAACAATATGAACTGAAGCTTGGTACATGGCATTATTATGACCAACCTTATTCTGTAGCTTTGCATACCTAACACAATTTGTCCTGCTGTACATGGCTCACAATTGCTGAGTGCTTGGAACAAAAACATTCATTGGGACCAGTAGGGGACATGTATTGTAATGCAGTTGTCCTTGTTTATTTTATTCCTTAAATACAATAAATCACTCCAACGTCAACATGCAGTGGTGAGAAAGTATGTGACCCCTCTGGAATTTTCTGTATTTCTGCATAAATTCGACATAAAATGTGATCAGATCTTCATCTAAGTCCTAATAATAGATAAAGAGAACCCGATCAAACAAGTTATCAGGTTGGTACTTCAAAACTTGGTACAAGTATGTATAATGATGTAATAATGAGGGCGTAGGCATATCGGGTGATGCCGAAGAGTGTCGTTCCAGCTCCTTCCTGCAAAGTGTATCAATATGTAAAAAAAAAAAATAGCAATGTTTGGCCATATACCTGAAGACAACTTGTCTTGTCTTTTATACATTCAAATGGATTTTGAGCTTTGACGAGAGATGCAACTGGTGGTTGTGCTGTTTCTACCAGGCTGGTGAGCAAGACAAGAGCAAAGGAGAGAGCAGCTCGGGGCGAAAACAGACTATGAAATCGATTTTGGATAATTTGGGAGAGCTGTGGGACAGAGAGCAGTACGAGTCCGAGTACAGCCTGGACTCTTTCATGCAGTCACTGGAAAAGCCTGCACGAGCGTGAACAATCTATTCCTTCGGGTACAAGTCGGTGGACAGCCGCTTTAACAGGTGCACACGTCCACGCTGGAGTTCTGATTTGAAGCAGCTGACCCGTTTTGAATCGGCTGGAATCCCGATGGATTTTAACGTTGATAAGAAGATGCTCTCACCATTGTGGAAAATCCTTTTGAGCATTCATCTCGTCAGAGGAAAATAACATCGGTTTGCTCTCGTGAACGTAGTGTTATTGTTCCCACAGCAGTTAACATCGTCAATTTTAGTTAAGATCCATTGTTTACCTGCCTGAGCCTTCACAGAGAAGCCATTACATCTTTTGTTAGTATTAGGTTGGTTGACATGTTAAATGCCACGTTTAAAGTGTTTTCACCTTCGACAATTGTGTGGTTAAAGCTAACTTAATGTTTTTGCTGGATATTAACTCCAGGGTATTGATGTCATAGGAAAATGTAGGCAAACGGGAAGTAAAATAAAATATTTTTTTAGAGCTAGATTAAGTTGATGGTGGTGGATTTTTCACAAATGGAAGGGACTGATGTGAAGGCCTCGGCTTGAGTGACAGTTAAAATCATCGTCTGGTTCATTCCAGTCATCACCATCAATCTGCAGCTTTTACGCTTTGTGCAACATAAAGGTAAAAACACGATATTGGGAGTATGTCAGTTTTACAAATCACGAGCACTTTCCGAACGACTATCACAGTGGACGAGTGGAATACCGTGTCGGGAATCCGTGTCGGGAATCCGTGTGTATCCAAATGAGGGAAATGCTTTATTATTTTCGACCAAATCCACAAACCTCCATCGCAGTGCAAAGTGATGGGCAGAGTCAGGTGAAAAATTCAACTTTAACATGTTTTTTGCATTCAAATATATTTAACAAACCCTCTATTCCATCAATGATGACACGAGTGTACTTTTAGCGAACGGACGTCGGGTTCGTGATTGGCCGCCATCGTGCTCTTGGCTCGTCACGTCGATCCGGTTCCTCGGCCGAGCTCGGTCACAGCTTGGCTGGTATCCGACTCGGCTTGACCAGAGGAAAGAGCGGAAGCGTGCGCTTGAACTCCGTCACGTCTTCGATCATCACGGCCTGTCCGTGCACAGGGTGACATGAAAGATAAATGAGATTTTGGGTGTTGGTCCTGAATTGGGGATTTAAATTTCTGTTCAAATTGAGGGTTAACTCGTTTCATTGTGATAAACGCTTTGCTAACCTTATTGACGTAATGTTAAAAAATTAAAAAGAGTGAAACAGGATGTACATGGAAGGTAACAAACGGCGAGTGGAGTGACATTTCCTTTTGGTCGATTAATGATGAAATGATGGATGAGTACAAATAAAACAAATTACATTACGTTGTGTGTGTTTATACAAATCAAACTGGCTAATCACCAGAGAAATATATATATATATATATATATATATATATATATATATATATATATTTAATATGGAGGGGAGAGAAGTTGCATGATGAAAATACAAACCTGTGGTAGTTCAGGTGCAGGTAACAGCTGATCAACGGGACAGGTCAACTCAACTGCATCTGGGTGGGAAAAGTAGTTTTAAAAAAAGAATTAAAAAACTGATCATTTGAGATGAAAAAAAAAATCAATTTATTCTAAACGGTCCTGCTGCAACATTGCCAGGAGCATATGATCGTATCACTGTAGCATTCCGACGAGGCGATGTGGAGCTCGCACAGGTATGGCGTGCAGCAATTGACTAAGGGACCCAGCACGGCTGCCCAAGGCTTTACCCTGTCAGGAATGGACAAGGAGCGGAGTGGAGAAGAAAAAGGAGAGAGCACAACAACCCGAGTCACGTGTGCGGCACGGTGCACAACAACCGGAGTCACGTGTGTGGCACGGTGCACAACAACCCTTGAATCACGTGTGCGGCACGGTGCACAACAATCCTCGAGTTACGTGTGCAGCACGGTGCACAACAACCCGAGTCATGTGTGCGGCACGGTGCACAACAACCGGAGTCACGTGTGTGGCACGGTGCACAACAACCCTTGAATCACGTGTGCGGCACAGTGCACAACAACCCGAGTCACGTGTGCGGCACGGTGCACAATAACCCGAGTCATGTGTGCGGCACGGTGCACAGCACCGCTTGAGTTCAATGGGCAGGGTTGTAGTCACACGGTGACGGCGCCGGGTAGACACAAACGACACGTGGTCCACCAGATCATCTCTTTCCTTGCTGTTTGACTTCGGTTTCCAATTCCATGCATTCTCTTAGTTCAGGAAGGAAGGATCAAGGTAACCCATTGCTGACATGAATGTTGATAAGGAAACATCTCAAAGAATGACGGTGTGGAAGTTGCAATGCTCTTGTTCAAGAGGATGATTATGCCATTAAATGTGAACGCTAGATTCTGGTTTCATGCTCTATGTCAGAATGTCACAGAGGTTGTACGAGATCATCAGGTAATTTGATAATGAGGAGAGCAGGTACCGCAGAACGTGCAATAAGAGTGTGGAGAACTTAGTACGCTTCATGAACAACTCTTCACACAGCAGACCAATCTTGAGGGAGAAGTTAAGAGTTTGAGATTTTAAATGAAGGAGAATAGTGGCAGGTGTGGTGAGAGACCAGAAATAAAAATATTATACAACAAACAACAACAGGCATTTTAAAGCCATTTTCCCTGCAAGAGCGGGGGTTAGCCTTGGGGTCCCCATGACAATCTTCTCCATCTTGCCTTATTTTCTGCATCTCTCCTTGTTAACCCCCTTGCCCGCATTTCTTCTTCGACCATCTTTAGCCAAGTCTTTCTCGGTCTTCCCCGTCCTCTACTTTCTTCTACATTCATTTCCATCACTCTTCTCAACCAGTCACTTTCATCCTTCCTCAACACGTGACCAAACCATCTCAACCTGTTTCTCTTCACAGCATCAATCACATCACAGCTCTATTCCCATCATCTTTCGCAATTCATCATTTGTCTTCCTCTCTCTCAACGATACTCCGCACATCCATCGAACCATTCGCATTTCCATCCTTTCCAACCTTCGTTGCTGCTCTACGTTCATCACCCATGTCTCGCTCCCATAAATCATAACACTTCTCACACGTGCAGCATACATCTTTCCCTTCAGCTTCAACGACACTCCCCTCCTTGTCAGCACGCCACTCAGTTCCCGAAACTTCTTCCGTGCTCATCTCACTCCAGCAACCGTTGCCGAGTCTGATCCACCTTCTCCATTCAGCATGTCTCCGAGGTAACAAAATGTTTTCACACCTTCCAGCTTCACGCCGTCTCCAAGATCCAACTCAACATTTCCTCCATCTGCAGCTCTCTCTGTGCACACCTTACACTTGAATGTAGCTGCCACACTGGTTAATGACCCTCTCAAACCACTACATTTTTGATGAACCCACTCAGCGCACATTGTACATTGAATGGAATTCACTCCGACACCCTTCCTGCACACAGCACACAGCCACTTCCCAGTTCTTTCCCCCTCACCACGTGCTTTACCACTTGACATCACCTTCGTTTTTCCAATATTCACCTCCAGACCTTTTGTCTCCATACATTCCTTCCACTTGTTCATCTTCTCCTTCAGTCCATCCATACTTTCTGCAAACACCAGATCATCTGCATACAACAACTCCCACGGTAAACCCTCCTTTACGTTCTGAGCCAGCACCTCCATCACAGCTACAAATAGTAGTGGACTTAGTACCGACCCCTGATGCACTCCCACCTTCACCTCAAACTCACCACTGTTCCCGTCCTTCGTCCTTACAGCTGTGCGCGCTCTTTTGTACATTGCCATCACTATGATCAACCATTCCTTCACTCCTAACTTCCTCAATGCCCATGTCACTACTTCATGTGGAACCCCATTGAATGCTTTCTCCAGATCAACAAACCAAAGAAACAACTTCTTCCTCTTCTCCACGTACTTCTCCTGCAACTGCCTCACAATAAAAAGCGCGTCTGTCGTTCCTCTTCCTGGCATAAATCCAAACTGCATTTCGTCGATCTTCACCTTCTTCCTTATCCTCCTCTCCAACACCCTTTCCAATACCTTCATTCCATGCTCCAATAACTTTATCGCTCTATACAAGCCACACTCCAGAGGGTCACCTTTCTCCTTGAATAGAGGGCTGAGGGTACTCAGTTCCCAATCACTGGAATGCGGCCTTCTTTCACCACCAGATTACAGATCTCTGTCATTCTCTTCACACCCCAACTTCCCGCTGCCTTCAACATATCTCCCACAACTCCCATCGGCCCTCCCGCTTTTCTACTCTTCATTGCTTTTATCACTTCCTCAACTTCCTTCTCAGTTATCTTCTCTGCCGGTCCTAAAACTGGGTTACTCTCCATGTTGCATCCCATTCATTCTCTGCATTCAACAGTATTTCCATATATCTTTTCCATCTTCCTTCAATTCCATCTGAGTCCACAACGATTTGTCCCACTTCATCCTTCAAGCAACTCACCCCATCACATCACACCTCTCTTTCGCTATCTGCTTTGCAATCCTGAATACCGCTCTATGACCCTCTTCCAAATCCAAGCGTTCTCCGAACATTTTCCTACATGCCTCCTGCGCCTTTGCTACCTCTTTCTTTGCAGCCTTCTTGGCTGCCTTATAACTTTCATGCTCTGCCTTTTCTGCCCCCATACGCTTCGCCTTCTGCCACTCCTTGAACTTCTTCCTCTTCTCGTCAATCTTCTTTCCAACTTCATCATCCCACCACCATGTTTCCGAGTGCCTCAGTGGTCCTTTTGTCCATCCACATACCTCACCAACGGCTCCCAACAGACTATCTTTCATTGACATCCAACCACTTTCAAGCTCAACCACATCATCCTCTACCATACTCGGCCTCTCTTTTAATGCCTCCATCACTGTCACCTCTTTCAACCTCCACACCTTCATTCGTGGTTGGTACTTCACCCGCCGAGCTCTCCTCGCACCTTTCACCCTTATGTCGCAGACAACCAAGTGGTGCTGTGAAACAGCCTCCTCCCCCGGGATCGCCTTTGTGTCCCGGAGGTGCCCCCTATCTCGCCTCCGCACCAGCAGGTAGTCAACGGTTGTCGTCGACCCACCTGACGTGTATGTAACAAGCTTATTATCCTCTTTCTGGAACTGAGTATTACAAATCAGCTCCATCAGCAAACTCCAAAATCCTTTCACCTTCTCCATTTCTCACACCATATCCATAACCCCCATGAACTCCCTCAAAACCATCCATACTCCTTCCCACATGTCCATTTAGGTCTCCTACCACAACAACTTCCTCATCTTTCACGTTTTCCATCAGCTTCTCTATTGCACACCAGAACTTGTCCTTCTCCATCACTCTGACCAACCTGCGGAGCATATCCCGAGATGACGTTCACCAAGAGCTTTCCAATCATCATTTTCACCACCATCAACCTTTCACTCACTCTCGTCACACTCACCACACTGTCTACAAACTCCTCAGAAAACAGGACACCAACACCATGCACGCCTTCTAGGCACCCTTGCTACACAAACTTGTATTTCTGTCCCTGCCTACCCTTCACCATTCTCACACCACTTCCCTTCCTTCTCGTCTCCTGCACACAACATATGTCCACTATTCTTCTGACCAATACTTCCACCACTTCTCCTGATCTCTCTGTCATTGTCCCGACATTCCATGTCCCAAACATCAGAAACCGATCTCCACGTCGGACACGAGAAATAAAAATATTATAAACCACAATAATGTTTTTTACCTTTTGAAACAGTCGCTCCTGCTGTTTAACACAAAACTGAAATGGAGGAAACCCGGGGTTTGTTCAGTTACCAACCAGCTAGCTAGCGCTTGTTAAGCCAGCTGTTCCTTATCAACAGTTTTGAATGGAGCGCTTCCTCGAATGCTCAAGCCACCTGGTGAGCGCTCTACAATAAACTTGGTGAATGACCACACCCCTGATGTTCTTGAGGCCGACCCTAGATTACTGTAATCTATATACCCCAGAGAGGAATGACCGTTCTTGCTGCTCCGATAGGGAATGGGTGTTCTCGTGTTGTTAAACATGGGAAGTATTTGTACTTATTACAAATTATCCAATTAAACTGCTCCCACCGACTCACCAATTAAAAATAAATCTGCAGTTTTCACTTC
This sequence comes from Myxine glutinosa, assembly GCF_964187855.1. Lineage (NCBI taxonomy): Eukaryota > Metazoa > Chordata > Myxini > Myxiniformes > Myxinidae > Myxine > Myxine glutinosa. Next base: position 84,500,159 of record NC_136271.1, on the reverse strand, counting down.
TCCGTGTCATCACATTGACCGTTAAAGTTTTTCCCTGAACCTTCAGACTCATGTGTAATAAATAAATAAATAACAACTTACCAGGCAGAGTTTCACGTGCTCGGACATGCACAGAGATCTTTCGCCTGTGTGGAGCACCTACTACCAGCACCTCCTGCACCCAAAGCACCAGAAATATTTGTTAAAATGGTAAAAATGGCCCTTTGCTCATGTTCCACAAAACGTTGCCTCGAGTAAATAAAATTTCCTCAAAAGTATATTACCTCGTAAAATTGTAGAATGTCTTCCTTCGTCAGGGTCTTGAGATGCTGCACTTCTTTGTTATCTAGAATTTCGAGTAGAGGCATCAGTGCGGTTTTGCTTTTTTTGTTTTAAAAGGAAACACCGAGCGGCAGCGAGCACGCAAAGTACCTCTGTCAAAGTCGTACTGTTGGGAAATGATCTCGCCCCAATGCTTGGCGCATTCCGACCACAGTTTCTTGGGTTTCTCGAGACGGCTCAGAGCCAGAGCTTCGACGTGTTTGTTGAACGAGGTGGGAGACATCTCCGCGATGATTCGCATCATCGAATGAAGGAACGCTTCCACACGCTGCTCCAGGTACATGGGTGGTCGTTCTGACTGGATGATGAAGTGCAAACCTTGAACGCCATTGGCTCGCCGTGGTCCACTGAAAACGATGTACCCTTTCCGAGATGGTCACAAGTTAGGACATTTCATTGCATCAAACGTGCACGTTTATTTTATTTCCTGCATCAAAGTCAGATAAGCCAGTGTCAATCGAAGAAGAGCACGCATGGTTCTGCAGATGAAAAATGAATATAAATAATCTTGTTTACAGTCACGATAACCAAAAATCATGATTGACACGTGATGAACCACGATACCAACCAAAAAAACAGATACAAAGTTGTTTTTTCCTCCTCCAGCATCAGGATCAGTGAGGAACTTGTAATTGTAACCCAACACAAGGGCATTAGCAGACAGGAGACAAATCAATATATTTGGGTGAATCTGGTTTCACAACATGAGCCAAGTGTTCAGGTGGGAATAACAAGCTAACCCACTTACAAAACTTCGTTATCAAACCAAAGTCATATTAAACTACCCACAAAAGTGGAGACAGGTTGGGAAAAAAGGGTGAAGTGAAGACGGGTCGGGGAAAAGGGTGAAGTGAAGACTGGTCGGAGAAAAAGGGAAGTGGAGACGGGTCGGAGAAAAAGGTGAAGTGGAGACGGGTCGGGAAAAAGGTGAAGTGAAGACAGGTCGGAGAAAAAGGTGAAGTGGAGACAGGTTGGGAAAAAAGGGTGAAGTGAAGACGGATCGGGGAAAAGGGTGAAGTGGAGACGGGTCGGAGAAAAAGGGAAGTGGAGACGGGTCGGAGAAAAAGGGAAGTGGAGACGGGTCGGAGAAAAAGGGAAGTGGAGACGGGTCGGAGAAAAAGGGAAGTGGAGACGGGTCGGAGAAAAGGGGAAGTGGAGACGGGTCGGAGAAAAAGGGAAGTGGAGACGGGTCGGAGAAAAAGGGAAGCGGAGACGGGTCGGAGAAAAGGGTGAAGTGAAGATGGGTCGGAGAAAAAGGGAAGTGAAGACGGGTCGGAGAAAAAGGTGAAGTGGAGACGGGTCGGAGAAAAAGGTGAAGTGAAGACGGGTCAGAGAAAAAGGGAAGTGGAGACGGGTCGGAGAAAAAGGGAAGTGGAGACGGGTCGGAGAAAAAGGGAAGTGGAGACGGGTCGGAGAAAAAGGGAAGTGGAGACGGGTCGGAGAAAAAGGGAAGTGGAGACGGGTCGGAGAAAAAGGGAAGTGGAGACGGGTCGGAGAAAAAGGTGCAGTGAAGACGGGTCGGAGAAAAAGGGAAGTAGAGACGGGTCGGAGAAAAAGGTGCAGTGAAGACGGGTCGGAGAAAAAGGGAAGTGGAGACGGGTCGGAGAAAAGGGGAAGTGGAGACGGGTCGGAGAAAAAGGGAAGTGGAGACGGGTCGGAGAAAAAGGGAAGTGGAGACGGGTCGGAGAAAAGGGTGAAGTGAAGACGGGTCGGAGAAAAAGGGAAGTGGAGACGGGTCGGAGAAAAAGGTGAAGTGGAGACGTGTCGGAGAAAAAGGTGAAGTGAAGACGGGTCGGAGAAAAAGGGAAGTGGAGACGGGTCGGAGAAAAAGGGAAGTGGAGACGGGTCGGAGAAAAAGGGAAGTGGAGACGGGTCGGAGAAAAAGGGAAGTGGAGACGGGTCGGAGAAAAAGGGAAGTGGAGACGGGTCGGAGAAAAAGGGAAGTGGAGACGGGTCGGAGAAAAAGGGAAGTGGAGACGGGTCGGAGAAAAAGGGTGAAGTGGAGACGGGTCGGGAAAAAAGGGTGAAGTGAAGACGGGTCGGGAAAAAAGGGTGAAGTGGAGACGGAACCGGGAAAAGGGTGAAGTGGAGACGGAACCGGGAAAAGGGTGAAGTGGAGACGGAACCGGGAAAAGGGTGAAGTGGAGACGGAACCGGGAAAAGGGTGAAGTGGAGACGGAACCGGGAAAAGGGTGAAGTGGAGACGGAACCGGGAAAAGGGTGAAGTGGAGACGGAACCGGGAAAAGGGTGAAGTGGAGACGGAACCGGGAAAAGGGTGAAGTGGAGACGGAACCAGGAAAAGGGTGTAGTAAAGATGGGTCGTGGTAAAAGGGGGAAAAGGTGAGGTGGAGACGGGTCGTGGAAAAACAGTGAAGTGGAGAGTTGGTAAGAGAGGTGGAGACTCGGGGTTGAGACATTCATTAAAATAAATAAATGATTCACCAATGTAAATAATAGTTTTGATTCATGAAAATCCATGGAATCGGCAACGTTATCATTTCAGTGCCGACCTGTGAGCATGGCAGGTGCGTGCGCAAGCCCCGAACCGCATCCACGAGCTCTTACCCAACTGTTCTTTTGTGCGTAGTGTGTGGAAACACGGCTCAGCGATTATCTGACACACGAGTTCAAGTAGCATGTTGTCATGAGTGCTCTGGATATCTGACTGGTAGTAAATCTCCACACCACAGTTGTTATGAACTTCATTTTGTTGCTGGAAAACGAACCAACCTCCTATGTGGATGAACAGAGATCAAATTAAGAAAAATCAAACAAAACTACAGGTCACATCAACGTGAAATGTACAAGTTGTCCTCTTTTAACTATTAAACTGACTCAGAGTGTGAAAACGACTTTAATGTGTCAGAAAATGATTACTTCTGCTCCGCATGGAGCGGCTTAAGCATCACGACTCAAATAAGATGGAGGACTAAAACCCGGAAATAAATCGAGGGGGAGATCTATTCGGGGATGGGGGTGTGTGTCAAATGAGAGAACAACAGAACAAGGATGAGGGTCACAGCTCAGTGATGGTGATGGTTCAGGGGTCACGTCACCTGAGCTATGGAAAGTGCTGCCAAGACGAGCGATTACAAAATGACAAATGTCCCTGTACCAAAACTTTTCGGATAAGTGATAACTTCAGTTTACCTGTACATATATTATCTGACCCCAAGAAACACCGTTTATCTACCACTTACTGTCAGGAAGCTGGACCTGCCGGTAGCGTATCAGCTGACTGGGGAGAAGTGCCTTGCTGTGTGCGGAGGATGCGAGGCATTCTTCTACCTGACTCTGGATTTCCAACGCGTCCTGTTGGGAATGACCACAAAAGCAATTCTTCCCATGTTGTGATACTTCCTGACACAAGCCCGATTCACACGGACTTGTGCACACCACGTGCATCACACACTCTGCAGGCTGAATTTAAATGTTTTGTTGAAGTACATTTGGCTCTCGTCAAGCCAAAGTCACATCAACGCCAAATGTAAAACGTGCCCTGAAATAACCCGATTCGCCAAATGTGAAAAGGTGCCCTGAAATAACCCGATTCGCCAAATGTGAAAAGGTGCCCTGAAATAACCCGATGCGCCAAATGTAAAAAGGTGCCCTGAAATAACCCGATGCGCCAAATGTAAAAGGTGCCCTGAAATAACCCGATTCGCCAAATGTGAAAAGGTGCCCTGAAATAACCTGATGCGCCAAATGTAAAAAGGTGCCCTGAAATAACCCGATTCGCCAAATGTGAAAAGGTGCCCTGAAATAACCCGATGCGCCAAATGTAAAAAGGCCGGACGGGACCTTCAGCAGATACTTCTGATAAGCCGAAAGTGACACGGCCAATCCAACAATCTGAAATGCGGTGAATTATGTTATGATTTAATTTCAGGTTAAACTGTGTTTCGAATTTCAAATGTACATATTTTTCAATATCAGTGTTCAGTTCCGTTCATTATATTGCATATAATTATCAGTTGTCGGTTGCATGACAATGAGAGTTCTAGCACAGTTGCCCATGATGTGGCCCTCTCGCCCCCCCCCCCCTCACGCCCCTCCCCTCCCAGCACTCCCTCCCCATGGTGATAACACAGAAACCATGAGCTTTATAATCATTGCTACTCTTTTTTTTTTTTGGATACAGAGTCGAGGCTTGTGTGAGAGCAAACACATAAAAACACATAAAACATAAACATAAAACATAAAATGAAGGGAGCGGGAGACAAGAGGAGGAGGGAGAGGAAAACATACAAGCACAACAACAGGAGAGAACAGGGATTTTGGTAGATCTGTGGAAGGGAGAGGGCTTGGGGGAGGGGGGAGAGGGTGGAGGATACACGGTACAAAACAAATGAACACTACGAGGAATTTCAGGAGAGAAAAACGTAATTTGAAGGAGGTGCATTTGGGGTAATATTAATGGGGGTAGAAAAGATAAAGGTTTTGCATGCAGGAAGATAAGAGATGGTGGTGAACAGCTGTTTTAAAGACCTGGAGGGAGGAGTGGGATTGAAGAGAGTGAGGGAGTTTGTTCCAGAGGTGGGATAAAAGAGCAATGAAGGAGTGAAGGTGAATAGAGAGTCTTGATTTTGGCAATTTCACAATAAGAGGGTTGCTGGCAGATCTTGTGCGACCTGTAGGAATATTTGGGGGACAGAGCACAGACAGAGCAGGGGGGGCTCGGCCGGAGAAGAGTCGGTAGAAGACAGACAATGGTTCTGAAAGCTTTGGTTTCAACCGCATGAAGCTGAGCTAGGCAGGAGCACCACCCCCAGAGGGGAGAGCAGTATTCAAATGAGCTGCGGATGAAAGCTTTGTACGTGGTGAGAAGCTCAGGTGTGCCAAGGAAGCACTTAACACGACGGAGGATGCAAAGTCGGTGACTGGATTGGGAGGCCAGCTTGGAAATGTGGTTTTCCCAGGAAAGATCATAGCAGATCGTGAGACCCAAAAGCTTAAGTGACAGAACTTCTTCGAGAGGATTGTTCAGAGTGTAGATGGGAGGGTTGTCCAGTCGGTCTTTTCGGAGAGACAATAGTGTGAGAGTGTGAGATTTGTCAGGATTGAAAGACATGTTCCACTTGTTTGACCTGTTTGTGATTTTGTCCAGGTCTGCAGAGAGTGAAGAGCTTGCAGACTGCCGATCTGAGGGTTGAGATATGGAGCGGCAGAGAGTGGAGTCATCAGCAAAGAGATAGAGAGGATTTTCCAGTGTTTAAGAGATCATTGATGAAGACCAGAAAAAGAACAGGGCCCAGAACACTGCCTTGGGGAACTCCAGTCTGAACAGAAAGAGGAGATGAGAGAATTGTATTCAGGGCCACACGTTGACTGCGACTAGAGAGGAAGTGGGCAAGCCATGCGTGGAGATTTCCATGGATACCATAGGAGGACAGTTTGGTGAGCAGAGCTGGGTGCCAGACCATATTGAAGGCACGAGATATGTCCAGGGAGACAGCTCTGATTTCCTGTTTGACATTGAGGACCTCCATCCATTGTTGAGACAGCAGAAGCAGCATGTCCAGAGTAGAGTAACCTGGTCTGAAACCAAATTGATGATCAGAGATCAAGCCTTTCAGGAAGAGGAAAGATTTGATATCCGAAGCAATGATGGATTCCATGACTTTGCTGATGTTTGGGAGCAGGCTTATTGGTCTGTAGTTGCAAGGATCTGTTTTTGCACCTTTTTGTGTGAAGCGGTAATGTTGGCTGATTTCCAAGATGCTGGCAGATGACCTTGAGGAAAAGAGAGGGTGAAGAGAACAGAGAGAGGGTGTGAAAGAGCAGCAGAGCAGGATTTTAGGACCTGTGGGCCAGAGACTTCTCCAACTTGTCAGGAGAGAAGGACACAGAGTCCAGGAGCAGCTGGGTACGATGGGTACAGAAGGGGACGGGTTTGGGACATAAGATTTTGAGGCAAACACAGAGTTGAGGCATTCGGCGTTTTCACGTGTGGTGTCAGCTGTGTAGCCGTTTGAGGTAAGGGAGGGGATGGAGGGGAAACAAACACCAGAAACAGATTTGACAAGATGCCACAAGGATTTGGAGGAGAGAGACAGGTTTGAGAGTTCAGTCTTGAGAGTGGAGAGATATTGATTCCTGGCTCTCCTGAGGGTAGACACACACTTGTTCCGGGCTTTGTGAAAGGAACTGAGATTGCCTTCAGTTGGATTAGCCTTCCAAGAGGCGAAGGCAAGTTGTTTCAGGGCAACTGCATCACCACAAGATTCAGTGTGCCATGGACGGGAGGAAGGGTAAGACAACTGAAGACGAGATGGGATAAATCTGTGCATGAGAGAGAGCAATTTACTTTGGAAGAATTCCCAGGATTAAACAACTCATTCAAAAATTTAAAAACTCACGTTTAATACGCGTCAATATGTCCACCATGATCTTCAGAAACCATTTGAAGTCGACTTTTAAAAGATTTCAGCAAAGACACGAACATTTCTGTTTCGGTAGCTGTTTGGTTCAGAACTTGTGACAAAACCCGGACAAGTGTCTCACGTTTAAATTTCTCGTCGTCTGGTAATGAATCGAGGATTTCTTCTGCACGCTGTTTCACAATGGCGCCAACATTCTCCGCAGGGTTGAAATCTGGAGAGTTTCCTGGCCATCTTCCGAATCCATCTTTGCGAAAGAAATCAAGTTTTTCTTCGTCAAGAAAGTCATGGGTTGCATTCGCCTTCATGCATCCCGCAAGGTCGTGCAGGAAAGTCACTTGATCGAAACGACCTTGTCGATTTTCAGGTTTTTGCAAAAATGGCAAAACGACTTATTTTAAAACATGATCACGAAAATAAGCGCCGTCCCACGATTGTCCCTGTTCTTTGACGTCAAACACCATTCCCTTTGATGTGAAGCACAAAAAGAATCCAACACATGTTGGGTGACGCTGTTGTGGAGCACACAAAATGTCCCAAACTTCACGATGGTTTTGAGCCCAGATTCTGTCATTTTGCGAGTTCGGTTTTCGCAGTGAATAAACGAAAAATTCATCGGATGGTGCAAGATGCAAACAGTCCGCTTCTTGCCAGTCGGACAAAATTTCACAGAAATTCTGCCGATGTTCAACGTTGGTTTCTGTGATCGAAGGAACTTGAACTCGTTTGAACGGCTTTAATTTTTCACGTTTAAAAGCTCTCCAAACTGTGGTGTGGTGCACATTAATGCGACGGGTCAATGCCAATGTCTGTGATTTTTCGCGTGCTTTGAAACCGTTGACGAGCTTTTGAGTTGACATTGCGCATGGCTGCGGCAGAAAGTCGTCTCTTTCGCCCAACAACTTGTTTCATTTGATCAACAAAGTTTTCTTCACTCAAGTCAGCATTCCACCACCGTTTCACGGAAATTTCAGACATCCACAACTCCTGTGAAACCTGTGCGATGGAAACTGGATTTTTCAAGTCGGACATGGCGACGTGACGGTACTGAGGTTTGAAATTCCGGATCATGTCCGCCACCATTCGGTGAGCCATTCCAAATGCGGCGCAAGCAACGCGCTGTTTGGCTCTGTCCAACACCATTGCGGAATAAAATTTGAAAAAGAACGATAAAAATAGTCGCAAATATGACGGAGACAACACGCAGGCAACGTGCGCGACACGTCATGATGATGCACGCGAAATTTGAATTCAAAAATCACGGACATGTGGTCAATACAATCTGGGGAGAAAAAGTATCTTTATTTTGCAACACCCCTTAGTGTTGGTGTTTCCCACTCTCCCTCTCTCTGCTGTTCATTTTGTATCCTGTTTTTCCTCTGTTACGTACTGATCCGTTCAGTATACCAGCTCTTCCATGGACCTCGTATGACTATGTACTCAAAAAAACGTCTTCTGACTGATAGTTGTTCCCGTTAGGTTTCATTAAAAATAGATGTGCGGGAGAGAACCCACCTTTTTGGTAAGGTTTCCATGGAAGAGACACTCCATGTGAAGACGCGACAAGAACTGTGGGATGAATCTCTGCAAGTCGGACAAGGTCACGTCTACACAAACACACGAGTACAACACATGAAACATACATGGCAAATAATAAGCTCACTCGTCATCAACAAAATGGCCGAATAAACTCGTTAGAAAATTAAATCTCACGGGACATGTCCACTTGGAATGCACAGTCGCACATTCTACAAACTCAAACGCTCACCGTCCAAAGCTTCTCTCAGCTCGTCCTTGGCCCACGCAAGCTCGGTGAGTAACAAGCGCAGGTAATACATGGCGTGGCGATGCGGCTGCTCTGCACGGAAGTTGTGCAATGAGCGCATGTACTGAGGAAACGGCAACAATCAGCAATCTGAAATCTTCTCTTTGGCAAATGACACCTCGTCCTCACGTTCCTTTATAGCATTTTAAACTATCCATAGCATTTTAAACCCTCACATTCCAATTACTCCCATAGTGATGACCTTCCTCTGTCTTTTGCTCGCACTACCAACTTGCTACTCCACACACTACCTACCTTGCTACTCCACGCACTACCAACCTTGCTACTCCACACACTACCTACCTTGCTACTCCACGCACTACCAACCTTGTTACTCCACACACTACCAACCTTGCTACTCCACGCACTACCAACCTTGCTACTCCATGCACTAACAACCTTGCTACTCCACGCACTACCAACCTTGCTACGCCACGGACGCTTTCCAGTCATGATTGCAAGATTACGCTTATTACAGCAGCACAATTCACGCGCAAAATGAGAAACACTTCACTACATGCACGACGCTAACATGGAGCGTTTCCCGAAACTGAGGGAGCAGAAGGCGAGAAAGAGGGAAGGCAGTCTAGCCAGAATCAGGACACTGAGGGAGAGGAAGGGGGAAGGCAGTCTGGTCCCTCAAACCTCTTTCTCTTTCTCTTTCTCTTTCTCTTTCTCTTTCTCTTTCTCTTTCTCTTTCTCTCTCTCTCTCTCTCTCTCTCTCTCTCTCTCTCTCTCTCTCTCTCTCTCTCTCTCTCTCTTCCCCTCCCTCCCTCCCATCCCTTCTCCTCCCCTCTCTTCATATTCCGGACACAAAGCAATTCTGCATTACCTGGCAGCACCGGATACCTTTGCTAGTATAACAATAATACTGTCGCGTGACTCCCCCTTGGTTAATACCGGGGAAATCACGGATAGCCAAAATGAGCTTTAACTCCGAGGCAACTATCAATTGCGGACTCACTATACAAGTGCGGGGGGCTGAAATAAGTAGAAGAAGAAGAAGCTGGAAGCCTTTACCTGACGCGATCCCTGAGCAGTCTTCAAACCTGTAAAAAGTAACTCAAACGGAAACCGATATAAAATGTACAAAGAAAATAATAACAAGATTTATTTTAACGGATTGCCGGGACAAGGGAAACACGACGATAAAACTAAAACCTAATTTAGGATCCCACACACCAGACTTGCACACGGATGAAGGGATAATTTAAATGAAAAGAAACGTTGTGTGTGTGGGCTTAGCTCAACCACACAGGGTCTTGTCAGGAATGGCGTCGGCCCGTCCGGTGCATTGGCGGGAACTGCCCAGTCGTTGGCGGGAACCGCCCGTTCCCGCGCTGCAAGGTCTCCGTTCCCTCCTGTCCTCGCGGCACGTCCGCACCCCCTCCAGGTAGGTCGCGTGAGTCAGCGAACGATCCGCAGCTCCCCTCGTACCGACCACAGGTCACGTCCCACACACCGTCACTCGCCAATGTCCGGATCCAAGAAGAGGGAGTCGATGGCAGAGAAAGGCGTAAGGGGCAAGCAAGAGAGAAGGCAGAGAGTACAAGGCAAGCAGAAGGTCCAAGCACAAGAGGGAAAATGTCAGTCTCTCTCCACTTTTTATCAATCCCTCGTTGCGTCATCCGCCTCTCTCCACCAATCTCTGCCAGCCAACACCACAGCCTCAGTTCTCCACCAATGGCCGCGTCACTTCTCTCTCATGCCATCAGTCGTTGGCCAATCAGTCCGTCGCTTCCTTCTACCAATCAGCGGGTCGCCCCTTGCTCCGCCCCTGGCCAATCAGCTGGCTCCTTCTGGCATCTGGGCTTCAGCTGTGTGCCGATTGACCCTCCCTACCATTGGTGTGATCTCCCCATCAAAAACCTCGACCAATCCGTCACGAGGTGGGCATGGCCTCAGCCTGCCTGAGCAATATTTCATTGCCATGTTGGCGCAATGGGTGGGCACTTCCTGCCTGCACTTCTGGTGAGTTTTGTTGTGGGGGGGGAGGGGTGGGGAGGGAGGAATTTAATTAGTATGTGTGGTGCTAATGACCCGGTGTGTCCCCCGGTTTAGAATAGGTACACCGTATCCCTGCGTGTCGTAAGAGGCGACTGAAAGGGTTAGCGTCTGGAAGGCCATCCGGCCATAAAAACATTGCCTCAAAAAGAGAACCATGACAATTACAACTACATATGGGCAAGGTACAGCCCGAAGTACCCCGTGGGGGACCCCACTCCCTCTCGTCAAAACTCAAGGTGGGGCACCCGATCGAAGCAAGGGTGGAAATCACTCCATTTATGACGACGAAACGTCTGTTGCCCGACGTGGAGATTGGTTTCTGAGGTTTGGGACATGGAATGTAGTGACAATGACAGGGAGACCAGCAGAAGTGGTGGAAGTATTTGTCAGAAGAAGAGTGAACATATGTTGTGTGCAGTAGACGAGATGGAAGGGAAGTTGTGTGAGAATGGTGAAGGGTAGGCAGGGACAGAAATACACGTTTGTGTGGCAAGGGTGCCCAGAAGGCGTGAATGGTGTTGGTGTCCTGTTTTCTGAGGAGTTTGTAGACAGTGTGGTGACTGTGACTAGAGTGAGTGAAAGGTTGATGATGGTGAAAATGATGATTGGAAAGCTCTTGGTGAACGTCATCTCAGGATATGCTCCGCAGGTCGGTCGGAGCGATGAAGAGAAGGAAAAGTTCTGGTGTGCGATAGAGAAGCTGATGGAAAACGTGAAAGATGAGGAAGTTGTTGTGGTAGGAGACCTAAATGAACATGTGAGAAGGATTATGGATGGTTTTGAGGGAGTTCATGGGGGTTACGGATATGGTGTGAGAAATGGAGAAGGTGAAAGAATTTTGGAGTTTGCTGATGGAGCTGATTTGTTGAATTGTAACACTCAGTTCCCGAAAGAGGATAATAAGCTTGTTACATACACGTCAGGTGGGTCGACGACAACCGTTGACTGCTGGTGCGTAGGCAAGATAGGTGGCACTTCCGGGACACAAAGGTGATCCCGGGGGAGGAGGCTGCTTCACTGCACCACTTGGTTGTCTGTGACATAAAGGTGAAAGGTGCGAGGAGAGCTCGGCGGGTGAAGTACCAACCGAGAATGACGGTGTGGAGGTAGAAAGAGGTGACATTGAGGGAGGCATTAAAAGAGAGGCTGAGTAGGGTAGAGGATGATGTGGTTGAGCTTGAAAGTGGTTGGATGTCAATGAAAGATAGTCTGTTGGGAGCCGTTGGTGAGGTATGTGGATGGACAAAAGGACCACCGAGGCACTCGGAAACATGGTGGTGGGATGATGAAGTTGGAAAGAAGATTGACGAGAAGAGGAAGAAGTTCAAGGAGGGGCAGAAGGTGAAGGGTATGGGGGCAGAAAAGGCAGAGCATGAAAGTTATAAGGCAGCCAAGAAGGCTGCAAAGAAAGAGGTAGCAAAGGCGCAGGAGGCATGCAGGAAAATGTTCGGAGAACGCTTGGATTTGGAAGAGGGTCAGAGAGCGGTATTCAGGATTGACAAAGCAGATAGCGAAAGAGAGGTGTGATGTGATGGGGGTGAGTTGCTTGAACGATGAAGTGGGACAAATCATTGTGGACCCAGGTGGAATTGAAGGAAGATGGAAGAGATATATGGAAATACTGTGGAATGCAGAGAATGAATGGGATGGCAACATGGAGAGTAACCCAGTTTTAGGACCGGCAGAGAAGATAACCGAGAAGGAAGTTGAGGAAGCGATAAAAGCAATGAAGAGTAGAAAAGCGGGAGGGCCGACGAGAGTTGTGGGAGATATGTTGAAGGCAGCGGGAAATTGGGGTGTGAAGAGAATGACAGAGATCTGTAATCTGGTGGTGAAAGAAGGCCGCATTCCAGTGGCTTGGGAACTGAGTGCCCTCGTCCCTCTATACAAGGGGAAAGGTGACCCTCTGGACTGTGGCTCGTATCGAGCGATAAAGTTATTGGAGCATGGAATGAAGGTATTGGAAAGGGTGTTGGAGAGGAGGATAAGGAAGAAAGTGAAGATTGACGAAATGCAGTTTGGATTTATGCCAGGAAGAGGAACGACAAACGCGCTTTATATTGTGAGGCATTTGCAGGAGAAGTACATGTAGAAGAGGAAGAAGTTGTTTCTTGGGTTTGTTGATCTGGAGAAAGCATTCGATAGGGTTCCACGTGAAGTAGTGACATGGGCATTGAGGAAGTTAGGAGTGGAGGAATGGTTGATCAGAGTAGTGATGGCAATGTACAAAAGAGAGCGCACAGCTGTAAGGACGAAGGACGGGAACAGTGGTGAGTTTGAGGTGAAGGTGGGAGTGCATCAGGGGTCGGTACTAAGTCCACTGCTATTTGTAGCTGTGATGGAGGTGCTGGCTCGGAACGTAAAGGAGGGTTTACCGTGGGAGTTGTTCTATGCAGATGATCTGGTGTTGATTGCAGAAAGTATGGATGGACTGAAGGAGAAGATGAACAAGTGGAAGGAATGTATGGAGACAAAAGGTCTGAAGGTGAATATCGGAAAACAAAGGTGATGGCAAGTGGTAAAGCATGTAGTGAGGTGGAAAGAACTGGGAAGTGGCCGTGTGCTGTGTGTTGGAAGGGTGCCGGAGTGAACTCCATTCAATGTACAATGTGCGCTGAGTGGGTTCATCAAAAATGTAGTGGTTTGAGAGGGTCATTAAACAGTGTGGCAGCTACATTCAAGTGTAAGGTGTGCACAGAGGGAGCTGCAGATGGAGGAACTGTTGAGTTGGATCTTGGAGACAGTGTGAAGCTGGAAGGTGTGAAAACAATTTGTTACCTCGGAGACATGCTGAATGGAGAAGGTGGATCAGACTCGGCAACGGTTGCTGGAGTGAGATGTGCATGGATGAAGTTTCGGGAACTGAGTGGCATGCTGATGAGGAGGGGAGTGTCGTTGAAGCTGAAGGGAAAGGTGTATGCTGCATGTGTGAGAAGTGTTATAATTTATAGGAGCGAGACATGGGTGATGAACGTTGAGCAGCAACGAAGGCTGGAAAGGGTGGAAATGCGAATGGTTCGGTGGATGTGCGGAGTATCGTTGAGAGAGAGGAAGATAAATGATGAATTGCGAAAGATGATGGGAATAGAGCCTGTGATTGATGCTGTGAAGAGAAACAGGTTGAGATGGTTTGGTCATGTGTTGAGGAAGGATGAAAGTGACTGGTTGAGAAGAGTGATGGAAATGAATGGAGAAGGAAGTAGAGGACGGGGAAGACCGAGAAAGACTTGGCTAAAGATGGTCGAAGAAGAAATGCGGGCAAGGGGGTTAACAAGGGGAGATGCAGAAAATAGGGCAAAATGGAGAAGATCGTCATGGGGACCGCAAGGCTAACCCCCGCTCTGGCAGGGAAAATGGCCTTAAAATGCCAGTTGTGTGGTGCTAATGGGCCTTTCCTGCTCTACGTGTCTAGTGCGTTGCCATACGGGACGAAGGATAAATCACAAGGTCTCACACACAGGGGAATTAACATAATCCCTGCAATAATTATCACAAGGCCATCCTTGTATGACCACAAATACACAAACTTAATCCAACATCCGGGCTAAACAGGTCCTCTACTTATGTACATCAAAATGGTTCTTCTTCTTCTTCACGACAGTCAGAGCATGATACCCACACAGATCTACCTGATCTCTGTATTAGTCCGTCAGGTACGACCCCAAAATTGAGCCACCGGTACCACTCGGGGTGGCCAAGGTTCATGGGTACCATCTGAAAGCTCTGCTATTCAGGAACACATTTCTGCCTGGTAGCAGTCTGAAAGTAGCAGCTTTCACCCTGAAATATGATGTTGAAAAGGCCCCCTATTGGTTCGATTTTTAGCAATATGTATATATGTAGTACAGACATACGAGGCTTCCGATGATCACATGTAAGCTCTTGCAAACAGTTTATTTTGAATTTACAGCCACCATACATTACACTGTAATCGTCATCATCAAAATGAAAATAACTTGACTTTTCATCAAAATAAATGAATTAATTTCATCAAAATAAATGCACATAATCATGGAAATCATGAGCATCATCAATTGCAGAGGAATAATGAATAAAGATCAAGTTCATCCACATCATCAGCATCATCCTGCACACAACCATGTCCTCTCCCTCCTCAGATGGCTGGTTGTCACATACGATGTAAGCTTTCAAGTTCTGTTTTTAGCCTCAGATTCTCTTTTGCAAGGTCATACTTGCTGATGTTCTCAGGAAAGATTAGCAATTTTCCTTTGCTGTCAGGAAATATGTGAAGAGTATTGCCAAATTCAGCCTGTAGTTTCGACGTATGTGCTTTTTAGTAGAGTCTTTAATTGCAGACACCTCATGAGCATGCACATATGTTACCAGAAGACGAGTCAGCTCAGTTAGTGGGACAATCCGTGGAGACTGAAACAAGTCTTGTCTTATGTGTTAGAATATGATGTAATGTAGCTTCAGCTAGCTTTTATCGAGCATCAAGTATCACTTTCCGCTGTGTCTTCTTTATGAGCTGGGTTCTGAAGGTCTTTGGTATTGGTGTAGAGCCTGTAGCACGATTTATGGTACCAAGCCTCAGCAGCAACAAGTTCTCTTGTTGCCACAGCAAGAACACGTGTGTCCTGTCTCTGCATAGCGATGTTGCGAATCGTAGCATCAGCTTGAAGCTCTACACACTTTGTCAGTGGTTCTCTGTCGTGTTCCTTTAATGTACTTTTAAGTTTTCCCAGGTGGACTGAATATGCAAACTTTATCCATCACAGTTGAGCTTGAAGATGATGTTGACTGACGCAAACATATTTGCTTTTTCTCAACTTCATCTTTTTTTGTTGCTTCAAGTCCCGTTTCATAGTGAAGAGCTTCCCACATTTCAGATGTTTTGTTTTGTATGCAGTTTTGAGGCTTCTGTATGCAGTTTTGAGGCTTCTGTATGCAGTTTTGAGGCTTCTGTATGCAGTGTTGAGGCTTTTGTATGCAGTTTTGAGGCTTCTGTATGCAGTTTTGAGGCTTTTGTATGCAGTTTTGAGGCTTCTGTATGCAGTTTTGAGGCTTTTGTATGCAGTTTTGAGGCTTCTGTATGCAGTTTTGAGGCTTTTGTATGCAGTTTTGAGGCTTTTGTATGCAGTTTTGAGGCTTCTGTATGCAGTTTTGAGGCTTCTGTATGCAGTTTTGAGGCTTCTGTATGCAGTGTTGAGGCTTTTGTATGCAGTTTTGAGGCTTTTGTGTGCAGTTTTGAGGCTTCTGTATGCAGTTTTGAGGCTTCTGTATGCAGTGTTGAGGCTTTTGTATGCAGTTTTGAGGCTTTTGTGTGCAGTTTTGAGGCTTTTGTGTGCAGTTTTGAGGCTTTTGTATGCAGTTTTGAGGCTTTTGTATGCAGTTTTGAGGCTTTTGTATGCAGTTTTGAGGCTTTTGTATGCAGTTTTGAGGCTTTTGTATGCAGTTTTGAGGCTTTTGTATGCAGTTTTGAGGCTTCTGTATGCAGTTTTGAGGCTTTTGTATGCAGTTTTGAGGCTTCTGTATGCAGTGTTGAGGCTTTTGTATGCAGTTTTGAGGCTTTTGTATGCAGTTTTGAGGCTTCTGTATGCAGTTTTGAGGCTTCTGTATGCAGTTTTGAGGCTTCGGTATGCAGTTTTGAGGCTTCTGTATGCAGTTTTGAGGCTTCTGTATGCAGTGTTGAGGCTTTTGTATGCAGTTTTGAGGCTTTTGTATGCAGTTTTGAGGCTTCTGTATGCAGTGTTGAGGCTTTTGTATACAGTTTTGAGGCTTTTGTGTGCAGTTTTGAGGCTTTTGTATGCAGTTTTGAGGCTTTTGTATGCAGTTTTGAGGCTTCTGTATGCAGTTTTGAGGCTTCTGTATGCAGTGTTGAGGCTTTTGTGTGCAGTTTTGAGGCTTTTGTGTGAAGTTTTGAGGCTTCTGTATGCAGTTTTGAGGCTTCTGTATGCAGTGTTGAGGCTTTTGTATGCAGTTTTGAGGCTTTTGTGTGCAGTTTTGAGGCTTTTGTGTGCAGTTTTGAGGCTTTTGTATGCAGTTTTGAGGCTTTTGTATGCAGTTTTGAGGCTTTTGTATGCAGTTTTGAGGCTTTTGTATGCAGTTTTGAGGCTTTTGTATGCAGTTTTGAGGCTTTTGTATGCAGTTTTGAGGCTTTTGTATGCAGTTTTGAGGCTTTTGTGTGCAGTTTTGAGGCTTTTGTGTGCAGTTTTGAGGCTTTTGTGTGCAGTTTTGAGGCTTTTGCATGCAGTTTTGAGGCTTCTGTATGCAGTTTTGAGGCTTCTGTATGCAGTGTTGAGGCTTTTGTATGCAGTTTTGAGGCTTTTGTATGCAGTTTTGAGGCTTCTGTATGCAGTTTTGAGGCTTCTGTATGCAGTTTTGAGGCTTCTGTATGCAGTTTTGAGGCTTCTGTATGCAGTTTTGAGGCTTCTGTATGCAGTGTTGAGGCTTCTGTATGCAGTTTTGAGGCTTTTGTATGCAGTTTTGAGGCTTCTGTATGCAGTGTTGAGGCTTTTGTATACAGTTTTGAGGCTTTTGTGTGCAGTTTTGAGGCTTTTGTATGCAGTTTTGAGGCTTTTGTATGCAGTTTTGAGGCTTTTGTATGCAGTTTTGAGGCTTTTGTATGCAGTTTTGAGGCTTTTGTATGCAGTTTTGAGGCTTTTGTATGCAGTTTTGAGGCTTTTGTATGCAGTTTTGAGGCTTTTGTATGCAGTTTTGAGGCTTTTGTATGCAGTTTTGAGGCTTTTGTATGCAGTTTTGAGGCTTTTGCATGCAGTTTTGAGGCTTTTGCATGCAGTTTTGAGGCTTTTGCATGCAGTTTTGAGGCTTTTGCATGCAGTTTTGAGGCTTATGTATGCAGTGTTGAGGCTTCTGTATGCAGTGTTGAGGCTTCTGTATGCAGTGTTGAGGCTTTTGTATGCAGTTTTGAGGCTTTTGTATGCAGTTTTGAGGCTTTTGTGTGCAGTTTTGAGGCTTTTGCATGCAGTTTTGAGGCTTTTGCATGCAGTTTTGAGGCTTTTGCATGCAGTTTTGAGGCTTTTGTGTGCAGTTTTGAGGCTTTTGTATGCAGTTTTGAGGCTTTTGTATGCAGTTTTGAGGCTATTGTGTGCAGTTTTGAGGCTTTTGTATGCAGTTTTGAGGCTTTTGTGTGCAGTTTTGAGGCTTTTGTGTGCAGTTTTGAGGCTTTTGTAAGCAGTTTTGAGGCTTTTGTATGCAGTTTTGAGGCTTTTGTATGCAGTTTTGAGGCTTTTGCATGCAGTTTTGAGGCTTTTGCGTGCAGTTTTGAGGCTTTTGTGTGCAGTTTTGAGGCTTTTGTGTGCAGTTTTGAGGCTTCTGCGTGCAGTTTTGAGGCTTCTGTATGCAGTTTTGAGGCTTCTGTATGCAGTTTTGAGGCTTCTGTATGCAGTTTTGAGGCTTCTGTATGCAGTGTTGAGGCTTCTGTATGCAGTGTTGAGGCTTTTGTATGCAGTTTTGAGGCTTTTGTGTGCAGTTTTGAGGCTTTTGTGTGCAGTTTTGAGGCTTTTGTATGCAGTTTTGAGGCTTTTGTATGCAGTTTTGAGGCTTTTGTATGCAGTTTTGAGGCTTTTGTATGCAGTTTTGAGGCTTTTGTATGCAGTTTTGAGGCTTTTGTATGCAGTTTTGAGGCTTTTGTATGCAGTTTTGAGGCTTTTGCATGCAGTTTTGAGGCTTTTGCATGCAGTTTTGAGGCTTTTGCATGCAGTTTTGAGGCTTTTGCATGCAGTTTTGAGGCTTTTGTGTACAGTTTTGAGGCTTTTGTGTACAGTTTTGAGGCTTTTGTGTGCAGTTTTGAGGCTTTTGTATGCAGTTTTGAGGCTTTTGTATGCAGTTTTGAGGCTTTTGTATGCAGTTTTGAGGCTTTTGCATGCCGTTTTGAGGCTTTTGCATGCAGTTTTGAGGCTTTTGCATGCAGTTTTGAGGCTTTTGCATGCAGTTTTGAGGCTTTTGTGTGCAGTTTTGAGGCTTTTGTGTGCAGTTTTGAGGCTTTTGCGTGCAGTTTTGAGGCTTTTGCGTGCAGTTTTGAGGCTTTTGTGTGCAGTTTTGAGGCTTTTGTATGCAGTTTTGAGGCTTTTGTGTGCAGTTTTGAGGCTTTTGTATGCAGCGTTGAGGCTTTTGTGTGCAGTTTTGAGGCTTTTGTGTGCAGTTTTGAGGCTTTTCTATGCAGTTTTGAGGCTGCATATATAAAAGTTTGAGGCCACATGCATATATAAAATGTTATATGTGCTGCCAACTGGTCAGTAGGAAAAGGTAGCGAAAAACCTGATTTTCTGAAAGTGATGTTTCATGACATCGTCATAGGCCACAAACATATACGTTTTTTAACATCAAAGCTGTGGATTTGACACTGCTACCAGAGATTTTTGTTATAGGTGAGGAAAATGCTTTCAAATGACACCAATGAACCTAGGCCTCCTTTTTGGTACCGATGCACCCCTCTACCTGACGGACTATATTACTCTACCCCAAAATTCATAACAATACATTTGATTTCACTGTTCGAATACTTATGGAGGGCATTGTATAACTGCCACACCTGGCTGTCTACGATACGATTCACCCCATCCTCCATGTTCTTTCCTTCTCTTACACTTTTAATCACATTTTATTGATGTTTATCATTTGTTTTCATTTGTGCAGATTCAATGATAGAGATTCACTCATTGTGAATGTAAACAAACTCACCAACTCCTTCATGATATCAAACCTCCTCTGATCCATCTGGAAGTTGGACATCTTTTCAACAATCTTCAGGAGCAGAATCCGTTGCTTATCCTCATAGCCTTTGATGGTGAGCTGTGAAACAACGAAGCCTAGTCGGACGTGTCGTATTGTTCACACATCATCATGAAGTTAATCTAATGGCGACATAACATCTTGTACTTCTGCAAAAAAAATTGTCTGATTATGATCAAGATGGAAAATCCATTTCTTTGTTTTATTTGTCAAAGTTATGGGAATTCGAGCATCAAGGTTGAGACTTCAGTGTCAAACCCATGTATAGTTATTATAACATTGAACCTGTTATAGTTATTATAATATTGAACCTGTTATAGTTATTATAATATTGAACCTGTTATAGTTAATATAATATTGAACCTGTTATCGTTATTATAATATTGAACCCTGTGTATAGTTATTACCCTGCGCTCACAAAGCGAAAAGCGGGGTTAAGCATTCAGTTGCGTACGTGTGCCGTGTGCCGTGTCTGCATTTTAAAAATTCATTTTCTCGGAAACTGTTCGTCCGATTGACACTAAACTTTACCATAGACGCGCCTCCCCCGGTATAATTTTTTTATTCATAATTATGACGTCATAGGTCACGTGGTACGGACGCCATATTGGAAAAACGTTACACCTCTATATCTCCCAAACCGCTCAATGGAAAAAAATTGAAACATGGTTCATTGTCAAGTACTCCCCATGGGGAATAAGATATTGTTATGAATTTTGCTAGAGGAATATCTAGAGCCAGATAGATCTGTGTAGGTAGGTAACTCGACTGTCGTGATGGGGAATCTATATGTAATAAGTTTTATGTTTAGCCGGATGATCGTATCTTTGTCCCCGCCGCGAGGGGGGTGGGGCTTGCTAATTAGTACAGGGATTATGGATAAAGTTCCTTCGTTCGTCGTTTCCCTCTGTCGCCAATCCAGTGTCCATTATGGCAACACACTCATATAAACACTTAGATTGGTCCTTAGTGCGCAACAGTAATTAAATTCACTCCCCTTACAATGACTGACCGGAAAGACAAGCAGGCAGCAGCCGCGTACAACGCCACCATGGGCGACGAGCGTCATGGCAGGCTGGAGCCACGCCTAAGGAACATGCGATTGGTTGGCGCGGAAGGCGCGAACCTTCAGCCAATCAGCGCGGAAGGCGCCAAACCACGATTTAGAAGGAGGTTGTTCATTGAAGGGAAGAGCGCGGGTGACGTGGGAAGGTGGGAGCAGGTTCGAGAGACCACGAAGAATCGAGGCTCTGATTGGGAACGCGCGAGATTGACGTCACATGCCAGGTGATAAAAGGACTCGCTCGACGACATTTTCTCTCTTCGCGCTGGACCCCTTCATGTTGGAGATCGCCCTTCGTGCTTGTGTGGCTCTGCGCTGGACCCTTCCTGCGTCTCTCCTCTCTGTGCTGGACTCTTGGAGATATCTTGTCGCTCGGAGCTCTTGGCTGGTCTTCCCTGGTTTTCCTTCGCGCTCGCTCTCCTGGGTTCTTCTTGGTGCTCGTGGTGTTCTTGGTGCTTGGTGCCACGAGCGAGACTGGCAGGTGCAGCAAGGCGCTCGGTGAACCCTGACAGCGCGCGAACGAGGGGCGCATCGAGGCCTGCTTCCCACTGACTGGAGCCGCGGTCGGACGACTGCGCCCGAAGCTGGACCCTCCTTGACTACAGACAGATAAGCACGCACCACATCTTACACAAATCCATGACGAACGTGTTATTTTATTAATTCATTTTTCCTTTGTCTCGTATTTTAGGTCTGGTGTGGGGACGTCCCAACGTAGGATTTAGTTTCTTCCATCGTGTTCTATTGTATCGGGTCCCGTAATAAATCTTTATTTTTGTACATTGAATTCAGGTTTCGTTTTGAGTTCATTTCCTCCAGGATCGGAGCTGCAGTCGGATCGTTACAGGTACGTGCTTGCCGCTTCTCCCTCTTCATTCTTCCTCCCGCGCTCTTATAGCCGAATCCGTATTTGATCGTCACCTCCAGTAAAGCCGTTCGGTCCTCCGCGGTCCTACGGTGTTAACCGAGGGATTCGCGCGACAATATGTTGAAGGTGATGTCATCGGTGCCTCCATTATGACGTCATAATTCGACAAGTACAACGCTTGATCTGATCAGTATGAATAAAATATAAATTCCTCTGCAACTGTTAGTCCGATGGACACAAATTTTTCAGAATATGTGCGGCTCCTGTATAATTTGTAATGATGATCATAATGTTATAGATCACGTGGTACAGATGCCATATTGGGGAAAATAATCAAAAAAGTTGCACCTCTATGCTCTATATCTCCGAAACTGCTCCATGGAAAAAATTGAAACATGGCTCATTGTCAAGTATTCCCCTTGGGGAATAAGATATGTTAATGATGATGTCATATGTGCCTTTGTTATGATGTCATAATTCGACAAGTACAACACTTATTGGATCATTGGGAATTTTTTTTCTCAGCAACTGTTGGTCTGATGGGCACAAAATTTTCACCATAGGAGCGCCTCCTCATGTAGAATATTATAATGATAATCATAATGTCATAGGTCATGTGGTACAGGCGCCATCTTGGAAAAACCGAAAAATGGTGCACCTCTATATCTCCAAAACTGCTGCATGGAAAAACTTGAAACATGGCTCATTGTAAATAACTCCATATGGGGAATAGATGTTGTTAACGATGACGTCATTGGTGCCATAACTATGACGTCATAATTTGACAGGGACAACGCTTAGTCTGATCAGTTTGAAATGTATTGAGCGTGATCTATGCAACAATTATATTAGGGAATTTAAATTGAAGATGTCATCGCTCACGTGGTCTGGCAGCCATATTGGATCAAAGAAAAAAAATGTTAAAAAACAGAAGAGTTGGCTCACACCAAGTTGACTGTGCAGGGTAAGTATTCTATGAATATCATCTAGTTATGATATTGAACCCTGTATAGAGTTATTATAATATTGAACCATGTGTATAGTTATTGTGATATTGAACCCCATGCATCGGTATTTAACCCTTGTGGTGTTTTTGTTTGTCCATTTGGTGGGATCATTGTTAACGTGAAAAATAACAGTTTGTGTCAGCAAAGAGCTTTCTATTGCTATCGAGTGCACAGTCCGTTGTTCACATCCTGTACTTACATTGATTCCATAGATGGTGTTCTGCAGCCTATAACTAAGACCAGCGAGCTCTGCAGCGTATGCGTACTCATTCAGAGAGTCCTTCAGTAGTTCCACGTACAAATACGTCAAGTTGCAGTGCAAAGGGTCCATGTACGCAAAGGGACTAGGAAGACGTGACAGCGTTAACATATTTTTAAGTAAAAAGTAATGATGAAATAGCCACATTGAGATTTACCTTCAACAAAAAATCGTGCACCTTTGATGACCATACCTGTAGAACTCAAAATTAAGACAGGCTTTCGGCAAAAAGAACGTATCGTCTTGCTTGAACCAGAGTTTGGTGAACGCCGATTTCTGTAGAATATAAATTTTACACAATAACAACTCTCAATGTGAAGATAATAAGAACATTACCCTTTTCCTCTCACTTTTATTGGTTTATTTCACCCCATAATTATACACGTTTGTTAACGATTTAAAGCACTAAAAGAAATATGGAATTATTAACAACTGCTCTGGCAGTAGTGGAAGGTAACTTAGTATTTCTGGTTATACATTTTTTCCGTCTTCATTATTCATCCTTGGCATCCAGGTATGATATCCAGCCGGATGTCAAGTTCTCACCCTCTTGAGCAATTTGTGTAAAGGACAAAAATCAAAGATGGCCACTGCTAAATTTTGGAAATCCCATTTTCTTCATATTTTAGGAACGCGATGATGTATAGACATGGATGACCCATCATTTTATATGTTTTAAGGTATGATAAATCATATACCATCAATATTTTAATGATTAGATGCACCCAAAATTAAATAAAAACAATATTGCCACAAACTAGGACTAGACAAAAACAAATATTTAAATGAAAGCATATTTTATTTTGTGTTTTAATCACGATTACTTTACATGATATCATATATCCAAGAATGCCATTATATTGGCATTTATTGATAAAAAAAAGAAGATTATACTCGTATTTAATGCTGAACGTGTGGAAACCCACAATTTAACCTTATCATTAATATACAACAAACAACAACAGGCATTTTAAGGCCATTTTCCCTGCAAGAGCGGGGGTTGGCCTTGCGGTCCCCATGACAATCTTCTCCATTTTGCCCTATTTCCGACACCCTTCCTGCACACAGCACACAGCCACTTCTCAGTTATTTCCACCTCACCACATGCTTTACCACTTGCCATCACCTTCGTTTTTCCGATATTCACCTACAGACCTTTTGTCTCCATACATTCCTTCCACTTGTTCATCTTCTCCTTCAGTCCATCCATACTTTCTGCAATCAACACCGGATCATCTACATACAACTCCCACGGTAAACCCTCCTTTACATTCCGAGCCAGCACCTCCATCACAGCTACAAATAGAAGTGGACTTAGTACCGACCCCTGATGCACTCCCACCTTCACCTCAAACTCACCACTGTTCCCGCCCTTCGTCCTTACAGCTGTGCGCGCTCTTTTGTGCATTGCCAACACTACTCTGATCAACCATTCCTCCACTCCTAACTTCCTCAAAGCCCATGTCACTACTTCACGTGGAACCCTATCGAATGCTTTCTCCAGATCAACAAACCCAAGAAACAACTTCTTCCTCTTCTCCATGTACTTCTCCTGCAACTGCCTCACAATAAAAAGCGTGTCTGTCGTTCCTCTTCCTGGCATGAATCCAAACTGCATTTCGTCGATCTTCACTTTCTTCCTTATCCTCCTCTCCAACACCCTTTCCAATACCTTCATTCCATACTCCAATAACTTTATCGCTCGATACGAGCCACACTCCAGAGGGTCACCTTTCCCCTTGTATAGAGGGACGAGGGTACTCAGTTCCCAATCCAATGGAATGCGGCCTTCTTTCACCACCAGATTACAGATCTCTGCCATTCTGTTCACACCCCAACTTCCTGCTGCCTTCAACATATCTCCCACAACTCCCGTCGGCCCTCCCGCTTTTCTACTCTTCATTGCTTTTATCTGGTGTTGGGTTATTTTATTTATCTTATTATTTTATTATTTATCTTATTTATCTGTTGTCTCCCATTTCTACTTCATCTTCATTTATCCTTAAAAACCCTGGTGTTGGGCTAGCGGCTAGGGTGTCAGCTTAGGATCCTAGGATCCTGGGTTCGAAACCCGGTCGATCGCTGAATTAACGCCAGGGGGGTTGACTCAGCCTGTCATCCTTCCGAGGTCGGCTAATTGAGTACCAGTTCACTGGTAATTCCCTGCTTGTCGTTAAAGGCGGCAAAAAGGGTTGGCGTCAGGAAGGGCATCCGGCCGTAAAACATTGCTTCAAAAAGGGGACCGAAAAACAACAACTACCACGGTTCCCGAAAAAGGCCAACCCCCGCTTGCGGGGAAAAATGGCCTCTAAAGGTGGTTTTTTTTTTTTTTATTGCTTTTATCGCTTCCTCGACTTCCTTCTCGGTTATCTTCTCTGCCGGTCCTAAAACTGGGTTACTCTCTCTGTTGCCATCCCATTCATAATCTGCATTCAACAGCATTTCCATATATCTCTTCCATCTTCCATTAATTCCATCTGGGTCCACAACGATTTGTCCCACTTCATCCTTCAAAAAACTCACCCCCATCACATCACACCTCTCTTTCACTATCTGCTTTGCAATCCTGAATACTGCTCTCTGACCCTCTTCCAAATCCAAGCGTTCTCCGAACATTTTCCTACATGCCTCCTGCGCCTTTGCTACCTCTTTCTTTGCAGCCTTCCTGGCTGCCTTATAACTTTCATGCTCTGCCTTTTCTGCCCCCATACCCTTCCCCTTCTGCCACTCCTTGAACTTCTTCCTCTTCTCATCAATCTTCTTTCCAACTTCATCATCCCATCACCACGTTTCCGAGTGCCTTGGTGGTCCTTTTGTCCATCCACATACCTCACCAACGGCTCCCAACAGACTATCTTTCATTGACATCCAGCCACTTTCAAGCTCAACCACATCATCCTCTACCATACTCAGCCTCTCTTTTACTGCCTCCCTCACTGTCACCTCTTTCAATCTCCACACCTTCATTCGCAGTTGGTACTTCACCCGCCGAGCTCTCCTCGCACCTTTCACCCTTATGTCGCAGACAACCAAGTGGTGTTGTGAAACAGCCTCCTCCTCCGGGATCACCTTTGTGTCCCGGAGGTGCCCCCTATCTCGCCTACGCACCAGCAGGTAGTCAATGGTTGTCGTCGACCCACCTGACGTGTATGTAACATACACACCATATCCGTAACCCCCATGAACTCCCTCAAAACCGTCCATAATCCTTCCCACATGTCCATTTCGGTCTCCTCCTACCACAACAACTTCCTCATCTTTCACGTTTTCCATCAGCTTCTCTATCGCACACCAGAACTGTTCCTTCTCTTCATCGCTCCGACCAACCTGCGGAGCATATCCCGAGATGACGTTCACCAAGAGCTTTCCAATCATCATTTTCACCATCATCAACCTTTCACTCACTCTAGTCACACTCACCACACTGTCTACAAACTCCTCAGAAAACAGGACACCAACACCATTCACGTCCTCCGGGCACCCTTGCCACACAAACTTGTATTTCTGTCCCTGCCTACCCTTCACCATTCTCACACCACTTCCCTTCCATCTCGTCTCTTGCACACAACATATGTCCACTCTTCTTCTGACCAATACTTCCACCACTTCTCCTGATCTCCCTGTCATTGTCCCTACATTCCACGTCCCAAACCTCAGAAACCGATCTCCACATCGGGCATCAGACGTTTCGTCGTCATAAATGGAGTGATTTCCACCCTTGCTTCGATCGGGTTCCCCACCTTGAGTTTTGACGAGAGGGAGTGGGGTCCCCCACGGGGTACTTCGGGCTGCATCCTGCCCATATGTAGTTGTAATTGTCATGGTTCTCTTTTTGAGGCAGTGTTTTTATGGCCGGATGCCCTTCCTGACGCCAACCCTTTTAGTCGCCTCTTACGACATGCAGGGATACGGTGTACCTATTCTAAACCGGGGTACACTTACACCGGGTAACCTTATTAATTAACCTTATAATTAATATGTGATGAATTTTTCCATTACAGATGAAATGATGGATAAATCCTGTACCTTCAAGTCAACATATGGTGATAAATGTGACCAAAACGTCGACGCTCTACGAACAATGGACCAGCACGCATACATCACGCAAAGTCGACAAAGATGAACTCGGTGCACAATTAGAGACCCAGCTTGCATCAGATCCAAATCTAAAGATACGTTACCACAAGAACTGCATGTCAAGAAACACACCAAAACTAACATCTCCCGGGTTCAAAGTAGGAAAGTGGAGCTCAGGATGGCCGATCAATAAAGAGGTTTTGCCATTTCAGGAAACACATTGACTTCCAGCGAAATTGCCTTTATTGTGGTGACATGTGAGATGTTAATACAAGTGGGAAAAACCCTTCAAGATGGCGAGCTTCATACATGTGTAGATCTACCCATTCAGAGGATGGAGGTGAGCTGTACACAGAGTACATGCTTAACAAATGTGAAGCTGGAGGAGACCATTGGGCGAATGAAGTGCGAATTTGAATTCAAGGTGCACTTAGCGACTGACATGCTGTGAAGGCCAGGTATCACAGAGATTGCATGACCTGCTTCATGGGAAACAATTCTTTGACAGGTGCCACACATGACGCTGATGTTCCTCCAAACACACAATGACAAGATACTGCTCTCCAAGATGTCATAAAGAGATTATCTTCAGCCAAGAGTCGCATATGGAATTCTATCGAGTCGGACCAAAAAAGATCGGAAGCTGTCTCGCAATGGTCTTGTTGAAAAATTACAGCAATACTTCAAATGGGTATCTCTTTGTATTATCCTCACCTCAAATCGCAAGGATTGTGACATTCCAGGAAGCACTGCACACACGTTAATAATGGTGAAAGATGATGATGGTGATGATATGACAAGAGACAATATCGTTTATACAGACATGTAGTACCAATAGCTCCAACATGGCTTGTACAATGTTCTGTTCATACCAAAGAGGACATATGTGTGGGAATGAGAGAAATGTGGAAATGCTGAATTCACATGATGATGAGGACTGAATAATCATCATCATTTTTTATGAAAGAGATGAATTGTGAAGTAGTATAATGTGTTGGAAAATATATTCAGTAAACATATTGTCCACACGAATATCATTTCTTATCTCCTGGAAATATGTACGATTTACATACATATGTCAGAAAATATACATGGAAATTATGCTCCTTTCAGGAACTATTGGCTATTTTTTGTTTATGAAATGCAATTCATAATGGTTGAAAATACACAAAACTGGAGTATAACCTTACCTGATACTGGCAACATGGGGAAGTGTGAGTTATCGCCTTCTCGTCATGTGTATTTTATGGACAAATTGTTCTTATTTCATTTTGGGTGCATCTAATCATTAAAATATTGATGGAATCTAATTTATCATACCTTAAAACATATAAAACTAGAACGCCACTCAGTAGAGCGCATACTCCTACCGTGGGTCAAGTTGGAGCCCGATCTTCCAATGGTAAAAAATTCCTGGATCCGGAATAATATCCTAAGCTTCGCCAAAAACTAATCAATTCTTCCTTATCCCAAGGGCAATCATCCCACCAACTTTCATCCAAATCCGTTCAGAACTTTTCCAGATACCTCGTTCACGAACATACGAACACACACACACACACACACGGACGGACGGACGGACGGACGGACGCATTCCTGGCGGGAGTAATGATCGGTCGTTATCGTCCATACATTGTCGGGTTGCAAAAACATGTCATGAAAAGGGGATTTCCAAAACTTCACGGTGCCCATCTTGGATTTTTATATTTTACACAAATTACTCAAAGGTGAGAAGTTGACATCCACCTGGATATCATACTGGGATAACAAGGATGAATCATCGAGAGAAA
The DNA here is from genome assembly GCF_964187855.1 of Myxine glutinosa. NCBI lineage: Eukaryota > Metazoa > Chordata > Myxini > Myxiniformes > Myxinidae > Myxine > Myxine glutinosa. The sequence goes on along the minus strand of NC_136271.1, from coordinate 84,471,846 downwards.
AAAACTATAACCTACAAAAAAGGGTCAGGGTGAAAATCCCTGTTTCGCTGCCGAACTAAACGCAAAGAAAGCAATTCAGACAAAGGTATTCTCACTCTCAATGGCCTTTGGACTTTTTAAATGCCCCATGTATTTAAGCGATCTACTTGCATTTTCAGCAAGCAAGCCCTCCAGCGGCCCACCCAGGCGCAAGCTCCCCAGCGGCCCACCCAGGCGCAAGCTCCCCAGCGGCCCACCCAGGCGCAAGCTCACCAGCGGCCTACCCAGGCGCAAGCTCCCCAGCGGCCCACCCAGGCGCAAGCTCTCCAGCGGCCCACCTAGGCACAAGCCCTCCAGCAGCCCACCTAGGCACAAGCTCCCCAGTGGCCCACCCAAGCGCAAGCTCCCCAGCAGCCCACCCAGGCACAAGCCCTCCAGCGGCCCACCTAGGCGCAAGTTCCCCAGTGGCCAACCCAAGCGCAAGCTCCCCAGCGGCCCACCAAGGCGCAAGCTCCCCAACGGCCCACCCAGGCACAAGCCCTCCAGCGGCCCACCTAGGCACAAGCTCCCCAGTGGCCCACCCAAGCGCAAGCTCCCCAGCGGCCCACCCAGGCACAAGCCCTCCAGCGGCCCACCTAGGCACAAGTTCCCCAGTGGCCAACCCAGGTGCAAGCCCTCCAGGGGCCCACCTAGGTGCAAGCTCCCCAGTGGCCCACCCAAGCGCAAGCTCCCCAGCGGCCCACCAAGGCGCAAGATCCCCAGCGGCCCACCCAGGCCCCAATGGCCCACCCAGGCACAAGCCCTCCAGCAGCCAACCTAGGCACAAGCCCCCCAATGGCCCACCCAAGCGCAAGCTCCCCAGCGGCCCACCATAGCGCAAGCTCCCCAGCAGCCCACCCAGGCACAAGCTCCCCAGCGGCCTACCCAGACGCAAGCTCCCCAGCAGCCCAACCAGGCATGAGATCCCCAGCGGCCCACCCAGGAGCGAGATCCCCAGCGGCCCACCCAGATGCAAGCTCCCCAAGCGGCCCACCCAGGTGCAAGCCCTCCAGGGGCCCACCTAGGTGCAAGCTCCCCAGTGGCCCACCCAGGCGCGAGCACTCCAGCGGCCCACCATGGCACGAGCATTCCAGCGGCCCACCACGGTGCGAGCACTCCAGCGGCCCACCACGGTGCGAGCCCTCCAGCGGCCCACCACGGCACGAGCACTCCAGCAGCCCACCACAGTGCGAGCACTCCAGTGGCCCACCACGGCGCGAGCTCTCCAGCGGCTCACAAAGATGCTATATGCTCGTGGACTGCACAAGCCCACACAGGCACACAGGCACCCCCACATACACATGCACACAAAAGCTATAAAGTTAGTGGAGTTACACGCAGGCAGTTAGAAACACCTTCCCCTCGTCAGAGGCCACACTTCACACAACGTTTTCTCTCATTCACCCACCCCACCATCAAAACCAAAACAAGGCCCAAGGCAAATACTCTCATTGGAGGGTTTAAAACATTCCTTAAATAGAACAACCTGATGGAAAGGGTTAATGCAAAACATACAAAAGAGAAAAGGAAGCAATTAAAAATAAAGAAAAAAAACCAGGATAAGACGTCTGCTCATCTCAAATGTATCACAGTCCACCAGGACAAAGCACCAACTACATTCCATGGCAAGTGAAATCAATAATTACTCACTAGGGCTGGCAGAATTACCTAGAGATACGCACACTCGCCTCTAAGGTGTCTAGCCTGGGTTTCAAACCCATGTGGCCGGAATAATTGTGGCCGCTAAAGAAGAAGAAGACGGCGACTCACAAGGGAAGAAACAAAAGGCCAGAATGTATGGTCAGATAGGCAATCACCTTACCTTAATGAGCTGGGGGACAGGAGAAGCATCTGGCTCCAGAGGCAAGGTGTCAAGTTTTGTGGGAATGAACTCGTTTTTCATTGGTAAGGAAAAGTTTTCATTCAAACATGAATTTCGCCATTTCTGTAAAAGGAAACCAACCATGCATTTAGTCTTTTCATTTGATCTCATTCAATGTTCAAAGAGGTGTGTGCAGGTGGCAGGTCCAAACAAATATAAAAGAAAAGTGGAGAAAGACAAAAATTAGAAGTGATGAAAGAAAGGTTCCTGTTGGGCGTGCGAAAACAACAACAAAAAAATTATTAAAGATTTCATGATTTTATTTCCTATAGCTATGAAACGCATCTTGTTTGGGTGGTGTATAATCACTCCGAACGAAAACAGGCATTACCTGGTTTCCTTTGCTTGAGTTGTAATCAAAATGTACCTTTGTTTCTTCAAAAAGGAATTTATGATTGAAGACATATCGATTCAGTCTTAAAATGCACATCAGAGGCCTGTCAGAGGCCAATGGATCCCATGACTCTTCTTCATTTTAAAACTTGAATGTATCGAAAACTTTGCTTTACAAAGTAAAAATAGGTTAAAACCAAACGTTATTAATAAATATTGCATTCCATAGCTAGTTTCGATTATACAGGCCTTCTCATTTAAATGCATTTTGTTCTATAAACGTTAATTTTCATCGAATTTCCTTCCCGTTTTTTGCAACCGAGTCTAAAACCATGTTAGTCACTGTGAAAAATGAAATGAGATATCGAATTAGAGTTGAAATAAAACTGTGAGAGAGGGCAAGACACCACGGGCCTAACAAAAGAGGCCTCACAGCTATGCGAGGAAAGAAAATGGTGTTTTGTTTTGTTTTGTTTTTTTTGTATACAAGATCAAGGCTCGTTAAAGAGCAAACATTAATCACAAAAAAAAAACACCGACACATAAAACATATAATAAAGGGAGCGGGAGACAAGATGGGGAGAGAGAGGGAAGATGATTGATTTGGTGATTTGATGGCGAGGTGGTGATTTGTTTTTGAAGCCCCCCCCCCAGACCGGGTGTAACCACACCCCCAGAGAGACAGACAGACAGGTCACAGACAGACAGACAGAATCACCAACGGAGAATAATTAATATATATATATACATACATACATACATACATACAGTCATACATACATACATACATACATACATACATACATACATACATACATACATACATACATACATACATATATATATATATATATATATATATATATATATATATATATATATATATATATATATATATATATATATATATATATATATATATATATATATATATATATATATATATATATATATATATATATATAAACATACATATCTAAACACTGAGCCTGGTGTTGGCTTAGAGGTTAGGGTGCCGGCTTGGGATCCTAGGATCCTAGGTTCGAATCGCGGTTGATCGCTGAATTAACACCAGGGGGGTTTACTCAGCCTGTCATCCTTCCGAGGTCAGCAAATTGAGTACCAGTTCACTGGTAATTCCCTGTGTGTCGCAAGAGGTGACTAACAGGGTTGGCGGCAGGAAGGGCATCCGGCCATAAAACATTGCTTCAAAAAGGGGACCACGGTGCCCAAAAAAGGCCAACCCCTGCTCTGCGGGGGAAAATGGCCTCTAAAGGTGGTTCATACATATATAAACACTACATGACCAAAAGTATATGGACACCCAAACATCGAGCATCTCATTCCAAATTAATGGGCATTAATATGGAGTTGGTCCCCCCCCCCCCCCCCCCCCCCTTTGCTGTGAAACAGCCTCCACTCTTCTGGGAAGGCTTTCCACTAGATGTTGAAAGATTGCTGCGGAGATTTGCTTCCATTCAGCCACAAGAGCATTAGTGAGGTCTGGCACTGATGTTGGGCGATTAGGCCTGGCTCGCAGTTGGCATTACAATTCATCCCAAAGGTGTTCGATGGGGTTGAGGTCAGGGCTCTGTGCAGGCCAGTCAAGTTCTTCCACACCGATCTCGAAAAACCATTTCTTATGGACCTGGCTTTGTGCACGGGGGCTTTGTCATGCTGAAACAGGAAAGAGCCTTCCCAAAAGTTGTTCCAACAAAGTTGGAAGCACACAATCGTCTAGAATGTCATTGTATGCTGTAGCATTAAGATTTCCCTTCACTGGAACGAAGGGGCCTAGCTCGAACCATGAAAAACAGCCCCAGATCATTATTCCTCCCCCACCAAACTTTACAGTTGGCACTATGCATTCGAACAGGTAGAGTTCTCCTGGCATCCGCCAAACCCAGATTCGTCCGTCGGACTGCCAGATGGTGAAGCGTCATTCATCACTCCAGAGAACGCATTTCCACTGCTGCAGAGTCCAATGGTGGCGAGCTTTGCACCACTCCAGCCGACGCATGGCATTGCGCATGGTGATCTTAATCTTAGGTGTGCGGCTGCTCGGCCATGGAAACCCATTTCATGAAGCTCCCGATGAATAGTTGTTGTGCTGACGTTGCTTCCAGAGGCAGTTTGGAACTCGGTAGTGAGTGTTGCAACCGAGGACAGACAATTTTTACGCGCTATGCGCTTCAGCACTCGGCGATTCCGTTCTGTGAGGTTGTGTGGCCTACCACTTCGCGGCTGAGCTGTTGTTGCTCCTCGACGTTTCCACTTCACAATAACAGCACTTACAGTTGACCAGGGCAGCTCCAGCAGGGCATACATTTGACAAACTGACTTGTTGGAAAGGTGGCATCCCATGACAGTGCCACGTTGAAAGTCATTGAGCTCTTCAGTACGGCCCATTCTACTGCCAATGTGTGTCTCTGGAGATTGCATGGCTGTGAATGAATGAATGAATGATCGTTTTAAGGCCATTTTCCCCTGCTAGAGCAGGGGTTAGCCTAGCTGTGTGCTTGATGTGTGCTGTGTGCTTGATTATACATACCTGTCAGCAATAGGTGTGGCTGAAACATCCAAATCCACTAATTAGAAGGGGTGTCCGCATACTTTTGGTAATGTCGTGTGTGTATATATATATATATATATATATATATATATGTGTGTATATATATATATATACAGTCATGCGTCGCTTTACGTCCGTCCTAACAATGTCCGATCGCTTATACGTCCGTGGCCCATAAAAATAATAAGAAAATAATGGGGATTTAAAAAAAACCTGTTCAGACAACGGGACATAGCGGACGTAAGTGGCCTTAGAGCAGGCGCGCTCACGCATGTATCACGTGTTCTTAAACAAAATAGATTGTGCTGCCAGGCGTATGATGATACAGTACAGTAACTATATATCCATAATATGTTTTGATCTAAGAAATGCCTATGTTACTGGTTTATGTTTTTTGGCTATTGTAGTGTACAGTACTTTTAATTTGATTTCCTTACTTATGAAATAAAAAGTTGACAAACTGTCTGACAGTGCTTGGTTTATGCTTGGTTTTGCCTCGTCGGCAGCGTCACAGCATCATCAGCATCCAGTCTCGATTACCCCCGCGTATCGTGAGCGTTATTCCATTGTCTTTTCATTTTATTTTATTAAAATCAAGCCACCCTAAAGTTCATCATGGGTCCCAAACGCAACGCAACTTTCAAGGATCTCTCTCTCTTTCAAGGATCTTCAAGGATCTCTTTTCAAGGATCTCACTTTCAAGGATCTCTTTCACGGCCCGAGTGGTAGCAGCAGCAAGAAACAACGCAGGAGCATTGATTTGGAGGAGAAGCAGAAAATAATAAGACAGTGTGAGGGCAGCAAATCTGTGAATGCTATCGCACGTGATTTCAGCATGTTTTTCGACACGAATACCACCTCTTTGATTCAGCCTATGGATCAAGGGGCTATTGCAGCTTTCAAGTCCTATGTTCGGCCATCGTCCAATTCGGTTAAAGTCACGTTTCCAAGAACGTATCTAAGACGTTAAGCGACGCATGACTGTACATATAAATACATATATACATATATACATATATATATATATATATACATATATATATATATATATATATATATATATATATATATATATATATATATATATATATATATATATATATATATATATATATTGTTGCGGATATGAGGATTGTATTTTTTTGATTGTGTAATATCGCTTGAATATGGCCCCTCCTGCCTCCAGTGTTGTGTAAAGGTTAAAAGGGCGTCCCGGTAGTTAATTCCATGAAACACCACATTGAAGGACACTATAATACCCTTGTTCAGTAGTTTATATCCTTATTATGTGTTTTAGGGTAAGGCCTTGTCTTCCATTAGCATGACACTCCATTGTACCAAGTGAAAAAGATAGATTCCCTTCATTCCCATTCCCAAAAACCTCCATTTCCCCTTTCGTCAATTGCCATTCGCATTGCCAACCAACAATTGCCGCCATTGGCCACGAGGCAGGGTTGGGGAAGAAAGGCGGGTCCCCACCTCGTCATAGAGGGGAGGAGTGAGTCAGCCCCACTCAACCAACCACGAACAAGGGGTTGGACTTGGAGAGGGTGTGAAGAGAAACATCAAGGAGGTTCGCGAAGGTTGAGGGGCGGGGCCTATATAACCCGCCGCGGGGCGTTCCCCAAGCAGATGAGATGAGAGATGAGCTTTGAGAGAGATGAGATGAGAGATGAGCTGAGAGGAGAGATGAGCTGAGAGGAGAGATGAGCTATGACAAGAGCTGAGTTGTGAGGTCCAAAAGCAGAGATCATCCAGGGAAGCGCAAAAGCCTGCTATTCGACACCTTGCTCGCCAGCGGCAGCGTCCCCAGCAGCAACACTCGACAGCCGTTGGGGCCTGGACGGCGGTTTTGAGCAGGGCCGCGAAGGGACGGCGGCTGCCGAACGCGCCGATCGGGCTGCCAGCTCCGGACCTTCCTCTCCTTTCCAGCCATTCCTGCCTGCAAGTTCCCCATTCGTGTACGTGAGTTTGTTCTGTTCGTTCTGTCCTGGGTAGTCAATTAAGTCTGTATAAGCTAGTAATTTGCACTGTGTCACCTGCTTTTTCATGTCCCCTGTAAATAACCGTGACTGCTCTTTTTTTGCTTGTGTGTGTGTAAATAATAAACCCCGTAACTCTTCTGTACGTCTTCTTCTTCCTCTTTGCATTCGGTCGCTTTAGAGTTTTCCCACATTGAATAGCTGTGGCGCGATACGGCCAACGTCTGGGTGAATCGGGGAAACTGTTAGGTCGCGGGGCCTCCGCTCGGCAAATATAACATCCTTAACCGCGAACCGTAAGAATTTATATATATATAGACCGCATTTAATATGGAATATTTTTTTTTTCTTGACTTGGGTTTACTTTCTGAACTCAGTATATCAATCTGGTGAGTTTCTTTTACGCTTCGGTGATTTCTTTGTTAAAAGAACCATGTCACTGATTGTCTGTCACAGCAAGAAGTCAATAACAGGATTATATCACATGTGGTGTGACAAAATGTACGGACAGGTACATTTGACGATTGGCTTCACAATCGGGTGTATAAGGGTTGTTGCGTTCTGTATGAGTGGAAAACAACTGCTGCACATCTACAAAAGTTATTGCCGCTTCCTCTGGAGATGGTCCGTCAACTCGACAATGCTGTTTGTCATGGAGTGGTGGCTTTACGAAATTCCGGCATGAAACAGCGTGCTATTGTTCGGCAGTATGGCATCACTCAAGGTCAGGTGTCAAAGATCCTGAAACGAAATGCTCAGAGGGGTGTCCCTACTCCAATACCGAGGCCAGGACGTCCCCGCAGAACCACAAGGAGGGATGATCGCCAGCTGCACCGGTTAGTCCGCAATGGCCGTACCAAGTCAGCTAATCAGCTTAGGTCTGAGGGGTAGCACCTGACAAATGTGCCTGTATCCAGAAGGCTAGTCAACCAATGACTGGTTCAAGCAGGCTATCGTGCCAAGCGTCCCCTGAGAAAGCCATGCCTGACCAGACAACACCGGCAGCGCCGATTGCAGTGGGCCAGAGAGCACCGTCAATGGCAGCCAGGACACTGGAATCACGTGATCTTCAGTGACGAGTCTATATTTCTGGTCTATCGTCAAGATGGCCGCGTCCGAGTGCGCAGACAAGTGCATGAAGCCTACAATGAGCATTGTATAGTGCCAAGAGTCCAAGCTGGAGGTGGTGGGGTGACCGTTTGGGCTGCTTTTCATGCAGGTGGCAAAACTGACCTGGTTGTTCTGAATGGAAACCTGAACCAGTTCAAGTACAGGGGCATTCTGGAAGAAACATTGCTTCCATTTGCTCGTGCAGCCTTTCGAGGAAACTTTGTCTTCCAAGATGACAATGCACGGCCTCATCGTGCTCACATGATCCAACACTTTCTTGCTGACCGTGGTGTAGACCATATGGAGTGGCCTGCCATGTCCCTGGATATGAATCCGATAGAGAACTTGTGGGCAGAATTAACGCGTCAAATCGACAACTTGGACCAGCAGCCCACCTTTGTGCGTGAATTGCAGCAGGCTATTGTCACTGCATGGCAAGCGATTCCTGTCCAAACCTTGGCAAATCTCGTGAACAGCATGCCTCAACATGGACGTGCTCTCCTGAATGCTCGTGGGGGTTACACGAAGTACTGAACTGTAATTTTACTGTCCGTAATCCCAGTCATAATTTAACTTTTGTTTTTGTTAAAAAAAATTTGGGCTGATGTGCAAAATAAAGAGATACTTCTCTTTCACGAGCCTCGATTCAGTATACATACAAAAAAAAAAAAAAAAAAAAAAAAAAACCTACAGAAGTTTAACAGAGTACTGTCCGTGAATTGAGTTCGATATCAGTTTACATCACTTTCAAGGATCAATTTATTTGCTTCGAAATGTCAAATGTGGTTTTTGTTTCTTTTAAAGGTCACATTAACAAAATCTAGAATAATTTCAACATAATTCTAATGAACTTTTGGTTCTAAGTCATCTTGAAAAGTAAGTTCACCCCCACAAAAAAAAATATTCCATATTAAATACCAAGTCTGTATATATATATATATATATATATATATACAGTCACGTGAAAAAGTAAGTACACCCCATGTAAAGTTTTGACTTTTTCAGCATATTTCAACATACAGCTATTTGATCTTCATTTCAACAATATTGATAGATAAAGGTTATATAATATAACAAATATCATGAAACATTTACATTTTGTAGTCCATTGTATAATTTAAATAAACATAAATGCAAATTTCGCATGTGGAAAAAGTTAGTACACACCCTTGGCTCTAATCGGTTGGTATTGCCCCCTTTGGCAGAAAAAACCCCAAGGACGGCGTTTCTTATAACTGTCTACCAGTCTCTGACATTGACTGGGAGAAATTTTTGCCCACTCCTCCATGCAGAATTCTTTCAGCTGTGCGATGTTTGAGGGGTTTCTTGCATGCACAGCTCGTTTCAAATCCCGCCCACAACATCTCGATGGGATTTAGATCCGGGCTTTGACTTGGCCATTCCAGAACCCTCCATTTCTCTCTTTTCCGCCATTCATTGGTGGATTTACTGGTATGTTTAGGGTCATTGTCATGTTGTAAGGTACACCTTCGGTTGAGCTTCAACTTCCCGACAGATGGCCTCACATTATCCTCAAGCACCCTCTGGTACAATGAAGAATTCATAGTGGATTCTATGATGGTGAGCTGCCCAGGCCCTGATGCAGCAAAGCAGACCTAAACCATAATATTTCCACCACCATGCTTTACAGTTGGTATCAGGTTCTTGTGGTCAAATGCTGTCTTTGGTTTTCGCCAAACGTGTCTTCTGGTACTGTGGCCAAATAGCTCCACCTTTGACTCATCTGTCCAGAGCACATTGTTCCAGAAGTGCTGGTCTTTGCCTAGGTGTTCATTGGCAAACTTTAGTCTTGCCTGATGTTCTTTCTGGACAGCAAAGGTTTCCTCCTGGCACACCTGCCATGTAGATCAAATTTGTGCAGCCTCTTTGTAATGGTAGACTCGTGCACTTTTACATCAAACAGTGGCAAGAGCTACCTGTAGGTCCCGTGATGACATTCTGGGGTTCTTAGAGACTTCTTTCAGCATCTTGTGGTCTGCTCCTCGGGGCTGAACTTGCTGGGGCGGCCTGGCCTGAACAAGTTGGCAGTTGTTTGGAATCTTCTTCACTTGTAGATGATCTTCCGGACAGTTGAATGATTGATTTCAAATTGTTTGGAGATCTTTTTAAATCCCTTCCCAGACTCGTAGGCATCTATAACCTTCTTTCTGAAGGCCTCAGAGAGCTCTTTTGATCTAGGCATGGTGACGCCGCACACTTCAACAACAAAGAGCAAACCAAACTAAATGTCTGAGGTTTAAATAAGACAGGTTCCTCCAAGATCCTCTCTAACTATGTTCTAATCATTTGCACCCTGAGCTGGTGCACCTGATTCTCATTTTAGGTATTTGAAGTAGTGATAAATGTAGGGGTGTACTTACTTTTTTCCACATGCGAAAATTTGCATTTATGTTTATTTAAATTATACAATGGACTACAAAATGTAAATGTTTCATGATATTTGTTATATTATATAACCTTTATCTATCAATATTGTTGAAATGAAGATCAAATAGCTGTATGTTGAAATATGTTGAAAAACTCAAAACTTTACATGGGTGTACTTACTTTTTTCACGTGACTGTACATATATATATCTACAGTATATAATAATACCGTAAGGACTCGACTTTGTTATCCCTTTTACGCCGCACCCAGTGACCCGATGCCCACGGCACTAATGGATTTACGATCTACGAACCGCGCTCTTTGTTTATCACGTATAGACATACTCGAAAAATCTGAATTAGCCGACGTTGGGGCCCAAAAGCATCCGATTAACGGCCGATACGACGCCATCTTACGACGCCATCGTATTGGCGTCTGCTGGGCGAAGGCGAAGCGAGCCATCCGCTGATTGGACAGTCGAGTGGTGTGAACATGGGTGGTGTGAACCAAATGGTCTTTTTATTCCCTTGAACATTTTAAATTGGGATATATAAGGAAACGTCTTGATCGTCATTTTAATAAAGTTAAATGGAGTGACGTTGCGATACTCGGGGTGCGTTGCATAAATCCTCGTAACTCAGAGAGGTGTAGCAGGTGGCGAGACGTAAGGAAGCTTAAAGATAACGACCTGAAAACAGACAAACGATATGTCAATCTCTTTCTACACCGAACGGAAATAAAAGTATGAGAGCGGGAAGGCATGGCCTGAGCACTTCGAGCAGAGAGGACTGATTGGACTTAACTTAAAGAGAAAAAATTGGAGCTTAACAGAAGAAGAAGATCCCATGAGTGCTCCCCTATGCCATCCATAATGGTACACTCTATCCATACACCACATCCTCCCTTCCGTGGATGTTCCACGGGTTTCGGCTAGTGTGTGTGTGTGTGTGTGTATATACATATATATATATATATATATATATATATATATATATATATATATATATATATATATATATATACATATATATATATATATATATATATATATATATAATATAGACAGATAGATATATTGTTATGAATTTGGGTAGTGATATATGTAGAGCACAGTAGATCTGAGTCGGTACCATGCTTCGGGATGTACCGGTAAGGAACACTTCCTGTAATAAGTCATGCGTAGGCATTTGTCGGGTTAAGATGTATGATTGTGAATCTACCAGGAGATTCGTGTGTTCGGTAGTGTAGGGGTTAATGAGTAGAGCCCTTGTATGTCTCACCTGGTAATCAAACCGTTGTCCCTTATGGCACTACAGACCACATAGACACTTGGTTAGGATCCATTAGTACAACATTAATGACACCCTTCCCCCCTGACATGACTGAGGACGAAATCGGGCTAGGACACCGCCGATAATGGCCACCACCATTTGCACCTCCGCGAGGCCGACCCGCCTCACATAGCACATGCTATAACACAAGGTGCAGGAGCGGGAGTGAGAGTGACGCAGTGAGCGTGCACCGGGGTGAGCTGGCGAGTCGGTGGAGGCTCTGATTGGCAGGACAGTGCGCCAAAGCTGACGTCACCGGCCAGGGATATTAACGGGGGCCGGACGCCATTTCGGGCAGTTGAGACGTGACAGGACGGTGTGCAGCAGTTCATTCCTGGCCCTGGCAGTTCAGTAGAGAGTTCCATTCCTGAGTCGAGGGTCGAGAGTTGGTGTGTTGAGTGACGAGCGCCGAACGCTATTGAGAGCGACGAGTTGAGAGTTGGATCCCGAGTGCACGAGAGTGAGTCGCGCAGCAGCAGTTGGTTGGCAGTTCACGGCCTGAGTACACGAGTTGGGTTTTGAGAAGCGACTTGGAAGGACGAGACGTGCAGTCACACCTGCGTCCTCTCCGTTCCTGTCTTTTCGTGCTTCGTGTGGGGATCGACCTCGTGTGGAGCCGCTGGCCTGCGTTGGGTGCTTTTGAGCTTGGTGCACGGACCTCGTGGGCGACGAGAGGATCGGAGCTTGCAGCGAGGCCTCGTGGGTGCAACGGGGCCGAACGGAGCCGTGGTGGACGGCAAACAATACAGTACGACGGACAGATAAGCTCACACCACATTTCACGATTTAACATAACGTGTTCTTTTTATTAATTAATATTCCTCGTCTTGTCTTTGATATCTGATGTGCGGGATCCCGATTTAGGATTATTTAATTACCGGCGCGTGCTTTTACTGTCTTTGCTTTTCCCAATAAACCCTTGCATTATTTTTGTACATATATCTGAACGCAGTTTACCGGGTGGTTGATTTTAATAGATAAGGCTGCGGGGCTCTCACCATTCCCCTCCATTCCGCGCGCTTGGGTGTTTTAGGTTTTGGAATCCGCCATTGAGTTTCCGCCTCGGGAGTTAAAGCCCTCGTGATCGGCAATCCGCAACTCTGGTGCTAATCGGAGTTGCGCGACAATATATATATATAGATATATATATATATATATATATATATATATATATATATATATATATATATATATATGTCATAAAGAAACCTACCTTACAAGTTTCCTCGGACACAGGAACCTGCAGATATTGTGTGCCATACCAGCGCTCCTCTGTGTTTGTAAAACTCTCAAATGATTTCGCAACCACAGCAACCCTGTGAAGTACAAAAGCATTCATCATGCCGCACCATCATAATCATCATCATCATTCCGCACCATCATAATCATCATCATTCCACACCATCATAAACATCATCATTCCGCACCATCATGATCATCATTCCACACCATCATAATCATCATTATTCCGCACCATCATAATCATCATTATTCCGCACCATCATAATCATCATTTCACACCATCATTATCATCATCATTCCACACCATCATAATCATCATCATCATTCCACACCATCATAATCATAATCATTCCACACCATTGTAAACATCATCATTCCGCACCATCATAATTCCACACCATCATAATCATCATCATTCCACACTATCATGATCATCATTATTCTGCACCATCATAAACATCATCATTCCGTACCATCACAAAAATCATCATTCCGCACCATCATAAACATCATCATCATTCCGCACCATCACAAACATCATCATTCCGCACCTTCATAAACATAATCATTCTGCACCATCATAAACATCATCATTCTGCACCATCACAAACATCATCATTCCGCACCATCGTAAACATCATCATTCTGCACCATCGTAAACATCATCATTCCGCACCATCACAAACATCATCATTCTGCACCATCGTAATCATCATCATTCCGCACCATCACAAACAATCATTCCGCACCAACGTAAACATCATCATTCCACACCATCACAAACATAATCATTCCGCACCAACGTAAACATAATCCTTCCACACCATCATAAACATCATCATTCTGCACCATCATAAACATCATTCCACACCATGATAAACATCATTCTGCAACATGATAAACATCATTCCACACCATGATAAACATCATTCCACACCATCATAAACATCATCATTCTGCACCATCATCAATCCACACCATTAGAAACATCATCATTCCGCACCATCACAAACATCATTCCACAACATCATTCTGCACCATCATAAACATCATTCTGCACCATCGTAAACATCATTATTCCGCACCATCACAAACATCATCATTCCGCACCATCGTAAACATCATCATTCCGCACCATCGTAAACCTCATACCACACCATGATAAACATCATTCCACAGCATCACAAACATCATCATTCCGCACCATCGTAAATATCATCATTCTGCACCATTGTAAACATCATCATTCCGCACCATCGTAAACATCATCAGTAGTGTAATAATGTTGCTTCTGGGACACCTCCGTTTAACATGGGAAATCCCTATCTAATGTCATTTACCCCCTTGTCTTTTTCAAAAATCATAAACACCTCTATTTCTCCCACCCTCATCTTTATGAACCTTTTGTCTGTAGTACCTATCCTTAATGTTGTTCATTAGACCACTCAAACACTACAAATATTTGTTTTCTCTTATAGACCTATCATCCTTCTTCTACATATCATCTGGCAGATTAATCTTTGACCCACTCAAACATTGACCCATTCACTTCCATATTAAATCTTTCCCTCCCTCATTGCCCCTAAAGACCTCTATTTCTCTCACCCTGTTCTTTACGAACCTTCTAACCTTTTGACATGTTATCCTTATTCATTAGACCACTTAAACACCTGTGATCCTTCTGACCTTATGGACCTTTTAACCTTTTACTCTTAATATCATCTGGTGAATATAACCCACTCAAACAACGACCCTACAAATATTTGTTTATGCGTGGGAAATAATTTAATTCTCCTACAACTCTCTTCACCATCTAATATATTAACAAAAAATATGTTTGAGTTTGGTTCTTTATTAAGATATTTTAACTGAGCTAAGATAAAATGGTAAACCTCCCTCAATGTTCTTGTTTGAGCGCCTCCAGTGCCACATACCATTTTTTGGTAAGCTCCGCCCACTTTTTGGTAAACCACGCCCATTTTTTTACTAAACCCCGCCCACTTTTTGTTAAGCCACGCCCACTTTTTACTAAGCTCCGCCCACTTTCGCTAAGCTCCTCCCACTTTTGCTAAGTCCCACCCACTTTATAAACTCTTCAGCATTGTATCATTTCCAGGTAATACATTACATCATTTTCAGGGAATTTCCATCACATCATTTCCAGTTAAGACACGCCCAGGGAATTTCCACAGGAAGACACACCCAGTCCTTATAAAAGGCACCGACCACACAGGCTTTTTCAAACACGCTTTCTGCTTCACTTGAGAATGGACTACTATGCCGAAATGGAATGGGATAACTTTGCTATTCCATGGAGTCCTACTACCTGTGTAGAACTCAACCTTCAGATTGATGAACTGGACTCGAACCTCTTATCAATGGAGGTAAGTTTGTTTATTTATTTATTTATTTATTTAATTTTTTTTTTTTTTTTTTTTTTTTTTTTTAAGATGAGACTCGTGTAAGAGTTAACAAAGTTTATTTTAATATTCATAGAGCTTGATTTATACAAATAAAAAATATTGTATTAAATTAATACATTGTTATTTTCTTTCACAGGAAATTGTATCTGAGATACGAAATGAAAATTCTGCTTTTAACACAACTTGGGATGAAGTTATTTTTTTGTTTGAAGACATTTTGAACAACCAAGACCCCCAGAACGAGTTCTACCTTGATGACCCAGCCAAAGAGTTATACCTTGGAGATCCACAAAATCCTGAAAAAGAGTTTTACCATGATGATACTTGTTGTGAGTTATCAAAACAAAACCCACTGAACAAGTTCTACCTTGATGAGCCAGAATACAAGTCATACATTGGAGACCCACAAATTTCTGAAAATTGGGAAAGGAGAGTTCTCCCTGATGGTCCGCAGTTATACTATGTGAGACACATCATAGAAACCCTAAAAAATTGGGCAAGGAGAGTTCTCCCTGATGGTCCGCAGTTATACTATGTGAGACACATCATAGAAACCCTAAAAAATTGGGCAAGGAGAGTTCTCCCTGATGGTCCGCAGTTATACTATGTGAGACACATCATAGAAACCCTAAAAAATTGGGCAAGGAGAGTTCTCCCTGATGGTCCGCAGTTATACTATGTGAGACACATCATAGAAACCCTAAAAAATTGGGCAAGGAGAGTTCTCCCTGATGGTCCGCAGTTATACTATGTGAGACACATCATAGAAACCCTAAAAATTTGGGAAAGGGAAGTTTTCCCTGATGGTCCGCAGTTATACTATGTGAGACTTATCACGGAAACCCCCAATATTTCTGAAAATTGTGGTTTTACCTTGGGGACTTGGAAAGATGGTTATATTTTTGGAGACTCGGAATGGGGGTTTTGTTTTGATGACTCGGAATGTGATACCTATCTTGGAGGCTCAACAGGAATGTGGTTATACCTTGGGAACTTGGAAAGTTGGTTTTATTTTGGAGACTCTACCTGTGGGGTTCCTCTTGGAGACTCTTTGGATTCTAAAGCAATGAACAATGTTCTTTATTTAATTACGCTTGATTTAAGCAATATCAAGAAAGTTCGAGGAAGAAAATGCTGGAAAATTCTTTCTTCCCATTTCTACTTCTTCAAACTTAAAAGCCTTGAAAGACAGAATTGGAGGAAGAGGAAAAAAAAAAAAAGAAATACGTATTTAAAAAAGAAGAAAAGAAAGATTATGTTAGGGTTTGGGTGGGATTTTGAATGTGAGGGTTAGGGATGGGGTTGGGTTAGGGTTGGGATTTTGAATGTGAGGGTTAGGGTTGGGGTTGGGTTAGGGATGGGGTTGGGTTAGGGATGGGGTTGGGTTAGGGATGGGTTGGGTTAGGGTTGGGATTTTGAATGTGAGGGTTAGGGTTGGGGTTGGGTTAGGGATGGGATTGGGTTAGGGTTGGGATTTTGAATGTGAGGGTTAGGGATGGGTTGGGTTAGGGATGGGGTTGGGTTAGGGATGGGGTTGGGTTAGGGTTGGGGTTGGGTTAGGGATGGGGTTGGGTTAGGGATGGGGTTGGGTTAGGGATGGGGTTGGGTTAGGGATGGGGTTGGGTTAGGGATGGGGTTGGGTTAGGGATGGGTTGGGTTAGGGATGGGTTTGGGTTAGGGATGGGGTTGGGTTAGGGCTTGGGTTGGGTTAGGGTTTGTATATTATTATGACTCACTCGCACATACACACACACACAAAAGTTAAGCCCCAACTAAAAAGTTGTGGGATTCTGTGTTTGGGGTTCACAGATTTAAAAACGTATCCCCATTATACACACACAAAAGTTAAGCCCCAACTAAAAAGTTGTGGGATTCTGTGTTTGGGGTTCACAGATTTAAAAACGTATCCCCATTATACACACACAAAAGTTAAGCCCCAACTAAAAAGTTGTGGGATTCTGTGTTTGGGGTTCACAGATTTAAAAACGTATCCCCATTATACACACACAAAAGTTAAGCCCCAACTAAAAAGTTGTGGGATTCTGTGTTTGGGGTTCACAGATTTAAAAACGTATCCCCATTATACACACACAAAAGTTAAGCCCCAACTAAAAAGTTGTGGGATTCTGTGTTTGGGGTTCACAGATTTAAAAACGTATCCCCATTATACACACACAAAAGTTAAGCCCCAACTAAAAAGTTGTGGGATTCTGTGTTTGGGGTTCACAGATATAAAAACGTATCCCCATTACATTTTATTTATTTATTTATTATTTTCAAGGGTATTATCTGCTTACTTGTGTTTTTTGTAATTCTTGTGAGTAAAATGAACCCAATATTTCTTCTTCATTTAAATCATATAATTTGTAGGTCCAAGGGACTGTATCCATTACATCAATGATTTTAAATAATTCACGAGTCCATTTTTGTGTATAACCTTTCTCAAAATGACTTTTCCATTTGTATATCCTTACCATATCACCAACTTTGAACTTGGGCTTTCTCAAATTAATCTCCTTTTCATATTCTAATTTTGTAAATGTTTCTGATGGTTTTGATTTTGTTGATGAATGAACTGCATTGTTGTAATCATCTACAATATCCTGAATTAAATACACCCATTTTTGAGAACCGAGTTGTGTGAATTTTTTATATAGTCTCTCTTTCAAAGTACGATTAAAACGCTCAATAACAACTGCTTTTCCTTCATTAAAGGTGCTGTATAATTTAATACCCTTCCCCTTAAGAAATTTCATGAATATTTTGTTATAGAACTCTGTTCCCTCATCAGTCCATAACTTCTTTGGTTTCCTTTTATCCCGATCAAATATTAGCTTAAAGGCTAACATTAAAGTATCACCCCTTTTATTTTTTAAAGGGACAACCCAGGCAAATCTACTCCTCAAATCAATAACGGTTAAAGCATACCTGTATCCCCTGTCATTATTCAATTCAATTAAATCAGCGGACCATATGTGGTCGGTGTATTTAGAATAAACCTTCCTTCTTTTAAACTTTGTGATTATAGGTTTGTGTAATTCTTCAGCCAAAAGCTCCTCAGTCTTGATGACATCATTAGAGCCTAATAGTTTTTTGAGGAATAACCAAGACCAAGTTTCAATTTAGCATTTATCAAATTTCTCACAATAAACCTATCAACTTTCTCTCTCAACGTTGGATTTTGTATCAAAGACAAATTATACAACATTTCGCTGTCGGCTTTATGTTTTTCAGTCAACGTAGTGGTTTTCCCATAAGCAATATCATGCTTCATACACACTTCGTCAACCCTATTTGTAGGTTTAGACCAAGGTTTAGGATTGTCAGCCTCATCTAATCTTTTATCCAAGTTTGTTCCTGGACCACAGAAAGAATACCCTGGAAGGTGTAATTCCCCTGGAATTCCAGTTGTTGTAAATTTACTTCCTGACAGAAACTTTTGTATGTCTCCTCCTCTTTTAGGAGAGATGAATTGGCACTTTTTAGAGCCACACACTTGACATATTCCTTTTTGATAAACTCTATTATTTTTAGCTTTAACATAAGAGATATTTTTAGATTTAGTTTTCTTTTTACATTTGAGACAATAACTCATATTTATTTATCAGAAAAATTCCGACAGAGTATCAAAACCTTTTTGGTTTTCAACATATACATTTCAATCTTTATTTTTAAAACATAAAGAATCCTAAGGAATGCCTTCACTCTCTCCTCCATTTATTTACAAATAAAAACTAACTAAAGTCAATGACACCAACATCATCAATCACATAATCTTTTCCTTCTTCTTCTTCTTCTTCTTCACCACTTTCTCGTTTAAATCTCCTCCCTGAAATTGAAGACATTGACGTTCTTATTTTTGAAAGCATTATCTTCATAAGAGTTGTTAATTCTTTAATTTCCTCTTCGGTGCGTTGAGATTGATTTATTTGCTTTAATACACTCAATCTTTTATGAATCTCAGTGATTTCCATCTTTTTATATTTTTCCTCCCTCTCTCTTTGCTCCCTCTCCTCCTCCTCCATTTTCTCCCTCTCCTCCTTCTCCTTTTTCTCCCTTTTCTCCCTTTCCTCCTTCTCCTTTTTCTCCCTCTCCTCCTTCTCCTCCTTTTTCTCCCTCTCCTCCTTCTCCTCCCTCTCCCTTTCCTCCTTCTCCTTTTTCTCTCTTTCCTCCTTCTCTTCTTCAACTCCTTCCTCATCCCTTGCTACCCTTGAGTTTGAACCCCAAAGAATATTATACATATACTCATCTGGATTTTGAGATATTCTTGTATCTATAATTATTTTTCTCATAATAGGATACCAATAAGATTTGTTGACGATTTCTAAAAGAGTTTTATATTTCATAACTTTGAGAAGTTCATTTTTATTTAATATTTTAAACAAGTCTCTATTTGTGGGTTTAACAATATCAGTATAAGGCCAGTTTTTTATGACAAAATTCCCATGTATATGCTCCAAATCATAAGGTATGTAATACCGAGCACCCTTTTCTTGTAGGTATCCTTGAATACAAAAATTATAATTCTCTTGTAGTCTTCTTCCTGCCATTTATGTATCAGAAATATATGTGAGATTAATATTATGACAGGTAATACCACCCCATCTTCCCACTACCAAATCGGTTTGTATTCCTCGGCTTTCTATCCTTATCTCATTACCTTCCTTCTTTGTCATGCGAACCATCGCTATACTATCATATATTTTTATTTTCTTAAAATCACGTATTTGTTGTTTACTAATTGTACTTCCACATAAATCCTTATCTTCACCAAGTGGATAATATTCTTCTTTACGAGACTGATTTAAATCATGTAGGTCTTCTATGTTTATTGAAAAAGACCAATTATACCCTAAATCAGGCATATCATACCCCCATTTATTAATTCGCATATTAACTAAATGTCCTTCTTTATAAAATTTAATTGTAAGCAGGTAGTTAAATTCAATGAGGAAAGGTGTATGGTCAGTATAACCAGGTGTTGTGGTTGTAAATTTTACTTGTTTCACAAAACGTGCTGTTTTCTTTAAAGATATATATTGTGATAAATCACTGAATCTAATCAAGTCATTCGCATCTGTAGGGTTTGGATAATTGATTAATTTATAAGTATTCTTCATATTAATATTTTTACTTACACTATATTTTTGTCGTTCAGCCTGTGCCTTTGTATAATAATTTGATAAATCAATATCCTGAGAGGATTTTCCAAAGATAGAACCATCTTTTCCAACATAGGTCATTTATATTAGATAAAAAATGATATCATAAAAATTTTCATTATTGTTGAGTTGAAATAATACATATAAACATAATTGGCCACAACATTTAGAATTAATTTCTTGAACTTGGAATGTTTGATAAACACCATTCTGTAAGAATTGTATTACTTCAACAGGTGGTGGCATACCATAACTATCAAAATAATATTTATCCTGACTATTATGAATACAAACCCAATGAGAACCATTCTGTGTGTCTAAATTCATAATAATATTCTTTGTATTCTTATTTATATGTGTTAATTCATCTCTCATACAAATAACCACATTATCAATTTTTAGTGTTTTACAATACTTAGCTAGTTCTATATTTGACGTTGTATTCTTTCCAAATTGTTTAAACCATTTATCCATTTATTTATGAGAAAGATACAATCCATTACCCCGTTTAGTTAGTTTAACACCCGCTTGAGCGATAGAGGAAAGCATATCTCCAACCAACAATCTAGCTTTATCAGGTAGACTTTCAAGTTTTTGAGCAAAATCTACAATTACACCACTTCCACTAATTTGTTTCTCCAACTCCTTGTTATGTCTTTCCAATTCTTTTTGAGCTTTTAGTTGTGCCTTCCTTTCGTTAGCAGTTTTTACCGCTGCTGAAATACCACCAGTCAATGCTCCCGCCGCACTTAAACCAGCAAATAAAGGAATTAGAAACGGGAGAAATCCTCCTCTTGACTCGTCTATTGAATATTTCTTTAACATAGGTTTCGTCATTTTAATTTTAAGTGATCCAACATCATTTAGTGTTTTTACTTGTGTGTGTGTGAGTAAAACATCAATTCTTACAGCTCCTTTTCTTTGAATTGTATTAACATTAATAATACAAGGCTTTTGATTTTGAATACAAGATGTTAATTTATTAAGATTGATTTGATTAACATATACCCCAACCATTTATTTATGAGAAAAAACCTATGTGATATTAATCATAACACCATTATCTGTATTAATCTGTAATTCTGTTTCCTCCAAAAGCAAACAATATGCATTAACCTCTTCACTCTCCCCTCTTTCAATGTATAGAGAAGTATCCACTCGATTAGACTTTATAGTTTCCTTTTGAGAACTCAGGTCAATTGCGTAGATTGTATAAAGTTTTTGAAACGCAACCATATCCAAAATAGGATCATTATTACCATTACTTTCACACACCTTTTGGTAGGACTTGTAGGCTTCCGCATAATCATTTTTTTCCCAATCAATTTCCAATCTATCTCGCGGATAAAATGTGCCATCAAGAGAAACCCGAAGTTGTTTCACCTTTGCATTATCACTCAGGGCATTATTCTTATTAGTACCGTCCTCTCCATCTGGTTTTTTAAAAATGAGCCAGAGGTATCGTGGCTTTCCTTGAAGAACACCTAAATTCCAAGTGTAGGTAGTGTGTTCCAGTTTAACGTGTTGACATCTTCTTTTAAGGTATGATACATTTAGCGGTTTCTTTGAGTTAAGTCTTCTATTTAACATCTCTTCCGTTTTAAGATTAGGAGTATATTCACTGATATACCAACACAAATCATTAATAACAAATTTATTATTTTCTCCAAAAGCATTTTCATCCCCAAAAAGCAATCTATTTACATTATCATTCCTTTGTAGTTGAAATCTAATTTTAAGCCCATACAAAACTTTATCATAATCACAAAATCCAAATATACCTTTCAGAGGTACTGCTACGGTAAAACTATTCTCAGCTTTTGCGTCATCATTATACATTGACTTCCTTTGACTATAACCAGGGTCTGCGTTTGTACCCGTTGACATATCAGGAATAAAACCCTCAACAGCTCCCTTACCCATTCTATCACTAAACGAATATAGTGTAAATTTCATCATTTCAGATGTAGCAGAGACATAATCAACCGCTTCAACCTCTTGTGTTCCAATATACAGGCGGACACTGTCAAACATTTTCCAGAAGAAATCATTTACGAGTGTAGCATTAGTATTATTCGCAGCCTTAGTGAATTTAAATTTACACAGCAAGAAACTATCAGCTATATTCAAGTAAGTTTGTTGATTATTTATTTCAAAACTTTTTGTTCCGTTTGAATTCCAGTCTGTTCCTGTTATAGCATTTACCTTAAAATAGTCTTCCTTTTTAGTGGAGTTTGAAATGATAATCGTATCATCCAAATCATAGATACTATCAATCGCTTCCATACTTGTATTTATATAGCATTAAAATTGTTGAAACCCTGACCCAAGTATTTTAATGATTTTTTGTCGTTCTTGTGAAGATAGTTGAGTTTTACCTTTTTTTATTTCTTTGATTGCTTGTAATTTATGAGACTCCTTTTGAGCATCTTTTATACTCTTTATAGCACCCGCAACGGAGCCCACGGCAGAAGCAGTTGAACCAATTAGGTCTTTATGTTTAAGGATGGTTGAACCAATACCCATTAGAGTATCAATTATCCCATCTCCTTTATTTCGAAATTGATGACCTACACCTCGTTGTCTCTTAGGTTTATAGTATCCTCTACCCACATACCTTGTATAGTCTGGTGAAAGGAACATGCCCTCCCCTGTAATTATTTTATATTTTCCCAACTCGTGTTTTCTCACAATAACCATTATTTATTTATTGAAAAACTTCACGTAGGTGAATTCTGATGGATATAATTTCATCATTAAAGGATATCATACGATTATCTTGGTCGGTTATCCTAAAATTTACTCTGTATATGGTTTTTCCTGACACAGGTAAATAGACAAGATTTTTTGGTTCCATATTAAATTTATAACCAATCGGGGTTGAGTATGCACTGAATGAAAATATTGTATTTGTTCTTATTCCATCGTTATAAGCACCATCAATCAAATCACAATGAATTAATACTGAATTTATACCGGAGGATATTTGGATAACATTATCACTGTAAAACGTCCCGTTATTTTCAATCTTTTTTGAAGAGAAACCCAATAGCTCTCTAAACGAATTTTCAATCGTGAAATCAACTTTATAATTATTTTTAAGTTTAATAGTTGATTTTGAAGTGTGTTTTTGAATATCTATTACAATATTTTTTGGTTCATCACCTTTTTCTTTCATAAGGCGAGAGACTTCTGAAGATATTTGAGAAATCTCGTAAGCTCCAGGTGAAACGGTTATAGTTTTATATCCACTTCCTGGATTATAACTAAACTTGTTGTTTTTCTCTGTGATATTAAAAAGGGTATTGTAAGTTTCCATTGACAACAAAGATGCCTCATATGAGGTAAGGGGGTCAAGTTGTAGTGGGTAAGGGAATGAAGCTGTGTAATCGCTCGTTGTGAAATTAAAACTAAGAATTGTGCTTCTCATCTTATTTAATATCTAATAAAATATCTTTGTATTGACATTTATTAATTATTTTCATGTTCATCAACTGATCTAAAATGGCTGAGGATTCATTAAAACAATTGTTGTTTCCAGCCTTCTTACTACCTAACAACAATAATAGCCTACTAACTAATTGTGATGGGTCATTTGGAAGAAAACTAACACCCGAACCAAGCTTACTTAAAGCATCAATAATATGTTTCTCCTTCTCATTCTTCTTACTTTTACCAGCAACAGAAACTCCATAATCAAGTGCATTTAGCAACTCAATATATACCCTATCTTCCTCTCTTTCCATATCAAGTGGTTCCTCAAAATATTTTGAACCGCTGAATCCGGGGTTTGTTAGAAGAAACATTAATCTTGGAGTTAATTTAACATTTGGTTGAGTAGAACTCAAGAACATCAATTCATCATTAAATATCAATACCTTTTCTTCCACAAGATGAAACACTGCTGGTTCTTCTGTTGGAATGAGACCTGCTCTGGTTTTTGAACCCGCCGAATATTCATTGTTTTGAAGAGCTTCCACAACATAATTAGGGGGTTGATTTACCTCCTCAAGTTTCCGAAATAATCCCTCGTCATCATATTCTAATTCACCAAGTTCTTGTTTTGTTATCTGACTAAAATCTTTGAGCATTTGAAGTTTTTTCGGAGTAAATTCTACCGTGGGTACTGTAGGTGAGTGTTGAGTTTTCAAAAGTGGTTTAAAGAATTTCTCTTGTTTTCTTTCAAAGGCTTCTTCACCAGTTAGTTTCTGTCTCCGTTTCTTCTTTATCTCTTCCTGTTGTTTAACAACTTTTGAAACTAATTGTTGATGTTCCTTAAACTTTCTTTCTCTTTCTTCAGTATTCATTTTCTGTATTTATTTATTGAAAAATATCATTTAGTATCTCATCTTGTTTCACAACAATATATTTATATTTTCCAATCGTGTGTTTCATATAATTTTCAAATTCTTTTTTACTACATAACGTAGAGCAATTATCTCTCCAAAAATTATTTACATCTATTGAATTTAACTTAAATAAAATAAAAGTATTGGCATTGTTTCTTATTGAGCGTCGAGGGAGTTGAAAATATGATTGACTAAGATATATACAATTACAAGAAGAATGTCTCCCTCTTGTATAGTAGCTATCCATTACTGTTTGGTTTCTCTCATTAACACAATCATCAAAGATGACGAGGTTCTTTTTTGATTTATCTAAATCTTGAGGTGAAGGTATATCATCCGTATTATCACTGAGAATACAAGTTATGGGTTTCGATTTTGATTTCTGTGTATCACAAAATAATTGTATTATATCTTCAATATTATAATCATTCAGTTTGTTTTGAAGTTTAAATAAACCGATAATGTCTTCCTTTTTAAGACCTGCATTAAAACCCTGTGAGAGTAGTTGATACTCGGGTTGAAAACTTGACTTTGTAAAAATTATTAAATTATCATAATCTAAAAAATTAGGACCAAGGAGCATCTTTAAAAGTAAACAGGTTTTCCCACATCCGCTTGAACCAACTATTAGACATCTCAATGAATTTGGAATGTTTTTATGGTTATTAAATTTTATCTTATTTTCCCAAACGGGTAAAAAATCATTCATTTATATATTTGGAAAACAAGTCATCCAACTTTTTTTGAGCTATTTTAGAAACTCTATATTTTATCCTGAGTTCTGGTTTAATTTCAAAATAATTCATTATTTTATTTATGTAGTATCTTGTATTAACATTTCCATTAAAATTATTTTGAATAATAAATATCATTAAACCCTTATACATTTCCTCAATACAAAGAGTCTCTTTCCTTGTAAGAAATGGTGTATTATCACCATAATGCTTAACATTCATCTCTCTTATTAATCTTGTAAAGTAATTCATTTTTGGTTCTAATTTAAAAGAGTTATATGTTTTTTTATATTTCTTATTATCATTAATTAGAATATAATCACAGAATAAACATTGTTTATATGAATCCTCATCATTAAGCCCCACTCTATCACAAGCCGGACAATTCTCTAATTTATCATATGGAGAGTCTGGAAATTCTAAATATCCTTCAGAACTTATCATATTTATGTGGTAAATTTTTACTTAAACTAAACGCAAGTTTATTCATTAATAAATACAATGTTTCAAAGCACAAAAGACAAATTTCAATCAATCTCTACTTCGGTGGAAGATATAGAAAAATATGTCAAAGATGTTAAATTGAACAAAGATAAATATGGAAATTTTTGGGTAAAACCAGTTATGGAAAATAACATGAGCCCCTCTATTTCATTTAAAGGAAGAGCTCTAACTATACCTGGAAAGACATCCATTAAAGTAAATCTAACAAAAGTTTCTCCTCTACTCCTGGCAATTTATTCAAAGCTTGAAAAAGTGATTGACCACGATACTTTGAAAAAGAATGATAAGACCATTAATAATTCTAGAGGAGACATTTGTATTTTCTTTAATAATCCAAAGGGTGTAGATCTAAGTAAAATGAATGATGTTAATATTTCTGGTGAAATGTCATTTCGTTCTATGATAGTTAGAGATTATTTAAAGATAACTTTTGATATAAAAATTGTAGAGATTGAATCTGTTAATGAAAGAAAGTATATAGATATTGATGGGAATATTTTTCTTGCTAATTAAATATGAGTCAATACAGCAGTGAAGATTTTACTATTTCATTGAACTCGGACGATAGTGATGATAGTATTTCATTGAACTTGGCTGATGGTGATGATAGTATTTCATTGAACACAGATGATAGTTATGATACTAATAGTTTGTGCTCAAATGATAGTTATGAGAGTAGCTTTATTGATGACTCTGAGTATGATTCTGAGTATTCATGTGATAGTTATGACTTAGATGATTCTGAGTGAAAAAGTGTTTTAGTTTAAGCACAGTGATATATATAAAACGGAGCTGTAAAGCTCAAAAGTGTTTTATTTTAAGCACAGTGATATATATAAAACACCACGTTTTCTCACGCTATAAATATGGTTTATTGTGATACTTGCGAGAAGGAAGTAAAATATTATAAACAACATATTCTCACCGCAAAACATACATACAACATTTTAAACAAACTTTCCCCTCTTCCACCTGAAACAAAACACTGTTCTACATGTAATAAAAATATCCTCAAGAAAGGCTTCAAAATACATCTTAAAACAAATCTACATTTATCAAATTTTATCACAACTAAAAACTCTGATGGAGCATTCAAAGGACATATTAAAATAAGAGTCTTTAACTTCAAACCTCCTGAACCAGAGTCTATAGTTGATGCTGTAGAAATAGTTAAACCTGCTGTTCAAACGTTGATTGAAAAAACACTAAAGGAAATGAAACCACTTAAATTTTATATGGGAGTAAAATTAGAAATGACAAAGGATGAAGGAGTTATAGATGCACCATACATGAGAACTGAGCCACACTTTATATCTTCATATCAAGATTTTAAAACATCAGGAGTCTATGATGAACTTATTAAACAAGAGCAAGATGTGGATAATTCAATCGTAGGAAGTGGATTCAATATAGGAAAAATTATTTACATAGACATTCATATTCTTAAATCAGATCCTCTAAAAGCTTCTTCTTACATTGATTTACCCAGTGTTATCAAAAATAGAAAAGCAGTTATCAATATCAAAAATAAAGACAATAAATGTTTTCTCTGGTCTATTTTAGCACACTTACATCCTCCACATTTTCATGATGAAAGAGTATCTCATTATAAAAAATATGAGAATACATTAAATACGAAAGATCTAAAGTTTCCGATGACTTTAAATGATATTCCTAAATTTGAAAAGATGAATAATTTATCAGTTAATGTTTATGGTCTAACAGAAACAAACAACATTCAGGTTTTAAAGCTTTCTGACAATTGTAAACAAACTCATATTAATCTTCTATATTTTAATTCAGACGAAAATTCACATTATACATACATCAAAGATATTGCTAAATTAATAAAACCACAAGTCTGTAAGAGAACAAATAAAATATATATTTGTTTGCGTTGTCTTAACTTCTTCAATTCACAAGAAAGATTAGATAAACATTCAAATTATTGTGGCGAACATAAATCAACGGTAATCAATATGCCTAAAGAAGGCTCAAAGATCACATTCAAAGATGAAAATAAAAAGATCAAACATCCATTTGTTATATATGCTGATTTTGAAAGTATTTTAGAAAAAATTGATACTGCTTCTCAAGATCCAAAAGAATCATACACAAATAAATATCAAAAACATACTCCTTGTGGTTTTTGTTATTATATCAAATCATCCGTTGGTGATAAATATAACAAGTTAGAGATGTATAGAGGCTCAAATACCCCAGAGGAGTTTGTGAAACGACTAGAAAAAGACTGTGTTCGATTAACCAAGATAATGAGAGAAACCAATAAACCAATGTCCTTAACAAGTAAAGAAAAAAGGGAATTTATAAAAAACAATGTCTGTCATATTTGTGAGGAGAAAATTGGTAAAGGTCTAAAGGTTAGAGACCATTGTCATCTCACTGGTAAATATAGAGGTCCGGCTCATCAAAGTTGTAATATTAATTATCAACTCCCCTCTTTCATTCCTGTCTTTCTTCATAACAACGCTCATTATGATACACATCTATTTATCAAGGAACTCTCAAAGACTTCTGGAAGTATCTCAGCAATTCCAAACACGGATCAGAAATACATTTCATTCACAAAAACAATTCACACATCTCCTATTACTCATATCAGATTTCTTGATACATTTAAATTCATGGCAAGTCCATTGGTTAACTTGGTTCAAAATCTAAAAGAGTTTCCATGTCTTTCAGAGTATTTTTTAGATAAAGATTTTCTAACACAAAAGGGAATTTACCCCTATGACTATATGGACTCATTTGAGAGATTCAATGAAACACAACTTCCTTCAAAAGAAAATTTCTATAACAAATTAAATAATAGTCATATATCTGATAAAGATTATGTACACGCACAAAATGTTTGGGAAAAATATAACATCAAGAATCTTGGCGAGTATCACGATTTGTATCTCAAAACTGATGTGCTTTTATTGGCCGATGTATTTGAAGCCTTTAGATCTGTTTGTCGCACTGGATATGGATTGGATCCTGCTCACTACTACACAGCACCTGGATTGGCCTGGAGTGCGA
The DNA here is from genome assembly GCF_964187855.1 of Myxine glutinosa. Classification (NCBI taxonomy): domain Eukaryota; kingdom Metazoa; phylum Chordata; class Myxini; order Myxiniformes; family Myxinidae; genus Myxine; species Myxine glutinosa. Next base: position 84,442,774 of record NC_136271.1, on the reverse strand, counting down.
TGTTGAAAATGACAAAACAAGATTTGGATTTGATAACCGATGTTGATATGCTTTTGATGATTGAAAAGGCAAAAAGAGGTGGAATTTCACAAGTCTGCTCGAGTAGATACGCAAAAGCAAATAACAAATATCTTCCAAATTATGATCCAACGAAAGAGAGTTCTTACTTGATGTACTATGACGCGAACAACCTGTATGGCTGGGCAATGTCTCAGGCTCTTCCTTATGGAAAACTTAGATGGGTAAAGGAAAAAGACTACAAAAACGTTTTACAAGATGTATGTATCTCTACACAAAAAGAATTGGATGAAGAAAAAGTTGGTTATTATTTTGAAATTGATTTAAAATATCCAGAGGAACTCCATAACCTACACAAAGATCTCCCATTTGCTTGTGAGAAAGAAAGTCCAAAGAAAGAATGGTTGAGTGATTATCAACGATCGTTTGATATAGGTGAATCAACAGAAAAATTACTTACTACATTATATAACAAGAAAAATTATGTTCTACACCAAAGAAATTTGCGACAATATTTATCAAAAGGTCTAAGAGTAGAGAAGATCCATAGGGTTCTAAAGTTCAATCAAAGTCATTGGTTAAAGGGGTACATTGATTTTAATACACAAAGAAGAACAGAGTCAAAAACAGATTTTGAGAAAGACTTTTATAAATTGATGAATAATGCGGTCTTTGGTAAGACTATGGAGAATGTGAGGAAAAGACAAAATATCAGACTATCAACATCTTGGGAACAAGCATCAAAATTAATTAATAGACCGAGTTTTACTCGAGCTGAGGTCTTTACTGAGAACTTTTGTGCGATCCATTTGATTAAAGAGAGTATTGAAATGAACAAACCTATTTATATTGGAACAACAATTCTTGATTTATCAAAGTCATTAATGTATGATTACTTTTATAATAACTTGAGGAAGAAATATCAAAATGATGTTAATCTACTTTATATGGATACAGATAGTTTTATTTTGAAAATTAATACCAACGATGTTTATTCAGACATGAAAAGAGACATTAATATCTATGACACGAGTAATTACAGTCCAGAGAGTGAGTTGTTCTCTTCTAAAAATAAAAAGGTGATTGGAAAGTTCAAGGATGAATTAGGAGGAAATGTTATGAGTGAATTTGTGGGATTGAGGTCAAAGGCTTATGCTTATAAATACATTGTGAATAACGTTGAAAAGACTGATAAGAAGTTAAAAGGTGTAAAGAAAAATGTTATTAAAGAAACAATAAACTTTAAGGATTATTATAACTGTTTAACAACAAAGAAAGAAGAGTTTAGAAAGATTAATGGAATAAGAAGTTATAAACATCAATTATATTCAGAAGAGATAAATAAGAAAGCATTGGGGGCTTTTGATGATAAGAGGTTTATTTTAGAAAATGGAATTGATAGTCTCCCTTATGGTTATATAAGTATATAAGTGATAAGATATATATATAAGTGATAAGATATATATAAGTGATAAGATATACATAAGTGATAAGATATATATAAGTGATAAGATATATATAAGTGATAAGTTAAAAAGGGGGGGGGGGGGTTGGGGATTTTAACGGGCTACCGCCGCCTTTTTTACTATTATATAAATGATAGAACCAAGTATCAACCAGACTAAAGAGTGGAGGTGTAATCAACCTTGGTATATAAATGGAAAACATAATGAATGTGAAAAATATCAAATAGGTATAATTGAAAAGGCAACTGGTAAAAAAATTCACAAAACAAATAAGAGAATTAATTTAAATACCGGTGAATTGGGTAAAAAAGATGGAAATATTTTTGAGTGGACGGAAAACTTTGATGGTTGTCAGGAAAATATATACTTTAATTTTAAAATGGTATGTGGCACTGGAGGTGCTCAAACAAGAACATTGAGGGAGGTTTACCATTTTATCTTAGCTCAGTTAAAATATCTTAATAAAGAACCAAACTCAAACATATTTTTTGTTAATATATTAGATGGTGAAGAGAGTGGCAAGAGAATTAAATTATTTCCCACGCATAAACAAATATTTGTAGGGTCGTTGTTTGAGTGGGTTATATTCACCAGATGATATTAAGAGTAAAAGGTTAAAAGGTTCATAAGGTCAGAAGGATCACAGGTGTTTAAGTGGTCTAATGAATAAGGATAGCATGTCAAAAGGTTAGAAGGTTCGTAAAGAACAGGGTGAGAGAAATAGAGGTCTTTAGGGGCAATATGGAAGTGAATGGGTCAAAGATTAATCTGCCAGATGATATGTAGAAGAAGGATGATAGGTCTATAAGAGAAAACAAATATTTGTAGTGTTTGAGTGGTCTAATGAACAACATTAAGGATAGGTACTACAGACAAAAGGTTCATAAAGATGAGGGTGGGAGAAATAGAGGTGTTTATGATTTTTGAAAAAGACAAGGGGGTAAATGACATTAGATAGGGATTTCCCATGTTAAACGGAGGTGTCCCAGAAGCAACATTATTACACTACTATCATCATTCCGCACCATCGTAAACCTCATACCACACCATGATAAACATCATTCCACAGCATCACAAACATCATCATTCCGCACCATCGTAAATATCATCATTCTGCACCATTGTAAACATCATCATTCCGCACCATCATCACTTCATTCCACATTCAATGGTGAAGAATCACTTAAAAAATTAAATAACTCATATCCGAATCCATATTCAGATCTTCACCAAAATCTAATCATTTCGTCCTTGTCACATACGCTACCTCTCTGCCAAATTTTATCCGAATCCGTCCACATCTTTTTGAGATACCTTGTTCACAAACAAACGGACAGACAGACAGACAGGGGTGAAAACATAACCTCTGTCCACCTTCGGTAGTGGAGGTAAAGAACAGTAAAGGAGAGTGGGGATAGAACCCACCATCAAGAGGGTTGTGGTTCGAAATAGAGGGAGACTTGGAGAAATAAGGCACGAGGGCAAGGAGAGGACACGGGGTGATGAACACGGTGGAGACAGGTGCACACTCTCATTGTGGTATTGTGGCCCACCTGGCATTTTCTGGATGCAACTTGTCCAGCACCATGTCAATCAAATCAGGCTTGAAATCTTCCAGCATGTAGTTTGAGAGCAGCACTTCATTGAAAGGGTAGTACTGGTGGAGTGAAAAAAACATGGATGCACGCATGCACACACTTTTGTAAGTGGTACCTTTACAAAATGGAAAACCTTCATTATAAACATCATGCCAATCCCAAATTTTAACTCAAATCCATTCAGGCAATGCTTTCTTGATGTGGACAATCTCTTGGAATTTAAATCTTGAGTATAAACGAGGAATCATTTCATTTCAATCTTTCACCCAATGCCTCACTCTCACTTTAGATTTGAATTTTGTTTGCAATTCCCCAATTCCTGTCCCTCTTAACATGTACATCAACAGTCTCCTCTAATTGTATGTAGCTCATGACTACAAGACCCGCCTCGGATGTGGTATGGATGGAGCCTTACGTGCAACAAGTTGGCAATCCGTGAGGTACAGCTTTGGGGTTTCTCCTTGTCCTTGAATCTGAAGGCCATTGCGCTGAGTTTCTGCATAGACAAAACTCTTTGGGTTTTACCTTTAAAAGTTCATGAACCATTTGTGATTGTGATTGCCTAACATTTAAAAATGCACATTATCAGTATTAGAATGCCACCACATGATCTGAAAAAAATTGAGCTTGGTGGTAAAATACAATGGCAAAAACGTTTTAGTTACATTATCCAGGGTAAGTGGCAGGGTTGCAATACGGATGGTGCAAATTCATTTAAAGCTCGTCACAATTTCTCAAAATCGCTCCTTTAAAAATCTGAACAAACCAACTGACAACTAACAAGCGAAAATAGGTGAGGTAGAAGGGAAAATACAATCACAATAACCTGGAAAAGGGAGTGCTTGGGAATGGGGTCATTTGGGGTACAAGGGATCAAGAGGTATGGATGTATGGATGACATGAGATAGAGGTGAACAGATCTATCCTGAAGCCCTAAAGAGAAGAACTGAACAGACTGGAGAAGTTGGTTCCAAAGGTGAGAGAAAAAAATAGGACCACGATTCCGGAAGCTCCCCTGGATCAGGAGCAAGTCACTCAAGCCCCCCACAAACCGCCGAGGACCCCGAAATTTTTAATGCCGTGAACAAACTTTGGTACATCATGGGCGATGAAAGTTGTGGCCAAGTGTCATCGAAATCGTGCGTGTAGTTTCAGAGAAGAGAGCACATACTTATTTTGTGGAGGGGGGGGGGTTGGGGGGTGGGTCAAGCATCCCACCCTCCATCCCCCCTCCCCTACATAATCCCCCTCAATCCCCTTAATGAGCGCAAATTTTGATGCGGTCAATACCCGTCATTATGCATCAGATATGAAGCTTGTGGTCACTTTTCATCAAAATTGTGTGTGTAGTTTCAGAGAAGAGACCAAATCTGTATTTTGGGGTGTCACCCCCCCCCCCCCCCCCACACCCCTCACACCCCTCTTCCCTGCCCCGGTACACCAATTTAATGAGCTCAGATTTTGATGCAGTCAATACACTTTCGTTAGACATCAGATATTAAGCTTAGAATCTGCATCTAGGGTATTAAGCATAAGTGCGAGGGTTAGAATCTGCTCTTCTATGCCTTTCTTGATTGTTGGACGTGCCTGCACATACGTGCTTCATGATTGTCTAATGCTGGGGTTCTTAACCTGGGGTATCCATACCCCTTGGGGGTATGGGGACCAAAATCTGTGGGTATGGGACTCGTAATAAATTATAATAATAAATTGTAAAAAATTCAATGAAATATCAACTTTAAATATATAATAAATATATATTTAAATATAAATATAAATATTTCAAAACAAATTATATTTGTATAATTATATTTCAAACAAATATAAATTCAATTTTCTAATAAAATTCGAATAAATCAACTATACGCCCGGCATATGCATGCGATTACAATGCATGATTGACATGACAATGAGAACATTTACATAGCGATTAGTGTGGGTCAAAGTTCACACTGAGCCAATGTGCTGTCACATGTGCTGTCACATAATGTAGGCCATTAGGACATCAGGTGAAGAACCGAATATCGGCAATTACGGCAATTACGACCTCATTCTCAATTTTATTCCGGTGAAAACATTTGCAAAACAAGTGAGTAGTAAGCCTACTTATCTGAAGATATTCAAAGTATATTTAAATATAAATAGCGCATTCACATTCATTATATTGCAATAAAATAAATGGGGCGGCCGGATATCCATGTCCGTGAAAAACACCCAGATATCCGTGTCCATAAACACCCGGTCCGTGAAAATTGATTGAGCTGCGAAAGTTGATTGATTGCGGACGTTGAAGTAGTATAGTGTGAGGAATTTTTAGGGTTACTTGTCAGATATTGATGATCTTAGCCCAGAACCCTTTCTCGTTTGATATTTCTACGATGAGTGACAACGATTTAGTGAAGGATGATTTGATCGAGTTCCAAGAAGATCAAAGAAAGAAACCTGATTTTGGAAAGGCTGGGCTGGATTTTAAGCAGTTTTGGTTTGAGCAGATAGCAGATTACCCTAGCTTGGCAAAGAGGACAATGAATGTGTTGGTTCCCTTCACAACTACGTATCTCTGTGAAACAGGTTTCTCTGCATTATTGAACCTGAAATCAAAGTGGAGAAATGGACTTGATGTGTCCGATGATATGCGAGTGGTGTTGTCACGAACTGTGCCCCGATTCCATATTCTGATTGCACGAAAACAGCAGCAACAATCTCACTACATCAGTAAAATGGCTTGCATAAAACTTGCATGTTTTAGTTTAGTTTAGTTTGTTTTGTTTCTTTGTTAACAAGCAAAGAAATAAATAGGGATAAAATCCTAATGATTTTCTTTCCTGTTCTGTTCCTAATTATCCATATGTAAAACTAAGCTATTGAGATATTTTGAAATCACACTGGAACCTAATGGGACTTGTAATCAGGCACGAATCCCCGAACATGGCCCATTTTCTGGGTAATAAGTTACCAATTTTCATCCAAAAAAAATAGGCAATTAAAGTAAAAACACCCCTCAGAATGCACCACAGAGCACCTAGAAATCCAAAAAATTATAGGGGGACATGCCCCCAGCCCCCCCTAGCTATGCGCACCTTGGGTGCGCCTTGGTCAGTCAACAGTCTAGCGAAGGGGGTATGGGGACATCGTGGGCAATCCGTTGAGGGTCTTGACAGGGAAAAAGGTTAAGAACCCCTGGTCTAATGTGCCTTGTAAATACATTCCTCGTTGGAGTTGGTAAATTGGTTCCCATCCTGCCGGTTTTGTCTCATTGTATCTATTATTGGTGGCGACTTTGTGTGTAAGACAACTTAGACGGGAGGTTCTGCACCACTGATTGGGTCTGCAATTAGCCAGTGCGTACTGACAGTTCCACTCGACCATAAGTAATAAACAGACAGGTCACACTGAAGGTACGTACCTGAATTGGCATCTGCAAACCACCAGAAAGGTAACGTGCTTGTAAAAGAAAGAGGACCCTTCCAGCTTTGGCGGTGTCAATGAGCGTCTTTGAGCAGTGAATGAGCAATGAACATTATTATTCACTTTGGGATATCGAGATTACAGTCGGTCTAAGCTCGGGCCTCAAGAACGTCAGTTGTATGGTTCAGTTACCAAGCTTCTTGGTTCAGTTACCAAGACAGCACTCACTAAGTGGCCTAAGCACTCAAGGAATGACTCCATTTGAAACCGTTGATAAGGAACAGCAGGCTTGGCAAACGCTAGCTCGCTGCTTGGTAGCTAAACACAGCCTGGGTTTCTTCCCTTTCAGTTTAGTGTTAAACAGCAGTAGCAACCATTTCAAAAGGTAATCATATATGTTTGTGGTTTATAATATGTTTACTTCTGGTACAGGTGCTCCCACAAAATGCCACGATAAGCTTTTTATACACGTTAACATGGCGTTTGTTCAAGGAGCAAAAAACCCTTGGAGGTGGGGGATATTATTGAATTAATATTGTTTTGTAATAACTAATATTATGCTATTATCATTAATGTTGTTATTACTTTTGTTATTAGAATGCCACGATTAGCTATATTAACACCTCAACACCTCAACATAGATTTCGCCCAAGATGGAAAACCACGTTGGAAAGGGGCGCAAATGAAGTTGCTCCAACCTCCATCGTATGACCCTTAATTCTCCTGTCAAGTTTGCATGAGATTGGATAAGTAACGGCCGAATACATTGCGGTCAGACAGACAGACATACACCAAATTGAGTAAAAAAATTGATGATTTTTAATTTGTGAACAGTGCCACCTGCGGTGGAGATCTAGCTATTTAACATAACCTCTGTGAACGTGTGGGTGGTGAATAAATGGGTCCGATTATGAAGACATGGCGAGTGGGTTATGTTTTAAACAGTTTGGGAGAAAAAGTGGGTAGGAGACAGCGAGAGAGCGTGAAATGCATACAACAACAACAACAACAACAACAACATGCATTTTAAGGCCATTTTCCCTGCCAGAGCGGGGGTTAGCCTTGCGGTCCCCATGACAATCTTCTCCATTTTGCCCTATTTTCTGCATCTCTCCTTGTTAACCCCCTTGCCCGCATTTCTTCTTCCACCATCTTTAGCCAAGTCTTTCTCGGTCTTCCCCATCCTCTACTTCCTTCTACATTCATTTCCATCACTCTTCTCAACCAGTCACTTTCATCCTTCCTCAACACATGACCAAACCATCTCAACCTGTTCCTCTTCACAGCATCAATCACAGGCTCTATTCCCATCATCTTTCGCAATTCATCATTTATCTTCCTCTCTCTCAACGATACTCCGCACATCCACCGAACCATTCGCATTTCCACCCTTTCCAGCCTTCGTTGCTGCTCAACGTTCATCACCCATGTCTCGCTCCCATAAATTATAACACTTCTCACACATGCAGCATACACCTTTCCCTTCAGCTTCAATGACACTCCCCTCCTCATCAGCACGCCACTCAGTTCCCGAAACTTCTTCCATGCACATCTCACTCCAGCAACCGTTGCCGAGTCTGATCCACCTTCTCCATTCAGAATGTCTCCGAGGTAGCAAAATGTTTTCACACCTTCCAGCTTCACGCCGTCTCCAAGATCCAACTCAACATTTCCTCCATCTGCAGCTCCCTCTGTGCACACCTTTCATTTGAATGTAGCTGCCACACTGGTTAATGACCCTCTCAGACCACTGCATTTTTGATGAACCCACTCAGCGCACATTGTACATTGAATGGAGTTCACTCCGACACCCTTCCTGCACACGGCACATGGCCACTTCCCAGTTCTTTCCACCTCACCACATGCTTTACCACTTGCCATCACCTTCGTCTTTCCGATATTCACCTTCAGACCTTTTGTCTCCATACATTCCTTCCACTTGTTCATCTTTTCCACCAGTCCATCCATACTTTCCGCAATCAACACCAGATCATCTGCATACAACAACTCCCACGGTAAACCCTCCGTTACGTTCTGAGCCAGCACCTCCATCACAGCTACAAATAGTAGTGGACTTAGTACCGACCCCTGATGCACTCCCACCTTCACCTCAAACTCACCACTGTTCCCGTCCTTCGTCCTTACAGCTGTGCGCGCTCTTTTGTATATTGCCATCACTACTCTGATCAGCGATTCCTCCACTCCTAACTTCCTCAATGCCCATGTCAATACTTCGCGTGAGAGCCTGAAATGCATGATGTACATAAATCGAATAAGCACAAAAGATACACAGGAGTGAGCACACAATAGGAAGAACAATAGACACAAAGAGAGAACAAAACCTAAGGTCGCACAGGCAAATCCTTAACGATCACTTGGCTTTTTGAAAGCTGATCACTTGGAGGACCAAAAGAAGTGACCACAACCAGAAAAACGCAAACAGGAGACACGAGTTATTTCCTTTTTTTAATAGAGTAATAATTCATTTGTATTTTCCTCTATTTTTTGTGGAGTAATTTCCTCTATTTTTTTTAAATAGAGTACTCATGAGTGTTTTAGTTTCTATCTGTAATATATTTTGGATGACATAGCAAACACAATTTCCATCTGGTGAATGTGGAAGGTGAGTTCTCATCAAGGAAATTGTGCCTACTCACCTTGCACTCTTGAAAAATCCACTCCTTGTGACCCTCAGCCCTGAGCATATTGATGTACTGGAACATGTGCAAAACAATTTCCTCAATGTGTTCTGCATACCAAGTACACACAACAATATACACCATTTGTGTTGTACTTCAAGAACACACACAATATTCATATATTGACAACAACAAATTGTCACACACATCCTGGCAAAATAGGTTTGCGACGGGTCAAGACCAGAAAAACTGCGCCGGGGTCAAAACCAGAAAAACTGCGCCGGGGTCAAGACCAGAAAAACGGAAACAGAAGTCACTAGTTATTTCCTTTTACTTATTTTACTTTATATTGACAACCCAATTTGATTCCCAAAGATGATGGGAATAGATCCTGTGATTGATGCTGTGAAGAGGAACAGGTTGAGATGGTTTGGTCATGTGTTGAGGAAGGATTAAAGTGACTGGTTGAGAAGAGTGATGGAAATGAATGTAGAAGGAAGTAGAGGACGAGGAAGACCGAGAAAGACTTGGCTAAAGATGGTGGAAGAAGAAATGCGGGCAAGGGGGTTAACAAGGAGAGATGCAGAAAATAGGGCAAAATGGAGAAGGTTATCATGGGGACCTTAAGGCTAACCCCCGCTCTAGCAGGGAAAATGGCCTTAAAATGCATGTTGTTGTTGTTTGTTGTATTGACAACAATAAATTGTCACACACCTCCTGACAACAGTTTGCAACACACCAGGGTGGAACTCTTACAACTCCAAGCTAAGATGGTTTATCAATGCAAGTGGAAATCTGCTCTCATAACTTGATAAACAGTACATCTAGGCACCTAAATGCATTATGGAAGCAAATGAGTAATACCAACATAATTATAAACAAATCATTTATGAAAGACATACAAAAATATAATGAAAAACAAAGAATAATAAATAACAAATCACAATAATGATAAAACTATAGGCCAGCAAAGGAGACAAAATACATGGGGAAGGTGAAAAGAAAAATCACGTAGGAGTGGAAGGACGTTACTGTTAAACGAGAAAGTGAAATTTAACACAAATGTGTCAATGGGCATGGGGTTTCAGAGCAATCGGTTGGTAAATAATGTATGAGTAGGGATCAAAACTTTCAGGGAGTGCCCCTCTCTGGGAACCCTCTGATCTGAATTCGAAAAATAAGAAATTGGAAAATGGAAGACCGAGCGATCCTGCAGGGCATCGAGTAGAAGGGCTGCATTGGGTTTTGGAACAATCACTTGGGAAAACAAGCATTCTGAGTATTGCGCTGCAATACATGTCCAGGAAAACTGTGTGAATTATATAATTACCAACTCACGGTCTAAGGTAACTCGGCTAAATATTATCCGATTTGCACCAAATAAAGTTCATGAATGGTTGCACAGACCCCTACTTATCACTAAAAGGGGAAGAAGAATGTAAATTGGAGTTAAAACAAGGAATATTAACAGCTTTGACTTACCGCACTCCAAATTATTGTCCGGAAAACTGTTGGGGAAATTACCAAAGTTCAAAGTGCCATAACTTTGTCAAAAATGATCGAAACGTCATGAAGTTTGAACCTGATCTATAACTTATCATGAGGAAACCATGTACCAAGTTTGAAATCATTAGCATTAAGAGTTCAGAAAAAAGGTCCGGAAAGCTGTTCTTTGCGTGACGGACTGATGGACTGACAGACTGACAGACTGACAGACGGAGGGATGGAGTGCAAACCTATAGTCCCCTCCGGTCTACACCGGTAGGGGACTAACAAGCATTCTGAGTATTGCGCTGCAATACATGTCCCCTACCGGCAGTCTGTCGTCCGGAAAACTGTTGGGGAAATTACTAAAGTTCAAAGTGCCATAACTTTGTCAAAAATGATCGAAACGTCGTGAAGTTCGAACTTGATCTGTACCTTATCATGAGGAAACCATGTACCAAGTTTGAAATCATTAGCATTAAGAGTTTAGAAAAAAAAGTCCGGAAAACTGTTCTTTGCGTGACAGACTGACAGACGGACAGACTGACAGATGGAGGAACGGAGTGCAAACCTATAGTCCCCTCCGGTAATAAGGGATGAGTAGGGATCCGAAGATTCAGTGGGTTAATCCCCCTGGGGGGCACCCTGATCCAAAATCGAAAAATCAAAGCCCGAGTGATCGTGCGGTATACTGTCTTGTATTCATGTGTCAAGTTTCAGAACAATCAGCCGGATGATAATGAAGAAGTGGCAAAAATAGCAAAACGTTAATGGACCGACGACCAGACACGCCATCCGGACATCTCGACCCATTTTAGAAGTTCATCTATCTCTTTGAGAATTGAGATGACATGACCTAAAAAAAATAAAAAACAGTACCCTCCTGCTCCATTCCCCCCCCTCCCCCCCCCCCCCCCCCGCCAAACCCCAGCCCCAATTCCTCCCATATGTTCAACACCACCCCCTCTCCAGACATACCCAATCCATCTTCTGTTAGATCCACATTGATAATGAAGAACATGAACCCACGTGCTCCATCCTTCTGTCCCCCAACAAGGGTATTCACCCAACCTGCTCACACATGACAATCAAAAGCATAGCAAAAGATCATAGAAGGGACTGAACCAAGATATTACGAAAAATGCTGAAACGACTCCATTCCCAAATTATTATATCAAGCCTGTGAAATACTGTGGGTCACAAGGTGTTTCACATGTGTAACTAGAACGGCATGCGGTAAAGCACATACCTCCGCCAGGCTGAACCGTTTACATTGTGGATCCCACTAATAGGTCCGATCTGGATCCGGACCTAAACAAAAATAAAATTTGCTTGTTCTTGTCACCTAACGTGCCCAACTCATACACATTGTTTTGGCATAATTCGTCCACAACTTTTTGAAAGATAATGCTATATATCGATTTTGGCCCAATCACTATCACTTTTGGTTCGTCGATATGAAAACCCTATTCAGATTTCAAGTCAATTTGATGAAAATTGAGGATTTTAGAAATTTGAAATGGTTTTTGACCTTTGGCCTATGACCATTTTGCCTATGTTTACCTTTTGGCATATGCTGGTCTAGAAATAGTTGGTGGTTGAATTCAGTTTACTGATATGTAAATCGCATTCCTTAAAATATCAAAGCCTGGAAAATGACATAGACAGATCAGATTATTGACCGGAATGAAAAAGAAATCCTATAATCCTATAATCTTGTGTTTGTTGACCAATCTCCTCACAAGCTAGCTAATGATCTTGACAAGCATTTTCCCATATCTGTACTATGTTACCTCCGCTGGACCTTGCAAATCTTTCAGCATATCTTCCGGCTGCTGTACCTCCACCAACAATCCAGCAACACGAGGTTTACTTTCGTCTTAGACGTTTCAATGCATCTAAGGCTCCTCATCCCAGTGATGTACCTGCTCGTCTTTTCAAAGAGTTTGCACTGGAAATCTCAGGCCCTGTTACAAAGATATTTAACAAATGCTTACAGAATGTTTACTTCCCTGTTAGTGGAAATGTGCTTCAGTATGTGCAATTCCTAAGACTACTGGTGTTAGTGAATTTGATCAGCTACGCTCTGTCTGAATTACCTGTGTTTTACCTGGGGTGTTTGAGAGTTTTCTTGCCGATTGGTTGATGGTCGATTTTAAACCTCATATTGATCCTTCACAGTTTGGAAACATGAAAGGAAGTTCTATCAACCACTATTTAGTCTATTTGCTGAATGTTACACATCAAAATCTTGACCAACGAGGTCATTATGTGAATATATGGACACAGCAGGCTGAGTTGTCCCAATTAATGCGATTTGGACACAACAGGCTGATTTGTCCCAATGGAAATGTGATATGGACACAACAGGCTCATTTGTCCCAATGAAATGTCATATGGACACAACAGGCTCATTTGTCCCAATGAAATGTCATATGGACACAACAGGCTCATTTGTCCAAATCAATTGCCCCATAATATGGCTATTTGAATGACATTTTAAAAGAAACAATGGGAAGATACAGAACCATAGACGTGATGTACCTTTGGACTTCAGCAATGACAAAAGGCTCCCAGGACCCTCGTGGCCAATCAGATGCCCCAGGTAGTGTCCTGGGTTGGACTTGTAGTAGGGTTGGAGATCCGGAATAGGAAAGGTGACATACAAGTTCCGAATATCCTTTACTGGAACAATCTTGTACATTTGCTGAAATGTTAAGCAATGAAAATACCATTAACAGAACGTTTTTTGGCCAATGAGCCAACAGCAGCACAAGCCGTGCAACGGGAAGCCATTGCACAACTGAAACAATTCCTCAAAAATTCCTCACCTAGAAAAACAAAACTATCCCTGCAATTCTCACGTTGGAAAAGGGGTTTGGGTTAAACGATTGTGGAAATGCAGTTAGAGTTGGCATTGGAAGATCACAGCAGTCGAGGCTGTTAATGTGCAGCATCTGTTAAACATCAAGAGTTAAAGTCAAGTGCGCAAAGTTAGAGGCCGAAGGCAGGTGTTTAACTAAATGGATAGTTCTAGTTCACAAAGGGTTGAGAGGTGTTGCTTTGAATAACTGATGCACAAATGCACACGACATGATATTGTTGCAGTTTTTAGAACCCTCCACTTTGTAAATATCTCTAATATTCCCTTATAAATAATCCCCTGTAAATATTCCCATTTTTGGTGTAAAAGGTCAAAGGTCACACCCTAGTTAGGTCATATTGCAACACGTAGGACACCATAGGCTTCTTCTTTAGTTATCTCATTAGTATGTGTTCTAGTTAAGGATCTGTTCCCAATAGTTTGACTCTGCGTTGTATTAATCAAATAACCTAGGCCCCTTGAATTACCCCCAATCTCTCTCTCTCTCCAAAAGTGCCAATAGCACCTACAGACTGGGCTTTGTCCTTCCCAATGGTGTCACATAATCTTATTGCCGTCGTCGCTGCCTTAGCGCTCGCTCCAAACGCCATTGAACATGCGGTCGGCTCGAGGAAAGAAGGGGCGGAGCCACGAGAGGAGGTGTGGCCTCGCCCACGAGCCGTCGAGGGTGGAGCCAGTGAGCCCTCGCTGACCAACCAGGGCTGAGGTGAGCTCGTTAATAGGCGTGGCTCAATGAAGCACGGCTTGATTTGTAAGCATGTTATAAAAGCGCAAGCGCCAAGCCCTCTAGGAGAGATGTGCCGGGGAGAGAGAAGGAGTCAAACCTAGAGAGATGCGCGAGGGGAGGCCATTGATGAAGAACTGCACAGGGGACCGTTGCGATTGAGAGAACAGCGCAGAGACGGCGGATGATAAGAACACTGTGCAGAGGATCGCTTGGAACGATCGTTTGATACGAACTGCCGTTTGGTTTGAGAGCGTTCGGCACGCTATACGCACGCAGCATCCCCGCCCCTCGCATATGTAAGGTCCGGTCGTGTGCCAACGACACGCGAAGCTGCCTGCCATTCTTCACGGCGGACCCGGAGCCTGGAACCATCTGCTTGGACCCTTCTCTTCCTTACCACCACCACCACCCCATTCGTGTAAGTGTGTTTGTATTGTCCTAGGTGTGTGATAAATATAAGACTGTTTTGAGGCTGCCCTGTGTCATTGCTTCTTCTTCTTGTTGTATATTCCGTTCTTTCATTTCCTCTTCGGGTTTCTTGTAAATCTATACATATAAAACACAGTTTGTGTGTGTGTGTGTGTGCGTGTGTGTGTGTGTGTGTAATGTTACCGATAGACTCCGAAACGGAGAGGCTCACGTGCTTGACCCTTGACTCTCTTCTCCCTATCCCTCCCCCTCCCCTCCCCTTCCCCCTCCCTCCCTCCCTCCCCCCTCTCCTCCCCCTCCCCCTCTTCTCTCCTCCCCCTCTTCCCCCCTCCCACCTCTTCTCCCCTCCCCCCTCCCCCTCTTCTCTCCTCCCCCTCTTCCCCCCCCCTCTTCTCCCCTCCTCTTCTCTCCTCCCCCTCTTCTCCCCTCCCCCCTCTTCTCCCCTCCCCCCTCCCTCCCCTTCCCCCTATCCCTCCCCCCTCCGCCCTCCCCTCCCCTCCCCCCCTCCCCTCCCCTTCCCCCATTTCCTCCCCTCCCCCCTTCTCCTCCCCTCCCCCCTCCCCCTCCCCCTCTTCTCTCCTCCCCCTCTTCTCCCCTCTCCCCTCTTCTCCCCTCCCCCCTCTCCTCCCCTCCCCCCTCTTCTCCCCTCCCCCCTCTCCTCCCCTCCCCCCTTCTCCTCCCCTCCCCCTCCCCCTCCCCTTCCCCCTCCCCCCCCTTCTCCTCCCCTCCCCCTCTTCTCCCCTCCCCCCTCCCCCCTCCCCCTCCACTCCCCCCTCCCCCTCCACTCCCCCTCCCCCCTCCCCCTCCACTCCCCCTCCCCCATCACCCTCCCCCTCCCCCTCTCCTCCCCTCCCCCCTTCTCCTCTCCTCCCCTCCCCCTCCCCCCTCTTTGCTCCTCCCCCCCTCTTCTCCCCTCCCCCCATCTCTTCTCCCCTCCCCCCCCCTCTTCTCCCTCCCCCCTCCTCCCCTCCCCCCCACTTGCCCCTCCCTTCCCCTCCCCCGCCCGGCAATGCCGGGTACTTCTGCTAGTAATTAATAATTTTTATTTGTTCTTGCTTTACTTTGGTTCCTCTCATCGATCGCTTGTGTCCTGTCCCCAATTGAATATCGGTGGCACGATATAGGAACCGCTATAATCGGGTTTAGACTGCCGCTAACGGCTCGAGCTTCGGGTTGCTAAACTGCTCGGCAACATTCCATCTAGTCCGTGGCTCGGGCAGAAGTAGCGCCCTGCTTTGCGGCGAGGTTGGCGAAGGTGTCTGGGACTCCATTGACCAGTCACCCTGGTCAATCTCAACCCCGCAAAGGAGCGCGATATCTTCTAGGACTCGGACGGCCAGCTTAATAGACGAGGGGATTAAACCCCCCTCGGTAAGGGGAGCGCCGTAATCCGAGATCCGCAACAATATGTTTACGTGCGAACATGCATCAACGACTAAAGTTAAATAAGGTAAATTAACACAAAATGCTTTCGGAAAGTTAAACCACTATTCAACCATCAAGACTTTTTACGATTTTGCAAATAAAGGCCTCAACTTTCAGGTTGTCTTAATTAAATTTTCAAATACGAGGGACTTGTATAAATTATTATCGTTAAATTAAACAGTGTGTTATTGTTAACCTAAAAAGGCCCAACTGCCCTGACCATGCCGATGGTCATGTCCCGCACTGGGAAGCCCTTTGTACGTGCTACCCTTTATAGATGCGCTCTTCCATGAGCCTAGACCCTTGTGTAAGAAATTAAGTCAGCATGACCTTGTGCGCAAAACGGATTTTACAACAACCAAAGTGCATAATCAGCTACATGTGAACATGTAAAACTTGGCCAATAAAGAAATGATGACACCAGACGAATGTCGACCTGCTTTAGTCTTTGATGTATGCGGTAGGATATTGTTTGTGTCCAGTATTGTCTGGATTGGTTGAAATATAAATGTTTGTAGGACATAAACTTTTAATTCCATGACCTATTTTAACCTTTAACCCCAACAAAACCAAAACGAAGACACCAAAACAATTTTACCTGCTTTAATCCACACCGGCCGTGGCTCGGTATTTTTGTTGTGCCAGCCCATGTTTGAATTGGTTGAAATACGGAGGTATGGCAAGCCAGAAACCTTAATTTTATGACAGATATTAATGTACGATCTCTGTATAAACCCAAAAACAACTCCGATCTGAAATGTTTCTCAACATCCCTGGAGGGCCTGTGTGAAAGCACCTTTTGTGCCAAATATCATCTCCATCCACAAAAAATACAAGGGAATGAGAAAATGTGTGATCATTGATCCCTTAAAATCAGAACAGTGGCCCAAATCGAAAATAAGAAGGGGTCTGGGTGTGACCAAGGTACCTCCATGACAAATTTGAAGAGGATCGCCTCGCAGATGAAGAAATGCTGTGCAATTGTAATTTTTGGAAAGAAAAAAAGTTGTAAAAGGAAGAAAAAAAAGGAAGAGGAAAACATTGCAAAAACAACACGGCTCCCTCCCCTATTAGACAAGGACAGGAAACAAAAAAAACAACCTTTACCCAAAATGTAATCATGAACTTCTCACCCTGAGATGCTCGTCCTGGTAAGGGTGATCAGGAAAATGGGGTACTGGGATCTTTTTGTTTTCCACTTCAGAGAACAACTTGACTACAAGATCCATCAACTCATCAAGCGATTCTGCAAAGAAGAAAATACTTCGGGGTCTACAAGGAACTTAAACACAGGAATAGGCGATTAGGCCTATCAAGCTTGCAGAATCATGCCATCTTAGTACATCCCTAACCCCACTCTTCTAGAAGCGAATCCAACTACGTATATTATAAAAACTATCCAATGACTCGACTGTTACTACACTTGCAGAAAGATCATTGCAGGCATCAACCACACTCTGAGTGAAAGGCCTGAGTTCAGGTGATAACCTCTGAGTTGAAAGGCTCTCGCCTTACTGCAGTCCTAACTCTCCTCTTTACCCTTACTGAAGCCCCTTGTCCTGTCGGGGTCCATTTTGCTGAAGAACTCTTCTTCACTTAATTTTGGCTCTACCCTTAAACATCTCTATCACATCTCCTCGTAATCTCTTGCATTCTAATGTAAAAAAAATAGCCCCCCACTCCCCGAATGGGCTGACAGGCATCTCTTGCGATTGTACTTCAGAACTGTACTTATTTGGGGGAACCCCCCCCCCCCACCCCCTCCCACCTCCCTCTCCGGCAGCTCCCTGATTCAAAATCGAAAAATCTAAGACTGAGTGATCCTGTGGGCCGTTGAATAGAACGGCTGTACTGAGTATCAGAGAACTCAGTTGGTAAATAAGGGATGAGTAGCAGGATTAAAATTATGGGGGTAACCCCCACTGTGAGCCCCCATGATCCAAAATCGAAAAATCGAAGCCCAAGCGATTGTGCAGGATACCGTCTTGTATTCATGCGTCAAGTTTCAGAACAATCGGCCGGATGATAAGGGAGGAGTAGCAAAAATAGTAAAGAGTTAGCGGACGGACGACCAGACGGACAGACATCATGACCCATTTTACAAATACATCTCTTCGAGAATCGAAATAACATGACTTAACCATCGTTTCATCTCTTTCAGCTGTTCATAGCTCAGTTGAGCAAGTGAGGCCAGGGATCAATCCAATTGCTGTATGCTGTACCCTCAATAAGTGGCAACGATAACGAAAACAACGAAAAATTGGCAGAACAACTGAAATCGATGAAACGGCTCTCCAACGACATCCAAATGGAATTTGGCCTTGATAAGTGCGCCAAGTGCACATTCATGCAAGGTAGATCAACAAAAACGGACAACATAAAAATCGACCAAGACAACAATACAGGAGCTAGACAATGAAGCATCTTACAAATACCTGGGAGTAGAGGAGGGCCACCAAATTTGTCATTAAAAATGCACAAAACAATTACCAAAGAATACCTGCGTAGAACAAGGCTGATCCTGAAAACCATAAACCATAAACCAACTAGCAGTACCAGTATTCCAGAACAGCTGTGGAATAGTAAACTGGCCACAAGCAGATATCAACAAACTCGATATAAAACAAGGAAACTCCTCACTTATCCACAAGATGTTCTACAAAAGCAGTGCATCCCAAGAATGTACCTGCCGAGGAAAGAAGGAGGTGGCGGCCAAATGAAACTCAAGCGCAAAGAGCGATGACTGTAGGATTAGCAGAGTACATGAAAAGCTCAACAGACTACCGAATACAATTTGTGTACAAGCATGAACACAACAAACAAGAAAAGGTATCTCTCACTCACTTTGAAAAAAGAAACTTCCAAAAACAGGTGTGACTAGAAGATGTAATACACCAAACCAAAACAGCAACAAATATATCCCCAAGGATTGCAAAAAATACAAAAGAAAAATACAAGATGAATTACCAGCAGATACATAGTGATAACTGGAAGAAAAACAAAAGAGCAGGGGAAAAAAAAGAGTTGGACAGATTGGGGAGAGACAAAGAAGGATCACTGAAATTGTATTGCGACCGGATATAGTGCTCAGGAGCAAAAATGAAAATACAGCATTGCTGATGATATCAGTACTCTGCAATTTTTATCTAAATAATGCAGAAATCAAGAAAATGACCAAATACCAGGACCTCAATAATGAAGTGAAAACATCCTGGAAGACTGAAGAGAGCCGAAATTGTATCAGTGATTATTGGAGCAACGGGAATGATAAAGAAGAACTTTACAAAGATCCTACAAACTGTCCATGGGAACATTACCACAAACGAACTACAGTTGGAGGCTGAACGGGGCTCAGTGAAGGATCCTGAAAAGAGCCCTTGGAACAAAACTCTGAGAACAACAAAACTTCACAGCTTAGTCCATGAATCACAATCCCTCACTGAAACGGGGGTAGATACTTCGAGATCTGGAAGGACTCCATTCCACCTTCGAAAACCCAAATTATGGATATAACTATATATCAATGACACACACACACACACACACACACACACACACACACACACACACACACACACACACACACACACACACACGTAATTACAAAACCCTGTCTCCTGCTGGGCAGGGGTCAGGCTTATTATAATAATAATAATAATAATAATAATAATAATAATAATAATAATAATAATAACAATGTTGTTTTTGTTTTTGCGAGGAACATAATTTCCAAAAACGTGATTGACTTTCTTGGTTTCCAAGGACCTTTCCTATCCACATCAAACTGACCTTTTCCAAGTACACAAAGAGCCATCAAATTTGCAGAATAAAACTTGGAATGAAACTTGAGCAATTCATTCCTCACGTCCAGTCCCAGTTCATTTGGTCTCGTCTCCAAAGTGTATTTGTTTCCTGCACACAAATGAAAACATTCCATGAACAACTGGTTTACATTCTAATATCCAGGAAGTCTTTTTAAGAATTTTAATCAATCAATTTACAATTTAACAACCTTGGTCTCAGGTTCGATTTGAACTGCAGGTCAGGTATGTGAAGCTGCAGGTCAGGTATGTGAAGCTGCAAGTCAGATATGTGAAGCATTATTGAGAATCAGTGTGAGAGGGTGAGTAGGTTTGAGAGGACGTGCCCCCTCTCCCTCACACTTTCACTCTCTCCTCTCACTCCCCAATCAAGTTTTAAATATTAAAATTGTAGGTTAGAGGAAGATGTGAAATCCGCAATGGTGCTCGTTACCTGAGGAGCTAGAATGTGCAGGTCCAGACTCTGCTGAAACTGAATGAGTTGTGAACAATGGTACCCTGTTATGGATGAAATTCCCAT
Organism: Myxine glutinosa; assembly: GCF_964187855.1. Classification (NCBI taxonomy): domain Eukaryota; kingdom Metazoa; phylum Chordata; class Myxini; order Myxiniformes; family Myxinidae; genus Myxine; species Myxine glutinosa. Next base: position 84,422,354 of record NC_136271.1, on the reverse strand, counting down.
TGCTTTAAACATATCCACTGACGACTTACACCAAGAAGGGTTAGCAAGGGTGGATACCGTGTATTGGTATGCACAAACACACAGGTATTTTGCACAAAGACGATTCACAGTTACACCTACCTGCCACCTTGCCAATATACTAATGGTGTATCAAGACGAAATATTTTACGTCGAATTTCTGTTATTTATCCTAATGGATTCATTGAAATAATTCTGCATAAAGTTGATGCAAATCTTTCACTTCCTTTGGAAATGAAATATAAATGTTCGAAGCAATCAACTTGTCACTGCGGCTCAAGGACATTCAGAATACATATCGTTTGGTTTTCTTTTAATCATGGTTTAGGTTACACATAAATTTGGTCTTAAAGTAATCAAATCTCCAAAGCTGTGCAAATGGCAGGAATTATCTCCGATGTTGTAGCGGTTCCCGCTGAATGTACACAATCGCCTTGCACCTGCCAGGACGCGGCCAGGGCGCGATCGCCATGCCGGGCTCGTCCGGACGGGCCCAGACGCGCCTCTCCTGGGCATGCCCGGACTCGCTGTTCCCGGGCACGCCCGAACCTCCCGGGCACGCCCGGTCTCGTCTTTCCCGGGCATGCCCGCTCTCGCCTTTCCAGGGCTCGCCCAGAGCGCCCGGGCACGCCCAGCCTCGACTTGCCAGGCCGCGTCCAGGACGCCTGGGCATGTCCAGACTCGCCTTTCCAGGGCTCGCCCAGAGCGTCCGGGCATGCCCGCTCTCGCCTTTCCAGGGCTCGCCCAGAGCGCTCGGGCATGCCCAGACTCGACTTGCCAGGCCGCGTCCAGGACGCCCGGGCATGTCCAGACTCGCCTTTCCAGGACTCGCCCTTGACACCCGGGCATGCCCGGTCTCGGTTTTCCCGGGCATAAATGTGTATATATATTGCTGCCCGATAAACGGGCTTTTGAGAATACCTGAGCTGTTTTGTTTCAATAAAGCAACTCGGACGAATTCCGTCTTTGGTCGCGTCAATTCTTTCGACTCGCGTTGGAGCGCAGCTCCTTCACTGGTGACCTACCGACATGGACACGGCAGTGACTCTTAAACTGCCTACCTTCTGGGAGGCTCACGCGGCTGTTTGGTTCGCCCAAGCGGACTCCCAGTTCGCCCTGCGAGGCATCACCGCGGACGACACCCGCTTCCACCACGTCGTGGCAGCACTCGGTTCCGCCACCGCGGCCCGTGCCCTGAGCCTCCTCGAGCACCCGCCGGCTGCCGACAAGTATGACGCGCTGAAGACGCTCCTCCTCGACGCTTTCGCCTTCTCACCGGCGGCACGCGCACGGCGCCTGCTCGACCTGCCCAAGCTCGGCGACACGCGCCCGTCCGAGTGCATGGACTATATGCTCTCGTTGCTCGGTGAGCACTCTCCGGATTTTCTCTTCCGCGAGCTGTTCCTTCGCCAGCTGCCTCACCTGGTACGCCTCGCCCTGGCTGGCACGTCGATCACCGATCCCCGCGCCCTCGCCAGGGAAGCCGATAAGATCTCCTCGGCGGGCCAACACATCGGCGCGGCTACCTGGAGCCTGCCGCCGTCCGAGGCGACGCCCACGACGCCCGAGCGCCCTGCGCGGTTGGAGGCCGAACTGCCGGTGCAACTGGTGGCCGCCACGCCGCGCCGACCGCTTCCGACACGACGGCCGGAGCCTCCACCTGACCAGGCGTGGTGTTATTACCACGCCAGGTTCGGACACAAGGCTCGGACGTGCCGACCCTCGTGCACTTTCGGCAAGTCGGGAAACGGCAGGGCCGGCGTTCATTCCCAGCCATGAGCGCCGGCCACTCGGGCAACTTTCTTTTTATTTGGGACAAAGCGTCCGGGCGGCGTTTCCTTTGTGACACCGGCGCCCAACTGAGCGTTATACCTGCCTCCGAGCAGGACAGGCGGGACGCCGTTTGCGGCCCCTCTTTGGTCGCTGCTAATGGCTCGGCCATACGCACTTTCGGCCCGCGCGACGTCACCCTCTGCTTCGGCAGCCAGCGCTTTCAGTGGACCTTTGTGACCGCCTGCGTCCCCATGGCTTTGCTGGGCGCCGACTTCCTCTGCGCGCACGGGCTGCTGGTTGACGTCAAACGTCGTCGCCTTGTCAACGCCGAGACCTTCAGCTCCCTGGCGTGCACGATGAGCAGCTCCGCGCCGACCGAACTGGCGTGCGCCCTCCCGACGGCGAACGAGTTCGCTCGCCTGCTCGCGGAATTCCCGGCCCTCACGCGGCCGACGTTTTCGGCCGTCGCAGTGCGGCATAGGATCGAGCACCACATACCCACTACGGGCCCGCCGGTCTACGCCAGGGCCCGCCGCCTCGACCCGGCCAAGCTCGCCGTGGCAAAGGCCGAGTTCGACGCGTTGGAGCACCTCGGCATCGTGCGGCGCTCCAATAGCGCGTGGGCCTCACCACTGCACATCGTGCCAAAGCCGGGGGGCGGATGGCACCCGTGTGGCGACTACCGCCGCCTCAACGACGCTACCACCCCCGACAGGTACCCGATCCCGCACATCCAGGACTTTTCCGCCCGTTTGGCGGGACGGGTCATATTTTCCAAAATTGACCTGATACGGGGATACCACCAGTACCTGTCCGGGCGGCCGACGTCCCGAAGACGGCCGTCATCACGCCGTTCGGCTTGTTCGAATTTTTGCGGATGCCGTTTGGCCTCAAGAACGCGGCCCAGGCGTTCCAGCGCTTAATGGACGGCGTGCTGCGCGACCTGCCATTTCTTTTCGTCTATCTGGACGACATCCTCGTCGCCAGCACGTCCCGCGCCGAGCACCTCCTCCACCTCCGAACACTGTTCGGTCGCCTCAGCGAGCACGGCTTAATTGTCAACCCGGCCAAATGCCACTTCGGCACGACGACCGTTGACTTTTTGGGCCACCGCATCACCAAGACCGGGGCCGTGCCGCTGCCGACCAAGGTCGAGGCCATCACCACGTTCCCGCGTCCCCGTTCCATCAAGGCCCTACAAGAGTTCCTCGGCATGGTGAATTTTTATCACCGATTCGTGCCCCGCGCTGCTCAGGTCATGCGGCCCCTTTACGAGGCCCTCTGGGGCAAGCCAGCCAAGCATGATATCGTTTGGTCCGCGGCCATGGACACGGCCTTCGCGAGCGCAAAACGGACCCGCGCCGACGCAACGCTGCTGGCTCACCCGGTGCTCAACGCGCCCATCGCCCTCACTACGGACGCCTCCAACTACGCGGTGGGCGCCGTCCATGAACAATGGGTGGACGGGGTTTGGGAGCCACTCGCTTTTTTCAGCCGGCAGCTCCGGCCGAACGAGTTAAAATACAGCACGTTCGACCGCGAGCTGCTCGGTCTATTCCTGGCCGTTCGCCATTTCCGACACCTCCTGGAGGGCCGCCCGTTCACGGCTTTCGTCGACCACAAGCCGTTGGTCTATGCAATGGCCAAAGTCACGGAGCCGTGGTCGGCCCGCCAGCAGCGCCACCTCTCCGCCGTGTCGGAATTCACCACGGACATCCGGCACGTCGCCGGCAAAGACAACGCCGTGGCCGACTGTCTTTCTCGGGCCAGCGCGAACGCGGTCCACCTCGGCGTGGACTTCGCGCTCATGGCGGCCGACCAGACCTCCGACACCTCGGTGCAGGCCCTCCGGGCAGCGGACACGGGCCTCCGCCTGGCCGACATCTCCTTCGCGGGCACCGTCCTGCTCTGCAACGTCTCCCAGGGCCAGCCTCGCCCCATCGTGCCCGTTTCCTGGCAGCGCCGCATCTTCGCCTCCATCCACGGCCTTTCTCACCCGGGCCGGAAAGCTTCTCAGAAGCTGGTGTCGGCGCGTTTCGTCTGGCACGGCCGTCGACGGAACGTCCGCGACTGGGCCAACGCCTGCACGGCCTGCCAGCGGGCCAAGGTCCACCGCCACACCCAGGCCCCGCTAGCACCTTTCACCGTGCCTGCACGGTGTTTCGACCACGTCCACGTGGACCTGGTGGATCCCCTGCCCCCATCGCGGGAGTTCACCCACCTGCTCACCATAGTGGACAGGACCACCAGGTGGCCGGAGGCCGTGCCCCTCACCTCCACCACCACCGCCGACGTGGCGCAGGCGTTCATCGCCACCTGGGTCGCGCACTTCGGCGCACCGGTGGACATCTCGTCCGACCGCGGCCCACAGTTCACGTCCGAACTTTGGGGCGCGGTCGCCCGCTCGTTGGGGGTCACGCTGCACCGCACCATGGCCTACCACCCCCAAGCCAACGGGTTGTGCGAGCGGTTTCACCGCTCCATGAAGGCCGCACTCATGGCCGGCCTTCAGGACGACGGTTGGACCGACCGGCTGCCGTGGGTCCTTTTGGGCCTCCGCACGGCCCCCAAGGAGGACCTCCGGGCGTCCGCCGCCGAGCTCGTCTACGGCCAGCCGCTCCGCGTCCCGGGCGAGTTCGTGCCCGACGCTACCAGTCCCTGGTCCGCCGCACACCAGCGCTCGGACCTACCCGCCGCCCGCCGATTTGCCCCCGTGCCAACGTCCCGCCACGGTGGCCCCCAGTCCTACGTCCCCCCCGGCGCTTCGCACAGCGGAGTACGTCTTTGTGCGTCATGACGCGCACCGGGGGCCACTCCGGCCGCCGTACGACGGGCCCTTCCGGGTCTTTCGACGGGGCGACAAGTCCTTCGTCGTCGACGTCGGCGGCCGGTCGGACCGGATCTCTGTGGACCGCCTCAAACCGGCGCACGTGGACGTCGACCGACCACCACGGTTGGCCCTTCCTCCGCGGCAAGGCCGCCCCCCGTCTACAGTTCCCCCCGCTCGACCACCCACCACCGGATCGGACCCCCCCCCCCCCCCCCCCCTCACGACCCTCCAGGGGTCACTTCGGCCAGGTCATCCGGACCCCCCTTAAATTGACCCTGCCGGTGCAGGTCGATTCTAGAGGGGCGTGTGTAGCGGTTCCCACTGAATGTACACAATCGCCTTGCACCTGCCAGGACGCGGCCAGGGCGCGATCGCCATGCCGGGCTCGTCCTGACGGGCCCAGACGCGCCTCTCCTGGGCTTGCCCGGACTCGCTGTTCCCGGGCACGCCCGAACCTCCCGGGCACGCCCGGTCTCGTCTTTCCCGGGCATGCCCGCTCTCGCCTTTCCAGGGCTCGCCCAGAGCGCCCGGGCACGCCCAGCCTCGACTTGCCAGGCCACGTCCAGGACGCCCGGGCATGTCCAGACTCGCCTTTCCAGGGCTCGCCCAGAGCGTCCGGGCATGCCCGCTCTCGCCTTTCCAGAGCTCGCCCAGAGCGCTCGGGCATGCCCAGCCTCGACTTGCCAGGCCGCGTCCAGGACGCCCGGGCATGTCCAGACTCGCCTTTCCAGGACTCGCCCTTGACACCCGGGCATGCCCGGTCTCGGTTTTCCCGGGCAAACGCCCGGGCATAAATGTGTATATATATTGCTGCCCAATAAACGGGCTTTTGAGAATACCTGAGCTGTTTTGTTTCAATAAAGCAACTCGGACGAATTCCGTCTTTGGTCGCGTCAATTCTTTCGACTCGCGTTGGAGCGCAGCTCCTTCAATGTGAAATATAAAAACAGATTCATGAGAAATATTACCTGGCTAGACCACTTATAAACTGGAGTATGTCAAACAAAATATGCAGAGATTTCCTCTCCAAACTTATATGGACCACCAGCTCCTGGGGTCTCAGGAGGCCCCCACACCCTTAGTCATTGGTGATTAATCTGTAGCCCCATACTTGGAAAAACGACGAAACCACTGAAGATCTTATCAGAGGAAATGGAAGCACACTACTACGACTATAAAAAAAAAATAACCACCCTTTAGAGGCCATTTTTCCCCGCAAAGCAGGGGTTGGCCTTTTTCGGGAACCGTGGTTGTTGTTGTTTTTTGGTCCCCTTTTTGAAGCATTGTTTTACGGCCGGATGCCCTTCCTGACGCCAACCCTTTTTGCCGCCTTTACAAACAGGGGAATTACCAGTAAACTGGTACTCAATTTGCCGACCTCGGAAGGATGACAGGCTGAGTCAACCCCCCTGGCGTTAATTCAGCGATCGACCGCGATTCGAACCTAGGATCCTAGGATCCCAAGCCTGCACCCTAGCCGCTAGCCCAACACCAGGGCTCCCACGACTACGACTAATACAACTATTCCCACCTTGTACGGTCGGCACATAAACGCACATCTATATATACATATACGTGGTCGTAATCTCAAATGGTGTATGTATGTATGTATGTATGTATGTATGTATGTATGTATGTATATATGTATATATATATATATATGTATATATATATATATATATATATATATATATATATATATATATACATATATAATATAAATGTTCGAAGCAATCAACTTGTCACTGCGGCTCAAGGATATATATATATACGTAGTGTGTTCAAAAAGTATCCGACTTTTATTTTTCGTGCGTAAAAAAGAAGAAGCTAGAGAGGCGTTGATTGGTGCACGTATGTAGGCGATCCTAATGCACATGCGTGAATTTTTTTCCCACCTGCAGAAGCTGTCATTCGACGGCAGACCGCCGATGAGTGAGGACATGTAAGTGAGCGCCGTCGGATTTTCGTTTTTGACAAAATGACGGAAAAACCTGAACGACGCTACTGCATCAAATTTTGTGTTTTTTGGCCTCGGGGATGTTGGATGCTTCCATTGTGATGACTGCAACTTGGTTTCTGGGTCGTACCCATAAACCCAGGACTCATCGCCAGTGATCACTGTGTTGAGGAAGCTGGGATCGCTGTTCACAGTCTCCAGCATGTCCTGTGCGATCTCCAAACGGAGTTGCTTCTGCTCAATCGTTAGCAGCTTTGGTACGAACTTCGCTGAGATTCTCCTGAAGCCCAAATCCTCCTTCATAATGGAATGAACGGTGTTGAATCTTGCGGATCGTTTCCACTTGGGAATCGCCAAGCTTTACACAAAATTTGATGCAGTAGCGTTGTTCAAGTTTTTCCGTCATTTTGTCAAAAACGAAAATCCGACGGCGCTCACTTACATGTCCTCACTCATCGGCGGTCTGCCGTCGAATGACAGCTTCTGCAGGTGGGAAAAAATTCACGCGTGTGCATTAGGATCGCCTATATACGTGCACCAATCAACGCCTCCGTAGCTTCTTTTTTTTTACGCACGAAAAATAAAGGTCGGATACTTTTTGAACACAGTAAAAAAAAAAATATATATATATATATATATATATATATATATATATATATAGGTTTGGGAGGCACGTGCACCAACTGTAACATGAACGAGAACTGTAAGCTTCACTTCAGCTGAACTTGGGGACGACTAAGAAGAAGACCTTTGTTGGTCGAAAGCTTGTCGAGAATTAAAGATCGACCGTCCTGAAGCTAGGTCCACGTCTGATTTAATCTCCCGATTATTTATTTAATGCAAATGAGAAGCCCTGCTCGTACTGTGGAGTTTCTACTATTTCTCAGTTATATATATATATATATATATTTTTTTTTTTTTTTTTTTTTTTTTTTTTTTTAATATATATATATATATATATGTATGTATGTATGTATGTATATATATATATATATATATATATATATATATATATATATATATATATATATATATATATATATATATATATATATATATATATATATATACAGTCGTCCCTCGCTATATCGCGGTTCACTTTTCTCGGCTTCGGTACATCGCGGGTTTTTCTCGCTAGTATATGTAAAATTATATCGCGGATTTTTCGCTATATCGCGGGATTTTGCGGTATAAATGTATTTTTATATACTATTATTTTTAATATTTTTGTGGTAAAATAAGCATTTTCTAGCCTAAAAAATTTTAAAACGTAAAAAAATAAGAAAAATACAGTAATTAAAACATATTACAAGAAATAAAATACTGTACATAGTGTACAGTAGAAGGGTAGACAAAGAGACAAAGAGTCGTGCGTATGGAAACGCAGATGCGGCAGCTTCCACTTGCGCTAGTTACCCACGTATATGGGTAACTGTAATGCTCTTTCTGGCTGTGCAGTACATTCATCATCGTCATCACCTTCATCGTCATCAGTACTGCACAGCTAATTCATCATCATCTTCATCACGCAAGTTGTAGTATTGAAGAGCCGGGGCTCTTGCTTGATACGGACGAAATGACGGGCAAGACACAAACTCGTCCGAGAAGATATTTATTCTCAAAACCAACTCGGGAACACTGAAAAGCCCGTTTATCGGGCTGCATTATAAAGCACAACCAGAAACCGAAACCGAAAGCCACGCCTCTCAAGCGTGGCGTGCTTCGGTGGTCACGTGATCAACAGGTGTAGCTGATTATACCCGCACGCGCGGCACGCTTTGGTGGTCACGTGACCAGCCACTCTTGCGCCGCGGATCCCCGCCGGTGACGTCACCGGCTGGAGCAAGGAGATTCTGATGCTGGTCTTGCTTGAGGAACCCATGGGTCGCTACAGTATCTTCAATGGTGAGTACCCATTAGAATTTTATATGTTGTTAAAATTACGTATGTTTAAGAGTGTAAAAAGTGTTTAAAAGTATAGGAAGTGTTTATAAGAGTATGGGAAAGGTTAATAAGAGTGTGGGAAAGGTTAATAAGAGTGTGGGAAAGGTTAATAAGAGTGTGGGGAGGGTCAAAAAGCTTTAAAATATATATAAATAATAAAATAAAAATATGGTCGCTACTTCGCGGATTAACGTCTATCGCGGGGGGTTCTGGAATGTAACCCCCGCGATAAACGAGGGATCACTGTGTGTATATATATATATATATATATATATACAGTGAAACCTTGACTTACGAGTTTAATTCGTTCTGTGACCGAGCTCGTAACTCAATTTGCTCGTTTCTCAAATTAAATTTCCCCATTAAAATGCATTGAAATGCTATTAATCCGTTCCAGCCCCCAAAAAACCACACCAATTTTTTTTTTAATATACAGTATATATAAAAATATCTCGCGCTTTATATTTCACCTGTATGCAGCATACAAGTTGGCAGGATGGCCTGGACTGGAGGTACGCACACGACTCTAAACTGTCCAGCCTGGGTTTGAATCCCGACCCAGCTATAACCTGTCATGGGTGAATCACAGGCAGGGTGATTCATCAATGTGTGTACCGCTAAACTGGGCGCCCCGTTTGCGTCCCATTAGTTGTTGGATGTTAAGGATCTCACCGTGTCTTCCACAAAGAGAAGGCGAGCTATCGCCGGCACTCTGAACAAGTTGTGGCCTGGCATGCTCTTCTCCTCTGCCGTTATATACGTCCTCCTCGGCATCTTTTTCCAGAACAGCCCTGTCTCGTCACAGTTGAAGATTTGCTGGGGGATGTATCGTTCGGCTTCTATCAGTTCGGCAAAAGTTATAATAAAATCTTTATTTTGATTTTATAATTTTTGTTATAAGTTATACACGCAATCGTCACAGTTGAAGCTGCCGCTTTGAAATAATCGTAACGCCCTTGGCTGGCGTTATAGCCTTTATCGACTCCTTCTGCTTCAAAATCGTACATATCGTAGAAGTACTACGATCGTACTGCCTCGCCAAGTCGACAACACGCACACCTCGCTCATGTTTTTCGACGATTGCATGTTTTATATCCAAGCACATCATCCTCTTCTTCTTCTCAGTACTGCCCTTGGCACTCAATTTCTTAGGACCCATGGTTAAAACTAAGAAATTTTCCAAAATAACCAAAATGCGAAAACAAAGCAGCAGCTATATACGGCAGAGATGCTTGCACGGCAAGATAACCACGTGACCGGAACCCACCTGGTGGCGGGTGGCGTAAGCTCGTAACTCAGATCTCGGCTCGCATCTCAAAGCAATAAACCGCCCGAGCGACGGCTCGTATCTCGGAAAACTCATGTTGGTGCACTCGTAAGTCAAGGTTTCACTGTATATATATTTCGACGACGATATATATACAGTGAAACCTTGACTTACGAGTGCACCAACTTACGAGTTTTCCGATATACGAGCCGTCGCTCGGTCGATTTTTCGCTTTGTGATGCGAGCCGAGATCTGAGTTACGAGCGAGCGAGCTTACGCCACCCGCCACTAGGTGGCCCAGCGAGCGTTCAGGTCACGTGGTTATCTTGCCGTGCAAGCATCTCTGCCGTATCGCTGTTGCTTTGTTTTCGCATTTTGTTTATTTTGGAAAATTTCTTAGTTTTAACCATGGGTCCTAAGAAATTGAGTGCCAAGGGCAGTGCTGAGAAGAAGAAAAGGATGTGCTTGGATATAAAACACGTAATCGTCGAAAAACATGAGCGAGGTGTGCGTGTTGTCGACTTGGCGAGGCAGTACGATCGTAGTACTTCTACGATATGTACGATTTTGAAGCAGAAGGAGTTGATAAAGGCTATAACGCCAGCCAAGGGCGTTAAGATTATTTCAAAGCTCCGGACCTCTGTCCATGAAGAGATGGAGAAGTTGTTGTTTGTGTGGTTGACAGTGTCAGTAAATACAGTGAGTAAATACAGTGAGGAGTGTGAGTAAATACACTTAATAAAACCAGTTTATTTCTTTACATTCTCTTTTATTATGTACAGTATATACGAGGTCGTGCTTGTTTATACATTATTTGTTTTTTATAAAGTACATTTTTCTTATTTAAAAACACGTAACAAAAAAAATTGGTGTGGTTTTTGGGGGGCTGGAACGGATTAATAGCATTTCAATTCATTTTAATGGGGAAATTTAATTTGAGAAACGAGCAAATTGAGTTACGAGCTCGGTCACAGAACGAATTAAACTCGTAAGTCAAGGTTTCAGTGTGTGTGTGTGTGTGTGTGTGTGTGTGTGTGTGTGTGTGTGTGTGTGTGTGTGTGTGTGTGTGTGTGTGTGTATACAACAACATGCATTTTAAAGGCCATTTTCCCTGCTAGAGCGGGGGTTAGCCTTGCGGTCCCCATGACAATCTTCTCCATTTTGCCCTATTTTCTGCACTCTCCTTGTTAACCCCCTTGCCCGCATTTCTTCTTCCACCATCTTTAGCCAAGTCTTTCTCGGTCTTCCCCGTCTTCTACTTCCTTCGACGTTCATTTCCATCACTCTTCTCAACCAGTCACTTTCATCCTTCCTCAACACATGACCAAACCATCTCAACCTGTTCCTCTTCACAGCATCAATCACAGGCTCTATTCCCATCATCTTTCGCAATTCATCATTTGTCTTCCTCTCTCTCAACGATACTCCGCACATCCGTCGAACCATTCGCATTTCCACCCTTTCCAACCTTCGTTGTTGCTCTATGTTCATTACCCATGTCTCGCTCCCATAAATCATAACACTTCTCACACATGCAGCATACACCTTTCCCTTCAGCTTCAACGACACTCCCCTCCTCATCAGCACGCCACTCAGTTCCCGAAACTTCTTCCATGCACATCTCACTCCAGCAACCGTTGCCGAGTCTGATCAACCTTCTCCATTCAGCATGTCTCCGAGGTAGCAAAATGTTTTCACACCTTCCAGCTTCACGCCGTCTCCAAGATCCAACTCAACATTTCCTCCATCTGCAGCTCCCTCTGTGCACACCTTACATTTCAATGTAGCTGCCACACTGGTTAATGACCCTCTCAGGCCACTACATTTTTGATGAACCCACTCAGCGCACATTGTACACTGAATGGAGTTCACTCCGACACCCTTCCTACACACAGCACAGGGCCACTTCCCAGTTCTTTCCACCTCACCACATGCTTTACCACTTGCCATCACCTTCGTCTTTCCGATATTCACCTTCAGACCTTTTGTCTCCATACATTCCTTCCACGTGTTCATCTTTTCCTTCAGTCCATCCATACTTTCCGCAATCAACACCAGATCATCTGCATACAACAACTCCCACGGTAAACCCTCCTTTACATTCTGAGCCAGCACCTCCATCACAGCTACAAATAGTAGTGGACTTAGTACCGACCCCTGATGCACTCCCACCTTCACCTCAAACTCACCACTGTTCCCGTCCTTCGTCCTTACAGCTGTGCGTGCTCTTTTGTACATTGCCATCACTACTCTGATCAACCATTCCTCCACTCCTAACTTCCTCAATGCCCATGTCAATACTTTGCGTGGAACCCGATTGAATGCTTTCTCCAGATCAACAAACCCAAGAAACAACTTCTTCCTCTTCTCCATGTACTTCTCCTGCAACTGCCTCACAATGAAAAGCGCGTCTGTCGTTCCTCTTCCTGGCATGAATCCAAACTGCATTTCGTCGATCTTCACTTTCTTCCTTATCCTCCTCTCCAACACCCTTTCCAATACCTTCATTCCATGCTCCAATAACTTTATCGCTCGGTACGAGCCACACTCCAGAGGGTCACCTTTCCCCTTGTATAGAGGGACGAGGGTACTCAGTTCCCAATCCACTGGAATGCGGCCTTCTTTCACCACCAGATTACAGATCTCTGTCATTCTCTTCACACCCCAACTTCCTGCTGCCTTCAACATATCTCCCACAACTCCCGTCGGCCCTCCCACTTTTCTACCCTTCATTGCTTTTATCGCTTCCTCAACTTCCTTCTCAGTTATCTTCTCTGCCGGTCCTAAAACTGGGTTACTCTCTATGTTGCCATCCCATTCATTCTCTGTATTCAACAGCATTTCCATATATCTTTTCCATCTTCCTTTAATTCCATCTGGGTCGACAACGATTTGTCCCACTTCATCCTTCAAGCAACTCACCCCCATCACATCACACATCTTTCGCTATCTGCTTTGCAATCCTGAATACTGCTTTCTGACCCTCTTCCGAATCCAAGCGTTCTCCGAACATTTTCCTACATGCCTCCTGCGCCTTTGCTACCTCTTTCTTTGCAGCCTTCCTGGCTGCCTTATAACTTTCATGCTCTGCTGTTTCTGCTCCCGTACCCTTCGCCTTCTGCCACTCCTTGAACTTCTTCCTCTTCTCGTCAATCCTCTTTCCAACTTCATCATCCCACCACCATGTTTCCGAGTGCCTCGGTGGTCCTTTTGTCCATTCACATACCTCACCAACGGCTCCCAACAGACTAGCTTTCATTGACATCCAACCACTTTCAAGCTCAACCACATCATCCTCGACCCTACTCAGCCTCTCTTTTAATGCCTCCCTTACTGTCACCTCTTTCAACCTCCACACCTTCATTCTCGGTTGGTACTTCACCCGCCGAGCTCTCCTCGCACCTTTCACCCTTACGTCGCAGACAACCAAGTGGTGCTGTGAAACAGCCTCCTCCCCCGGGATCACCTTTGTGTCCCGGAGGTGCCCCCTATCTCGCCTACGCACCATCAGGTAGTCAACGGTTGTCGTCGACCCACCTGACGTGTATGTAACAAGCTTATTATCCTCTTTCTGGAACTGAGTATTACAAATCAACAATTCAGCTCCATCAGCAAACTCCAAAATCCTTTCACCTTCTCCATTTCTCACACCATATCCGTAACCCCCATGAACTCCGTCAAAACCAACCATACTCCTTCCCACATGTCCATTTAGGTCTCCTCCTACCACAACAACTTCCTCATCTTTCACGTTTTCCATCAGCTTCTCTATCGCACACCAGAACTTGTCCTCCTCTTCATCGCTTCGTCCAACCTGCGGAGCATATCCCGAGATGACGTTCACCAAGAGCTTTCCAATCATCATTTTCACCATCATCAACCTATCACTCACTCTAGTCACACTCACCACACTGTCTACAAACTCCTCAGAAAACAGGACACCAACACCATTCACGCCCTCCAGGCACCCTTGCCACACAAACTTGTATTTCTGTCCCTGCCTACCCTTCACCATTCTCACACCACTTCCCTTCCATCTCGTCTCTTGCACACAACATATGTCCACTCTTCTTCTGACCAATACTTCCACCACTTCTCCTGATCTCCCTGTCATTGTCCTTACATTCCATGTCCCAAACCTCAGAAACCGATCTCCACTTCGGGCTGTACCCTGCCCACATGTAGTTGTAATTGTCATGGTTCTCTTTTTGAGGCAATGTTTTTATGGCCGCAGGGATCCGGTGTACCTATTCTTATCCAGGGTACACACTGGGAAACGTTTAAAACATGGAAATTCTGGGGGGTGGGGAGGGTGGCGTCAGCATCACGGCTGCGGTTTAAACATATTTAAATAAATATTTAAACAAAACCATGAAAAACAATCTGGGAAAAGTCTCTAAGTGATAATGTGGATTTGAGAAAGCAGGAGCAGAGGTGAAAGAAAAACGAGATATAGGGGGCGGGGCACAAGTCGAGACGAGGAGGCCGCACGAGGACACCAGGCCGCACGAGGCGCGAACAAAGAAACGACTAATTACACACAAATTTGCAATAACCACAAAACCAAAACCAAATAGAAACACACAATAACACATACACAACAAAATACGCAGCGGAAATTTGACAAAGAAACGAACGGGAAAACACTCAAACTTTGATGCCGTGGAGAGATCGAAGCAAGCCCCGTCGCTCGAGGGACCGGAAGTCTCGTCTCGAAGAATATGTATGTATGTATGTATGTATGTATGTATGTATGTATATATGTGTATATATATATATATATATATATATATATATATATATATATATATATTGTTACGGGACCGCGAGGATGTTGTTTGCCGAGCGGATGGCCGCCGCGCCCGAACAGTTACCCCGACTAACCCGTTTCCTGAATGTTGGCCGAATCGCGCCACAGATATTCAATGGGGAAAAGACTAAAGCGAAGGATGTGAAGAAGAAGAACACCAAAGCAAAAAGGTTGGAAATGCTACTAAATTTATTCCTACTATTTACACAATCAAAGAAACCAAGGAGAAGGAATGATAATAAAATAAAAACAGAAGAAGAAGAAGCGGACACAGTGAAACTTAGCTTATCTATGGCAGTCTTACTTAGAACCCTGGACAGAACAAACGAAAGACTGACTCACACGAATTTGCAGGCAGGAAGGATCGGAAGGAGGAATGGCTTGGCAGGGGAGGAAGGTTCAGCGGGGATCGGTCGGGCCGGAAGCGGATAGCCGCCGTCAATACCCGAGCTGGGATCGCCAAAACAGCCGCGGTTCCAATACTGCACGGCGAAGCCCCTCCGGTGCACCGTGCGCTCGACAAAGCTGCTCCTTAGAACTCTCTTGCACTTAGCACTGCACACTCAGCACTTGCCCTACTTGGCACTTCGCCGCTCTGACTCGCTTGCACTTGATCGTCGCACGTATCTCTGCATGGATCTCTTTGGACGTATATCTTAGGACGTATCTCTCTCAGGACGTTCCTCTCTTGCTTCGCCCTCATGCGCACTTCTTCTTTCACGGCTTCCGTGCGCGCTCTTTATAACCCCGCGGGCAAATCAAGCCGCCGGCCTCTAGAACACGCCCATCGGTGAGCTCGCCTCGGCCCTGATTGGTCGGCACGGCCCTCTGGCTCCGCCCTTGATGATGATGATGGGCGGGCACGCCCAGGATTCGGCAGCTCCTCCCCCTTCTTCTCCGAGCCGACCTCGTGGCGAATGGAGTCGCGGAGGGAACAGTTGGCGATTGTTGGAAGGGGAATGTGAAGGGATCTATCTATTTGACTTCGGTGCAATGGAGT
Organism: Myxine glutinosa; assembly: GCF_964187855.1. Taxonomy (NCBI): domain Eukaryota; kingdom Metazoa; phylum Chordata; class Myxini; order Myxiniformes; family Myxinidae; genus Myxine; species Myxine glutinosa. Next base: position 84,406,755 of record NC_136271.1, on the reverse strand, counting down.
GTCAATTAATGGAAAACAAATCCTTAGCCTAATACACAGAATAAGGAAATAACTGTCAACAAGGAGGAAATCTATGATTGGCTAACGTGAGTGCTTATGAAATAACTACGGAACGACCTTTGACCTTTATACACAGACTGGAGGCAGGAGGGTCCAGAATAAAACAAGAAAAAAAACAATCCTCATATCCACAACAATATATATATATATATATATATATATATATATATATATATATACACACAGACTTGGCATTTAAAATGGAATATTTTTTTTTTCTCGACTTGGGTTTACTTTCTGAACTCGGTATATCAATCTGGTGAGTTTCTTTTACGCTTCGGTGATTTCTTTGTTAAAAGAACCATGTCACTGATTGTCTGTCGCAGCAAGAAGTCAATAACAGGATTATATCACAGGTGGCGTGACAAAATGTACGGACAGGTACATTTGACGATTGGCTTCACAATCGGGTATATAAGGGTTGTTGCGTTCTGTATTAGTGGAAAACAACTGCTGCACGTCTACAAAAGTTATTGCCGCTTCCCCTGGAGATGGTCCGTCAACTCGACAATGCTGTTTGTCATTTAGTGGTGGATTTACGAAATTCCGGCATGAAACAGCGTGCTGTTGCTCGGCAGTATGGCATCACTCAAGGTCAGGTGTCAAAGATCCTGAAACGAAATGCTCAGAGGGGTGTCCCTACTCCAAGGTCAGGACGTCTCCGCAGAACCACAAGGAGGGATGATCGCCAGCTGCACCGGTTAGTCCGCAATGGCCGTACCAAGTCAGCTAATAGGCTTAGGGCTGAGTGGCAGCAACTGACAAATGTGCCTGTATCCAGAAGGCTGGTCAACCAACGACTGGTTCAAGCAGGCTATCGTGCCAGGCGTCCCCTGAGAAAGCCACGTCTGACCAGACAACACCGCCAGCTCCAATTGCAGTGGGCCAGAGAGCACCGTCAATGGCAGCCAGGACACTGGAATCACGTGATCTTCAGTGACACGTCTATATTTCTTTCTGGTCTATCAATATGGCCGCGTCCGAGTGCGCAGACAAGTGCATGAAGCCTACAACGAAGATTGTATAGTGCCAAGAGTCCAAGCTGGAGGTGGTGGGGTGACCGTTTGGGCTGCCTTTCATGCAGGGAGAAAAACTGACTTGGTTGTTCTGAATGGAAACCTGAACCAGTTCAAGCACAGGGCCATTCTGGAAGAAACATCGCTTCCATTTGTTCATGCAGCCTTTCGAAGAAACTTTG
>NC_136271.1:84320497-84400497 GCF_964187855.1 Myxine glutinosa | reverse complement strand
GTCCCGACGAAGATTTTTCGGTGCAAATCTTTCATACCTGTATTGAAAATCGTGTTAATTCGTGTCGTGTCTTGAGGCCTTGTACAGTGTGCACTGTACAACCTTGAGGCTTTGTTTTTCTCTCAGTGGTCCGTCGTTTGTGATCCAATAACTTTCGTTCTCTGTATTCCCAGTCTTTTCACCAATAGCCTACTTCCTTGTGTAAATCTCAACTCAAAAAAAAAAAAAAAAAAAAAAAAAAAAAAAAAAAAACATTTCCTTCTCTGTTCTCATTCGTTTATTCATTCTTATTCGTTCGTTCGTTCTTCGACCACGTGTTTCTCCCCCATTTCCCCAGATAGTTTTCACTCATTAACCTTCAATGTTTACACTTTCCCCTCAAGTTATGTATTCCGTCATATTTTATAACACCTTTTTCTTCTTCTTCTTTAAAAGGCTGCTTTCGACTTGCTCACCAAATCAATTCATCCCCAAAAAAATATCCATCTCCTATAGTGCCTTTTTTCTACATTCCCTAAACTCTCCTGCACTCCATCCTCCATCCAGCGTCCTTAAACGTATTTTTAACTCGAAGGTCACAAGAAACTCATTTTGCAATAAATGTTCGTTTCCCATAAATCGTACACTTTCAAAAATCCAATCTCACCCCCCCCCCCCTCCAAATCTTCCCCATAACCCCTCCCCTCCAAATCTATCCCATCACCCCTCCCCTCCAAAACTTCCCCATCACCCATCCCTTTCAAATCTCCCCCCTTGCCCCCTCCCTCCTAAACTACCCCCCTCCCCGCCAAGACGCCCCCTCGCCCCTCCCCTCCTAGACTCCTGCCTCACCCCTCCCCTCCAAATCTCCCCATATCCCATCCCTTTCAAATCCCTCCCCTTGTCCCTTCCCTCCCAAACTCCCCCCTCACCCCTCCCCTTCAAATCTCCCCACCCTCATTGCTTCTCAATTTCCCCCCTCTCACTCCCCCTCCTCAAAGCGTCCTCCCCGCTTCTTCCCCCTTCAAACTCTCACCTCCATCTCCACCAACCTTCTGCCTCGCTCTTCCCCCTCCTCAAATAACACCTCATTGTGGCTCACCCAATCACCATCAAACCTTTTGTCCGCCCCATCCTTCCCTTTCTCCGAGCTATTCTGAAATCTCTGACACACCTTCAACAGCTCTCCCTACCTCTTCCACCTCTTCCACATCTTACCCTACCCCTCCTCCCCCCTGTTCTGTATCTGATGCTCCCCCTTCCTCTTCATTAACGGTATGGACCTCAAACATCCGGGGCCTTCGTTCAAACTTAACTGATCTCTCCATACAGGTTGCTTCTGTCAAACCAGACGTGATCTGCTTCACAGAAACTTTCCTCCTTTATGATGTCTCTGATTCCATAGTATCTCTCCAGGGCTACTCCCTCCTCCGGTATGATAGACCTGAGCCTCGTCCTGGAGGCGGGGTTGCTATCTTTATCAAAAACTCTCTTCCTCACTCGCCCTGCACTGCACTCTCTCCACCTCACCCCCAGGAATACCTCTGGCTACGGCTTCCCCTTCGCTCCCACCTCTTGTTCATATGTGTGTTGTACCGTCCACCAAACAGTGATGACTCCATCTACATCTCGCTGTCTGATGATATGGACCAACTTCTATCTACTCATCCCAACTCTCTCTTCCTCATATGTGGTGATTTCAACTGTCATCATGCCAGTTGGCTGGGTGTGGGTACCTCTCTCACCAGCCATGGCTCCTCAGCAAAGGACTTCTGCGACTCACTGGGACTGACACAATCTGTCAATTTCCAGACCCGGATCTCAGTCAACGGAACATCTTCTCTTCTGGACTTGGTTATGACTAACTTCCCTGAAAATGTCTGCTGCTCTTCTTCTGCTCCGATCGGATCATCTGATCATGTCCTTGTTAAAGTGGACATCTCTCTGACCATCCTCAGGGAGCCTGCTCAGCGTCGACGAGTCTGGCATTTCACTCAGGCCAACTGGCACGGTCTTCAAGCAGCCATCAATCATCTGGACTGGTCTCCCATCTCTACCACCTCTGACATCAACTCATCCTGGGAATTCTTCCAAAGTAAATTGCTCTCTCTCATGCACAGATTTATCCCATCTCGTCTTCAGTTGTCATACCCTTCCTCCCGTCCATGGTACACGGAATCTTGTGGTGAGGCTGTTGCCCAGAAACAACTTGCCTTCGTCTCCTGGAAAGCAAATCCAACGGAAGGAAATCTCATTTCCTTTCACAAAGCCCGAAACAAGTGTGTGTCCACCCTCAGGAGAGCCAGGAAACAATATCTCTCCGTTCTCAAGACCGAACTCTCTTATCTGTCTCCCTCTTCCAAATCCTGGTGGCGTCTGGTCAAATCCGTTTCTGGTGTTTGTTCCCCCTCCATCCCCTCCCTTACCTCAAACGGCTACACAGCTGACTCCGCACGTGAAAAAGCTGAATGCCTCAACTCTGTGTTTGCCTCTAAATCTTGTGTCCCAAACCCATCCCTCTCTGTACCCACCATACCCAGTCGTACCCTGCTGCTCCTGGACTCCGTGTCCTTTCCTCCTGACAAGGTGGAAAAGTTTCTGTCAACCCTCGACTCTGATTCTGCAACTGGACCCGACGGCATCAGCCCACGGGTCCTAAAATCCTGCTCTGCTGCTCTATCTCACCCTCTCTCTGTTCTCTTCACCCTCTCTTTTGCTCAAGGTCAACTGCCATCTGCTTGGAAATCAGCCAACATCACCGCTTTGCACAAAAAAGGTGCAAAAACAGATCCTAGCAACTACAGACCAATCAGCCTTCTCCCAATTATCAGCAAAGTCATGGAATCCATCATTGCTTCGGATATGAAATCTTTCCTCTTCTCCAATGGCTTGATCTCTGATCATCAATTTGGTTTCAGACCAGGTCACTCTACTCTGGACATGCTGCTTCTGCTGTCTCAACAATGGATGGAGGTCCTCAATGCCAAACAGGAAATTAGAGCTGTCTCCCTCGACATATCACGTGCCTTCGACACGGTCTGGCACCCCGCTCTGCTCACCAAACTCTCCTCCTTTGGTATCCATGGAAATCTCCACGCATGGCTGGCGGACTTCCTCTCTAGTCATCGTCAACGTGTGGCCCTGAATGGGTTTCTCTCATCTCCTCTTCCTGTTCAGGCTGGAGTTCCCCAAGGCAGTGTTCTGGGCCCCGTGCTTTTTCTGGTCTTCATCAATGATCTCTCTGACTCTCTCGAAAATCCTCTCTATCTCTTTGCTGATGATTCCACTCTCTGCCGCTCCATTCCTCTTCCCTCAGATCGGCAGTCTGCTGCCTCCTCACTCTCTGAAGACCTGGACAAAATCACAGACTGGTCAAACAAGTGGAACATGTCTTTCAATCCTGACAAATCTCACACTCTTACTATGTCTCTCCGAAAAGATCGACTGGACAACCCTCCCATCTACTTTCTCAACAATCCTCTCCAAGAAGTTCTGTCGCTCAAGATTTTGGGTCTCACTATCTGCCATGATCTTTCTTGGGAAAACCACATTTCCAAGCTGGCCTCCAAAGCCAGTCGCCGACTGGGCATCCTCCGTCGTGCGAAGTCCTTCCTCGGCACACCTGAGCTCCTCACCACATACAAGGCTTTCATCCGCAGCTCAATGGAATACTGTTCTCCCCTATGGGCCGGTGCTCCTGCCTCACACCTAGCTCGGCTTCACGCTGTTGAAACCAAAGCTTTCAGAATTATTGGAATCTCCCGCGATGAAGCTATCTCTGAGGGCCTTTCACTCACTCACCGCAGGCAGGTAGGTGGTCTTTCTGTCTTCTACCGACTCCTCTCCGGCCTTGCACCCCCAGCTCTCTCTGTGCTCTGTCCCCCAAATATTCCTACAGGTCGCACAAGATCTGCCAGCAACCCTCTGATGGTTAAACTGCCGAAATCTCGGCTCTCTGCTCACCTTCACTCTTTCATTCCTCTTTTCTCCCGCCTCTGGAACAAACTCCCTCACTCCCTTCAATCCCACTCCTCCCTCCAGGTCTTTAAAACAGCTGTTCACCACCATCTCTTATCTTCCCCCATCCAAAACCTTGATCTTTTCTACCCCCGCTAATTCACCCCAGATCCACCTTGTTTGAAATTCCAACTTCTTTCCTGGAAGTCCTGGCAGTGTCCATATGTTTTATACCTCTCCCACCGCCCCCTTCCCATGCCCCCCCCCCCCCAAAGCCCTCGCCCTCTCTCAGATCTCTCGATGTCTCCATGTCTCTCGGTCCCTGCTCTCAAATGTTGTGTTTGTGTCCTTCCCCCTCTCTCCCCATCTTGTCTACCGCTCCCGATGTTATATGTTTTATGTGTCGGTTTGTCTTCGTGTGTGATTAATGTTCGCTCTTTCACGAGCCTCGATCTTGTATACAAAAAAAAAAAAAAAAAAAAAAACGAAACTTCACAAACATCGTCCGCCTCCCATACATATGCAGAGTGTACATTTTAAGGTCATATGTCACGTGGTTTGCTTGAAATCCTCATTCACCAACAGCCATATTGGCTTGAAAGCCGATAATTTTAAAAATCCCTTCTCTGAAACTGCTTCACCGATCGATGTGAAACCTGTCATGGCTGGTGAAAATGTGATACTTGAAAACAGCTGAAGAGATTTAAATCAAACTCGTTTATTTTTAGGACAGTGAACGAGGGCATCTACCCGTTGTGCGACTATGCGGAGGCATATTGTTGACACAGTCGCATTGCTCTAGTTTTCCTTTTGTCTTTACACCAATAGATTATTTACAGACCTTTGTTGCTCTGAGGCAAGTTTTAAATGTGGCCATAAATAAATAATTAAATTAATAACATGCTGCACAAAGTTAAGGCAACACCTGTTCCAAATTTGCAGAAGGGGTGCTTTGTGTTGCCGGTGGCCTTCTCCAGCTGGAACAGTCTCCATGAGTCACTCATGAGGTTCTTCTCATTTTCAGAGTCTACGGCATTGACTTCCCGGTCCTTACAGCAGGGGTCAAACAAAGGACAAAGGAAGAACTGGGCAAACCTAAGGGATGCAAAAGACTATTGGCATAGCAAACAGAGCAATCACCAGATATATTTTCTAAAATAAATAGTTATTTTACTGATCTAAGGCTGAGAAGCTTGTACACATCGCAAGCAGGACAAAGAAATCAATTAGACATCAGTGCTTATCCACAGGAATGACAAGGACATTAGTAGACAACGGACTAACATACAGCACAAAGGATTTTGAACCTGTGGTTCCTCATGCATGAGCTGGGCACTCAGATGGGAACATCAACAAAACAACCCAAAGCAATTAAATAATTTCATTAAATTGTGCTATTAAGATTTGTTTTTCTTTCTCTCTTGTATATGTGGTTCAAGGTAAACACATCTGCTAAACATTTATCTTGTGCTAAACATCTTGGGTTAAAACCAATAAACAACAACAACAACAAAATAGGGGCAATACCCCTGGGCGCTCACCTGGTAGAATAAAGTAGTATGGTACACTGACTAAAGATATTTTAAACCGTATCATGGCATTTTTAACAAATTTCAATGGTTGCTAAAAGACAGGGCAGCATGTCCAATCATACTAACGTAATCATAAGGTTTTAAACAAACAAACAAAAAATACCTATTTAGGGGGGCAACCCCCCCCCCCCCCCATCCCCCGCCCCCCCCCCCCCCCCCCATCCCCCATAGACTGCCATAGACCCCAATGTTGTAAACATATATTGGTGCACCATGGGTGATGAACGGAATGTTGAGGTCAAGTTTCATCGAAATTGTTTGCGTAGTTTCTGAGAAGAAAGCAAACACCTATTTTAGGGGGCAAACCGGCCGTACACTGCCTTAGGGCCCAATTTTTTTTTAATACCGTGAACAAACTCTGGTACATCATCGGTGGTGAAGGTTGTCGTCAAGTTTCATCGAAATTGTGTGTGTAATTTCTGAGAAAAAGGCAAATACCTATTTTGGGGGGTCAAACATGGACTCACTTGGGACCCAGGTAGACCCCCTTAGGATGGGGGAAGATAAGAGATGGTGGTAAACAGCTGTTTTAAAGACCTGGAGGGAGGAGTGGGATTGAAGAGAGTGAGGGAGTTTGTTCCAGAGGCGGGATAAGAGAAGAATGAAAGAGTGAAGGTGAGCAGAGAGTCTTGATTTTGGCAGTTTCACCAGAAGAGGGTTGCTGGCAGATCTTGTGCGTCCTGCAGGAATATTTGAGGGGCAGAGCACAGAAAGAGCTGGGGGAGCATGGCCAGAGAGGAGTTGGTAGCAGACAAAAAGACCAGCTACCCACCTGCGTTGAGAGAGAGAAAGGCCCTCAGAATCAGCTTCATCGCGGGAGATTCCAATGATTCTGAATGCTTTGGCTTCAACCGCGTGAAGCCGAGCTAGGTGTGAGGCAGGAGCTTCATAGATTGGAGAGCTGTATTCCATTGAGCTGTGGATGAAAGCTTTGTATGTGGTGAGGAGCTCAGAAGTGCCCAGAAAGGACTTTGCACGACGGAGGATGCCCAGTCGGTGACTGGCTTTGGAGGCCAGCTTGGAAATGTGCCCAGGAAAGATCATGGCAGATAGTGAGACCCAAAAGCTTGAGTGACAGAATGTCTTCAAGAGGATTGTTCAGAAAGTAGATGGGAGGGTTGTCCAGATGGTCTTTCCGGAGAGACATAGTAAGAGTGTGAGATTTGTCAGGATTGAAAGACATGTTCCACTTGTTTGACCCGTTTGTGATTTTGTCCAGGTCTGCAGAGAGTGAGGAGGCTGCTGCCTGCCAATATGAGGGTTGAGATATGGAGCGGCAGAGAGTGGAGCCATCAGCAAAGAGATAGAGAGGATTTTCCAGAGAGTCGGAGAGATCATTGATGAAGACCAGAGAAAGCACAGGGTCCAGAACACTACCTTGGGGAACTCCAGTCTGAACAGGAAGGGGAGATGAGAGAATTCCATTCAGGGCCACATGTTGACTGCGACCGGTAAGGAAGTCCGCAAGCCATGCATGGAGATTTCCATGGATACCATAGGAGGAGAGTTTGGTGAGCAGAGCTGGGTGCCAGATCGTATCGAAGGCACGTGATATGTCAAGGGAGACAGCTCTAATTTCCTGTTTGGCATTGAGGACCTCCATCCATTTTGAGACAGCAGAAGCAGCATGTCCAGAGTAGTGTGACCTGGACTGAAAACAAATTGATGATCAGAGATCAAGCCATTGGAGAAGAGGAAGGATTTGATATCCGAAGCAATGATGGATTCCGTGACTTTGCTGATGATTGGGAGCAGGCTGATTGGTCTGTAGTTGCAAGGATCTGTTTTTGCACCTTTTTTGTGTAAAGCGGTAATGTTGGTGATTTCCAGGCAGATGACCTTGAACTAAAGAGAGGGTAAAGAGAACAGAGAAAGGGTGAGATAGAGCAGCAGAGCAGGATTTTAGGACCCGTTGGCTGATGCCGTCTGGTCCTGTTGCAGAATCAGAGTCGAGGCTTGACAGAAACTTCTCCACCTTGTCAGGAGAGAAGGATACAGCATCTAGGAGCAGCTGGGTTCAACAGTGTATGGTGGGTACAGATAGAGATGGGTTCGTGATACAAGATTTTGAGGAAAACAGAGTTGAGGCATTCGGCTTTTTCACGTGCAGTGTTTCCTGTGTAGCCGTTTAAGGTAAGGCAGGGGATGGAGGGGGAACAAACACCAGAAACATATTTGACCAGACACCACCAGGAATTGGAGGAGGGAGACAGGTTTAACATATTTGGTGGCCCTCTTCTACTCCGAGGTATTTGTACGATTCATCGTTTTCTAGCTCCTGTATTGTTGTGTTTGTGTCAAGTTTTATATTTGTTTTTGTTGGTCTACCTTGTATGAATGTTCACTTGGCACAGTTATCCAGGCCAAATTCCATTTGAGTGTCATCAGAGAAACGTTTCACTAATTTGAATTGTTCTACCAATTTTTTGTCATTTGGTGGAAAGAGTTTTAAATCATCCATGTAAAGTATATGTCACTCTTTGGACACTCTCTTATTTGATGTCAGGGTGTATCCATGTCCTTGCTCATTAATGAGGTTGCTCAGTGGGTCTAGGGCCAGGCAAAGCAGATTTCTTTATTTGGGGCTATCTGAAAGACATTTTAACAAAAGAATTCTCTATTTTAACAAAAAGAAGGCCACATTCCATTGAATAACTCAAAGCAACAATAAATCAATATAATTCGCTTAACTCCTACAGAGGAATGCATTGGCATGGTCAACCACTTTGCCCCTCAAATCCAAGTGTGCTTGCAGCGCCATGGCAAACATTTGGAGCATGTCCATTTGAGCACAGCCGGTCCTAGCCTATTCAAGGTCATCCAAGCCAAAGGTTGTACCATTTGAGTGATAAATGAGGATTTCTTTTTAAGCCTGCAGATGATCAAGTCTTGGAGAAAAGCTGGAGCAGAATTGAAAGGGGGAAACACAAACAGCAGTGTCAAAATGAGAGAGAGAGCGAGTGAGATTAAGGAGAGCGGGAGAAGGACATGTCGGGTTGAACAAGCTACACACAAGCTGAATGAGAAACAGCAAAAAGATGAGAGGGGAGGGTGAGGATGAAACAAAAAAGCAACAAATAAACCAACAAACAAAAAAAGGTGAGGGGGAGGGTGTGAGAGGGAAAATCACAATATCCTGGAAAAAGGAAGTGCTTGGGAATAACCTGGAAAAGGGGACAGCTTTGGAATAACCTGGAAAAGGAAGTGCTTGGGAATAACCTGGAAAAAGGAGTGCTTGGGAATGAACCAGAAAAAGGGAGGCCTATGTAAAACTTCAGCCATGAGATATATATTGTCCACAACTTAGACTCAGACAGAAAAAGTGTGTTCACCTGTCCAGAGCTCCTTCCAAGTGCTCTTTGGAGACATCAAAAAAGAAGTTGGTGTGCTCGCCACTCGTAAAGGCATTAGAACTGCCAGCATGCTCGCTCAGAAACTCACTATATTCATTTTCTCGAGGATACTTCTTTGTGCCCAGAAATAGCATGTGCTCACAGAAATGGGCCAAGCCTGGAATATCATCAGGGTCAGACAATGAACCTGAAACCAAACGAGAGAAGTTGAAATTAAAATTAGAAATAACCAAAATTATAATTATTTTGAAGAGCAAAATGCTGTGGACAATCAACGTTCAGCAGGTGGCTTCCTAACATGGGCAGACTGGCCATACGGGCATTTGGGCAATGCCCGGTGGGCTGGGACCGCTAGGTAAAAAATGGGCCGCTGGGCTGGATAAAAAAACTGCTGAAAAAAAATTTGTCACGGAAAACTTCTGCCTCCATCCCCGGGGATTCCCCCGCTAAATGTCAAAAGGTCGCCCCTGACGCCTCATTATAATTACAAGCAACGGTACCCGCCCGAAGGGGCTTCAATTGGGAGGCCCAAATGAAAAGGCAAAATATCAGAAATTGAAGGCTTTTTTTATATTTTAATCGATTTATTTAAACATCCGTTAAATCATATCACACACAAATCAGCAAAATCTAAACAGTATCTTTAGAATTTCAATAAAAGCCACATCACTGTGCTGGTGTGCAGCTGTGTCACGTCCTTGTTCACCAAATCTGTAATTCTTGGACTGCCTCGGAGACTGGTGTGCAGCTGTGTCACGTCCTTGTTGAATGTTCACCAGATCTGTATTCCTCGGACTGCCTACGAGACTGGTGTGCAGCTGTGTCACGTCCTTGTTCACCAGATCTGTAATTCTTGGACTGCCTCCGGGACTGGTGTGCAGCTGTGTTACGATCTTGTTCACCAGATCTGTATTCCTCGGACTGCCTCCGAGACTGGTGTGCAGCTGTGTCACGTCCTTGTTCACCAGATCTGTATTCCTCGGACTGCCTCCGAGACTGGTGTTCAGCTGTGTTACGATCTTGTTCACCAGATCTGTATTCCTCGGACTGCCTCCGAGACTGGTGTGCAGCTGTGTCACGTCCTTGTTCACCAGATCTGCATTCCTCGGACTGCCTCCGAGACTGGTGTGCAGCTGTGTCACGCCCTTGTTCACCAGATCTGTATTCCTCGGACTGCCTCCGAGACTGGTGTGCAGCTGTGTCACGTCCTTGTTCACCAGATCTGTATTCCTCGGACTGCCTCCGAGACTGGTGTGCAGCTGTGTCACGTCCTTGTTCACCAGATCTGTAATTCTTGGACTGCCTCCGAGACTGGTGTGCAGCTGTGTTACGATCTTGTTCACCAGATCTGTATTCCTCGGACTGCCTCCGAGACTGGTGTGCAGCTGTGTCACGTCCTTGTTCACCAGATCTGTATTCCTCGGACTGCCTCCGAGACTGGTGTGCAGCTGTGTCACGTCCTTGTTCACCAGATCTGTAATTCTTGGACTGCCTCCGAGACTGGTGTGCAGCTGTGTTACGATCTTGTTCACCAGATCTGTATTCCTCGGACTGCCTCCGAGACTGGTGTGCAGCTGTGTCACGTCCTTGTTCACCAGATCTGTATTCCTCGGACTGCCTCCGAGACTGGTGTGCAGCTGTGTCACGTCCTTGTTCACCAGATCTGTATTCCTCGGACTGCCTCCGAGACTGGTGTGCAGCTGTGTTACGATCTTGTTCACCAGATCTGTATTCCTCGGACTGCCTCCGAGACTGGTGTGCAGCTGTGTCACGTCCTTGTTCACCAGATCTGTATTCCTCGGACTGCCTCCGAGACTGGTGTGCAGCTGTGTCACGTCCTTGTTCACCAGATCTGTATTCCTCGGACTGCCTCCGAGACTGGTGTGCAGCTGTGTCACGTCCTTGTTCACCAGATCTGTATTCCTCGGACTGCCTCCAAGACTGGTGAGCAGCTGTGTCACGTCCTTGTTCCTGCTTCCGATAGTCCTCGACTCCTCGTCTAGGCGAGCCTTCTTTCTTGCAACAGCTTCCTTGGACGTTTTCGTTGATGAAGATTTCCGTTTGGGAGGCATTTTACCGGTTTATCTGAAACGGTACCCGCCCAGAAACACGTACCAGAGAAAACAAATCGTTTGGGCAATGGCCTCTCCAATATTGGATGTGTTCACGGTTATAATTACTTAACGTAACGTTTGTGACGATGTTTTCATTGTGACGATGTTTGTGTTCACGGTAGTGTTTGATGTGACGGTGTGAACGTAATTTCGTAATGTTTTTCGTTTCGTAATCCTTTAATGAACGTTTAATGTTTAATGAACGTTTAATGTTTAATGAACGTTTAATGATCGTAAGAATAATGTTTAATGATCATTAAATGAATGAATGAATGAATGAATGTTATGACTAATGCCATGGCGTCACGTTGGCAGCAGTGACAATATAAAAATGTTTGCCAAGAACTTCAAAGAGAGAAAAGGAACTTTTATCAGCAATGTCGTCTATCCTGAAGTTCTAAGGTGAAGAAGAGGTACAAAATCATTCAATTATTTTTCCGAAAGAAAAGTGCACAGTTGATGTCACTAATCACGATTTCAAACCTGATGGAATAATATTTACCGATATGAACAGTGATGTGGTTTTTTTTAATTGAAATTCGAAAAATCCTGTTTAGATTTTGATGATTTGCGTGTGATATTTAACGGATGTTAAAATAAATCGCGCCTCCCAATTGAAGCCCCGCCCTTAGGGCGGGTACCGTTGCTCGTCATAGATGGCGATACAACAATTTTTACCGCTTTGCTTTGAAGAACGGGAATGAAGGGGGAGGAGCGTGTTAATATGTCTGGTTGAAGGCTTTGGGCTGTGAGGTGAGGGGGTTTGAAGCCAGATTTTAGTCTTACAGCCGCCATTTTGGTGCTCACCTGCTCGCACGGAGCCATCATGATGAGGTTAGAAAGAGACGACAAGTGATGGAAAGAGTTGTGGACGTGGTCAAACTCATTGGTAAGAGAGGACTGAGCTACAGAGGAAGTAATGAAGAAGCAGCATACACACTTGACAATGAGGAGATCGACCATGGTACATTTCTGGAAGTTGTAAAACTACTTCGGAAGTATGATTCCTGCACAGCCGATCATCTCTCTCACGTTGTCAAGAACAGCAAGAAGAAACACGAGAACATAATAATGAATAATGGGCCGACCTAGGTGAAGGATGCCCGGGCTGGATTTAAGACCCAGTCCGCTACTGCTTCCTAATCATACCAATATGTTTGTATTTAATTAATCGTTCATTTTGTACAACACACCCACATCACACTCCATGTCACCTCACTCTACTCCCTCCTACCCCCATCCCCATTGCATCATTGTATCATTACCATCCCCATAACCCTCCCTATAAAAACTCTCCCATCACCCCCTTACCACTCCCTAACTCTCCCCTCCCCTTAAAAACTCCCCCTCATCCTACCCTACCCCTCCCCTCCCCTCTCCTCTCCTGTATCTGATGCTCCCCCAACCTCTTCGATAACGGTATTGACCTCAAACATCCGGGGCCTTCGCTCAAACGTGACTGATCTCTCCATTCAGGTTCCTTATGACAAACCAGACTTGATCTGCTTAACAAAATCTTTCCTCCTTCAAGATGTCTCTGATTTCATTATAACTCTCCCAGGTTACTCCCTCCTCCGGTATGATAGAGCTGAGCCTCGTCCTGGTTGTGGGGTTGCTATCTTTATCAAAAACTCTCTTCCTCACTCTCCTTGCACTGCCCTCTCTCCACCTCACCCCCAGGAGTACCTCTGGCTACGGCTTCCTGTCTGCTCCCACCTTTTGTTCATATGTGTTCTGTACCGTCCTCCAAACAGTGATGACTCCATTTACATCTCGCTGTCGGACAACATGGACCAACTTCTATCCACTCATCCCAACTCTCTCTTCCTCATATGTGGTGATTTCAATTGTCATCATGCCAGCTGGCTGGGTGTGGGTTCATCTCTCACCAGTCATGGCACCTCAGCAAAGGACTTCTGCGACTCATTGGGACTGACACAATCTGTCAATTTCCCAACCCGGATCTCAGCCAATGGAGTATCTCCTCTTCTAGACTTGTTTATGACAAACTTCCCTTCAAATGTCTGCTGCTCTTCTTCTGCTCCAATCGGTTCTTCTGATCATTTGCTTTTTAAAGTGGACATCTCTCTGGATAAATTGTTTGACATACATCATCAGTTGGACAAGGTAATCAAAGAAGTGATGATAATGAAGGGATGTGGTCACCAATAGGACGAGATAAACAAAGCAATCATAAAGAAGGGATTTGGTCACCAGTAGGACTCGATAAACAAAGCAATCATAATGAAGGGATGTGGTCACCAGAAGGACTCGATAAACAAAGCAATCATAATGAAGGAATGTGTTCACCAGTAGGACTCGATAAACAAAGCAATCATAATGAAGGGATTTGGTCACCAATAGGACTCGATAAACAAAGCAATCATAACGAAGGAATGTGGTCACCAGTAGGACTCGATAAACAAAGCAATCATAATGAAGGAATGTGGTCACCAGTAGGACTCGATAAACAAAGCAATCATAATGAAGGAATGTGGTCACCAGAAAGACTCGATAAACAAAGCAATCATAATGAAGGAATGTGGTCACCAGTAGGACTCGATAAACAAAGCAATCATAATGAAGGAATGTGGTCACCAGTAGGACTCGATAAACAAAGCAATCATAATGAAGGGATGTGGTCACCAGTAGGACTCGATAAACAAAGCAATCATAATGAAGGGATGTGGTCACCAGTAGGACTCGATAAACAAAGCAATCATAATGAAGGAATGTGGTCACCAGTAGGACTCGATAAACAAAGCAATCATAATGAAGGAATGTGGTCACCAGAAGGACTCGATAAACAAAGCAATCATAATGAAGGGATGTGGTCATCAGTCGGACTAGATAAACAAAGCCATCATATTGAAGTCACGAGATCATCAGTACGGCTCGATAAAGAAAGCAATCATAATGAAGGGATGTGTTCACCAGCAGGTCAAGGTAAACAAAGCAATCATAATGAAGGGATGTGGTCACCAGCCAGACTAGATAAACAAAGCAATCATAATGAATGGATGTGGTCACCAGTCAGACTAGATAAACAAAGCAATCATAATGAATGGATGTGGTCATCAGTAGGACTAGATAAACAAAGCAATCATAATGAATGGATGTGGTCACCAGTCGGACTAGATAAACAAAGCAATCATAATGAATGGATGTGGTCACCAGTCGGACTAGATAAACAAAGCAATCATAATGAATGGATGTGGTCACCAGTAGGACGAGATAAACAAAGCAATCATAATGAAGGGATGTGGTCACCAGTCAGACTAGATAAACAAAGCAATCATAATGAATGGATGTGGTCACCAGTCGGACTAGATAAACAAAGCAATCATAATGAATGGATGTGGTCATCAGTAGGACTAGATAAGCAAAGCCATCATAATGAAGGGATGTGGTCACCAGTAGGACGAGATAAACAAAGCAATCATAATGAAGGGATGTGGTCACCAGTAGGACTAGATAAACAAAGCCATCATAATGAAAGGATGTGGTCACCAGTTGGACTAGATAAACAAAGCCATCATAATGAAGGGATGTGGTCATCAGTCAGACTAGATAAACAAAGCCATCATAATGAAGGGATGTGGTCACCAGTAGGACTAGATAAACAAAGCCATCATAATGAAGGGATGTGGTCACCAGTAGGACTAGATAAACAAAGCCATCATAATGAAGGGATGTGGTCACCAGTCAGACTAGATAAACAAAGCAATCATGATGAAGGGATGTGGTCACCAGTAGGACTAGATAAACAAAGCCATCATAATGAAGGGATGTGGTCACCAGTAGGACTAGATAAACAAAGCCATCATGATGAAAGGATGTGGTCACCAGTAGGACGAGATAAAGAAAGCCATCATAATGAAGGGATGTGGTCATCAGTCAGACTAGATAAACAAAGCAATCATAATGAAGGGATGTGGTCACCAGTCAGACTAGATAAACAAAGCAATCATGATGAAGGGATGTGGTCACCAGTAGGACTAGATAAACAAAGCAATCATAATGAAGGGATGTGGTCACCAGTCAGACTAGATAAACAAAGCAATCATGATGAAGGGATGTGGTCACCAGTCAGACTAGATAAACAAAGCAATCATAATGAAGGGATGTGGTCACCAGTCGGACTAGATAAACAAAGCAATCATAATGAAGGGATGTGGTCACCAGTCGGACTAGATAAACAAAGCAATCATAATGAAGGGATGTGGTCACCAGTCAGACTAGATAAACAAAGCAATCATAATGAAGGGATATTGTCACCAGTCAGACTAGATAAACAAAGCAATCATAATGAAGGGATGTGGTCACCAGTCAGACTAGATAAACAAAGCAATCATAATGAAGGGATGTGGTCACCAGTCG
Organism: Myxine glutinosa; assembly: GCF_964187855.1. Classification (NCBI taxonomy): domain Eukaryota; kingdom Metazoa; phylum Chordata; class Myxini; order Myxiniformes; family Myxinidae; genus Myxine; species Myxine glutinosa. Next base: position 84,385,122 of record NC_136271.1, on the reverse strand, counting down.
GACTAGATAAACAAAGCAATCATAATGAAGGGATGTGGTCACCAGTAGGACTAGATAAACAAAGCAATCATAATGAAGGGATGTCGTCACCAGTAGGACTAGATAAACAAAGCAATCATAATGAAGGGATGTGGTCACCAGTAGGACTAGTTAAACAAAGCAATCATAATGAATGGATGTGGTCACCAGTAGGACTAGATAAACAAAGCCATCATAATGAATGGATGTGGTCACCAGTAGGACTAGATAAACAAAGCAAATCATAATGAAGGGATGTGGTCATCGGTCAGACTAGATAAACAAAGCCATCATAATGAATGGATGTGGTCACCAGTCAGACTAGATAAACAAAGCAATCATAATGAAGGGATGTGGTCATCGGTCAGACGAGATCAACAAAGCCATCATAATGAATGGATGTGGTCACCAGTCAGACTAGATAAACAAAGCAATCATAATGAAGGGATGTGGTCATCGGTCAGACTAGATAAACAAAGCCATTATAATGAATGGATGTGGTCACCAGTAGGACTAGATAAACAAAGCAATCATAATGAAGGGATGTGGTCATCAGTCAGACTAGATAAACAAAGCAATCATAATGAATGGATGTGGTCACCAGTAGGATGAGATAAACAAAGCAATCATAATAAAGGGATGTGGTCACCAGTCAGACTAGATAAACAAGGCAATCATAATGAAAGGATGTGGTCACCAGTAGGACTCGATAAACAAAGCAATCATAATGAAGGGATGTGGTCAGTCAGACTAGATAAACAAAGCAATCATAATGAAGGGATTTGGTCATCAGTAGGACTCGATAAACAAAGCAATCATAATGAAGGGATGTGGTCAGTCAGACTAGATAAACAAAGCAATCATAATGAATAGATGTGGTCACCAGTCAGACTAGATAAACAAAGCAATCATAATGAAGGGATGTGGTCACCAGTCGGACTAGATAAACAAAGCAATCATAATGAAGGGATGTGGTCACCAGTAGGACTAGATAAACAAAGCCATCATAATGAAGGGATGTGGTCATCAATTGGACTAGATAAACAAAGCAATCATAATGAAGTCATGAGGTAATCAGTTGGACTAGATAAACAAAGCAATCATAATGAAGGGATGTGGTCATCAGTAGGACTAGATAAACAAAGCAATCATAATGAAGGGATGTGGTCACCAGTAGGACTAGATAAACAAAGCAATCATAATGAAGGGATGTGGTCACCAGTAGGACTAGATAAACAAAGCAATCATAATGAAGGGATGTGGTCATCAGTCGGACTAGATAAACAAAGCAATCATAATGAAGTCAAGAGGTCATCAGTAGGACTAGATAAACAAAGCAATCATAATGAAGGGATGTGGTCACCAGTCAGACTAGATAAACAAAGCAATCATAATGAGTGGATGTGGTCACCTGTAGGACGAGATAAACAAAGCAATCATAATGAAGGGATGTGGTCACCAGTAGGATGAGATAAACAAAGCAATCATAACAAAGGGATGTGGTCACCAGTCAGACTAGATAAACAAAGCAATCATAATGAAAGGATGTGGTCACCAGGAGGACTCGATAAACAAAGCAATCATAATGAAGGGATGTGGTCAGTCAGATTAGATAAACAAAGCAATCATAATGAAGGGATTTGGTCATCAGTAGGACGAGATAAACAAAGCAATCATAATGAAGGGATGTGGTCACCAGTAGGACTAGATAAACAAAGCAATCATAATGAAGGGATGTGGTCACCAGTAGGACTAGATAAACAAAGCAATCATAATGAAGGGATGTGGTCACCAGTCGGACTAGATAAACAAAGCACTCATAATGAAGGGATGTGGTCACCAGTTGGACTCGATAAACAAAGCAATCATAATGAAGGGATGTGGTCACCAGTCGGACTAGATAAACAAAGCACTCATAATGAAGGGATGTGGTCACCAGTTGGACTCGATAAACAAAGCAATCATAATGAAGGGATGTGGTCACCAGTAGGACTAGATAAACAAAGCAATCATAATGAAGGGATGTGGTCACCAGTAGGACTAGATAAACAAAGCAATCATAATGAAGGGATGTGGTCACCAGTAGGACTAGATAAACAAAGCCATCGTAATGAAGGGATGTGGTCACCAGTAGGACTCGATAAACAAAGCAATCATAATGAAGGGATGTGGTCACCAGTAGGACTAGATAAACAAAGCAATCATAATGAAGGGATGTGGTCACCAGTCAGACTAGATAAACAAAGCAATCATGATGAAGGGATGTGGTCACCAGTCAGACTAGATAAACAAAGCAATCATAATGAAGGGATGTGGTCACCAGTCAGACTAGATAAACAAAGCAATCATAATGAAGGGATGTGGTCACCAGTCGGACTAGATAAACAAAGCAATCATAATGAAGGGATGTGGTCACCAGTAGGACTAGATAAACAAAGCAATCATAATGAAGGGATGTGGTCACCAGTAGGACTAGATAAACAAAGCAATCATAATGAAGGGATGTGGTCATCAGTCAGACTAGATAAGCAAAGCCATCATAATGAAGGGATGTGGTCACCAGTTGGACTCGATAAACAAAGCAATCATAATGAAAGGATGTGGTCACCAGTCAGACTAGATAAACAAAGCAATCATAATGAGTGGATGTGGTCACCAGTCAGACTAGATAAACAAAGCAATCATAGAGTGGATGTGGTCACCTGTAGGACGAGATAAACAAAGCAATCATAATGAGTGGATGTGGTCACCAGTAGATGAGATAAACAAAGCAATCATAATAAAGGGATGTGGTCACCAGTCAGACTAGATAAACAAAGCAATCATAATGAAAGGATGTGGTCACCAGTAGGACTCGATAAACAAAGCAATCATAATGAAGGGATGTGGTCAGTCAGACTAGATAAACAAAGCAATCATAATGAAGGGATTTGGTCATCAGTAGGATGAGATAAACAAAGCAATCATAATGAAGGGATGTGGTAACCAGTCAGACTAGATAAACAAAGCAATCATAATGAATAGATGTGGTCACCAGTAGGACTAGATAAACAAAGCAATCATAATGAAGGGATGTGGTCACCATTCAGACCAGATAAACAAAGCAGTCATAATGAAGGGATGTGGTCACCAGTCAGACTAGATAAACAAAGCAATCATAATGAAGGGATGTGGTCACCAGTAGGACTAGATAAACAAAGCAATCATAATGAAGGGATGTGGTCATCAGTCGGACTAGATAAACAAAGCAATCATAATGAAGTCAAGAGGTCATCAGTAGGACTAGATAAACAAAGCAATCATAATGAACGGATGTGGTCTTTAGTAGGACTAGATAAACAAAGCAATCATAATGAAGGGATGTGGTCACCAGTAGGACTAGATAAACAAAGCAATCATAATGAAGGGATGTGGTCACCAGTAGGACTAGATAAACAAAGCAATCATAATGAAGGGATGTGGTCACCAGTCAGACTAGATAAACAAAGCAATCATAATGAAGGGATGTGGTCACCAGTAGGACGAGATAAACAAAGCAATCATAATGAAGGGATGTGGTCACCAGTAGGATGAGATAAACAAAGCAATCATAACAAAGGGATGTGGTCACCAGTCAGACTAGATAAACAAAGCAATCATAATGAAAGGATGTGGTCACCAGGAGGACTCGATAAACAAAGCAATCATAATGAAGGGATGTGGTCAGTCAGATTAGATAAACAAAGCAATCATAAAGAAGGGATTTGGTCATCAGTAGGACGAGATAAACAAAGCAATCATAATGAAGGGATGTGGTCACCAGTAGGACTAGATAAACAAAGCAATCATAATGAAGGGATGTGGTCACCAGTAGGACTAGATAAACAAAGCAATCATAATGAAGGGATGTGGTCACCAGTCGGACTAGATAAACAAAGCACTCATAATGAAGGGATGTGATCACCAGTTGGACTCGATAAACAAAGCAATCATAATGAAGGGATGTGGTCACCAGTCGGACTAGATAAACAAAGCACTCATAATGAAGGGATGTGGTCACCAGTTGGACTCGATAAACAAAGCAATCATAATGAAGGGATGTGGTCACCAGTAGGACTAGATAAACAAAGCAATCATAATGAAGGGATGTGGTCACCAGTAGGACTAGATAAACAAAGCAATCATAATGAAGGGATGTGGTCACCAGTTGGACTCGATAAACAAAGCAATCATAATGAAGGGATGTGGTCACCAGTAGGACTAGATAAACAAAGCAATCATAATGAAGGGATGTGGTCACCAGTAGGACTAGATAAACAAAGCAATCATAATGAAGGGATGTGGTCACCAGTAGGACTAGATAAACAAAGCACTCATAATGAAGGGATGTGGTCACCAGTTGGACTCGATAAACAAAGCAATCATAATGAAGGGATGTGGTCACCAGTCGGACTAGATAAACAAAGCACTCATAATGAAGGGATGTGGTCACCAGTTGGACTCGATAAACAAAGCAATCATAATGAAGGGATGTGGTCACCAGTAGGACTAGATAAACAAAGCAATCATAATGAAGGGATGTGGTCACCAGTAGGACTAGATAAACAAAGCAATCATAATGAAGGGATGTGGTCACCAGTAGGACTCGATAAACAAAGCAATCATAATGAAGGGATGTGGTCACCAGTCAGACTAGATAAACAAAGCAATCATGATTAAGGGATGTGGTCACCAGTCGGACTAGATAAACAAAGCAATCATAATGAAGGGATGTGGTCACCAGTAGGACTAGATAAACAAAGCCATCATAATGAAGGGATGTGGTCACCAGTCAGACTAGATAAACAAAGCAATCATGATGAAGGGATGTGGTCACCAGTAGGACTAGATAAACAAAGCCATCATAATGAAGGGATGTGGTCACCAGTAGGACTAGATAAACAAAGCCATCATAATGAAAGGATGTGGTCACCAGTAGGACGAGATAAAGAAAGCCATCATAATGAAGGGATGTGGTCATCAGTCAGACTAGATAAACAAAGCAATCATAATGAAGGGATGTGGTCACCAGTCGGACTAGATAAACAAAGCAATCATAATGAAGGGATGTGGTCACCAGTCAGACTAGATAAACAAAGCAATCATGATGAAGGGATGTGGTCACCAGTAGGACTAGATAAACAAAGCAATCATAATGAAGGGATGTGGTCACCAGTCAGACTAGATAAACAAAGCAATCATGATGAAGGGATGTGGTCACCAGTCAGACTAGATAAACAAAGCAATCATAATGAAGGGATATTGTCACCAGTCAGACTAGATAAACAAAGCAATCATAATGAAGGGATATTGTCACCAGTCAGACTAGATAAACAAAGCAATCATAATGAAGGGATGTGGTCACCAGTCAGACTAGATAAACAAAGCAATCATAATGAAGGGATATTGTCACCAGTCAGACTAGATAAACAAAGCAATCATAATGAAGGGATGTGGTCACCAGTCAGACTAGATAAACAAAGCAATCATAATGAAGGGATGTGGTCACCAGTCAGACTAGATAAACAAAGCAATCATAATGAAGGGATGTGGTCACCAGTCAGACTAGATAAACAAAGCAATCATAATGAAGGGATGTGGTCACCAGTAGGACTAGATAAACAAAGCAATCATAATGAAGGGATGTGGTCACCAGTCAGACTAGATAAACAAAGCAATCATAATGAAGGGATGTGGTCACCAGTCAGACTAGATAAACAAAGCAATCATAATGAAGGGATATTGTCACCAGTCAGACTAGATAAACAAAGCAATCATAATGAAGGGATATTGTCACCAGTCAGACTAGATAAACAAAGCAATCATAATGAAGGGATGTGGTCACCAGTCAGACTAGATAAACAAAGCAATCATAATGAAGGGATATTGTCACCAGTCAGACTAGATAAACAAAGCAATCATAATGAAGGGATGTGGTCACCAGTCGGACTAGATAAACAAAGCAATCATAATGAATGGATGTGGTCACCAGTCAGACTAGATAAACAAAGCAATCATAATGAAGGGATATTGTCACCAGTCAGACTAGATAAACAAAGCAATCATAATGAAGGGATGTGGTCACCAGTCGGACTAGATAAACAAAGCAATCATAATGAAGGGATGTGGTCACCAGTCAGACTAGATAAACAAAGCAATCATAATGAAGGGATGTGGTCACCAGTCAGACTAGATAAACAAAGCAATCATAATGAAGGGATGTGGTCAACAGTCGGACTAGATAAACAAAGCAATCATAATGAAGGGATGTGGTCACCAGTAGGACTAGATAAACAAAGCCATCATAATGAAGGGATGTGGTCATCAATTGGACTAGATAAACAAAGCAATCATAATGAAGTCATGAGGTAATCAGTTGGACTAGATAAACAAAGCAATCATAATGAAGGGATGTGGTCATCAGTAGGACTAGATAAACAAAGCAATCATAATGAAGGGATGTGGTCACCAGTCAGACTAGATAAACAAAGCAATCATAATGAAGGGATGTGGTCACCAGTCGGACTAGATAAACAAAGCAATCATAATGAAGGGATGTGGTCACCAGTCAGACTAGATAAACAAAGCAATCATAATGAAGGGATGTGGTCACCAGTAGGACTAGATAAACAAAGCAATCATAATGAAGGGATGTGGTCACCAGTAGGACTAGATAAACAAAGCAATCATAATGAAGGGATGTGGTCACCAGTCGGACTAGATAAACAAAGCAATCATAATGAAGGGATGTGGTCACCAGTCGGACTAGATAAACAAAGCAATCATAATGAAGGGATGTGGTCACCAGTAGGACTAGATAAACAAAGCAATCATAATGAAGGGATGTGGTCACCAGTCGGACTAGATAAACAAAGCAATCATAATGAAGGGATGTGGTCAGTCAGATTAGATAAACAAAGCAATCATAAAGAAGGGATTTGGTCATCAGTAGGACGAGATAAACAAAGCAATCATAATGAAGGGATGTGGTCACCAGTAGGACTAGATAAACAAAGCAATCATAATGAAGGGATGTGGTCACCAGTAGGACTAGATAAACAAAGCAATCATAATGAAGGGATGTGGTCACCAGTCGGACTAGATAAACAAAGCACTCATAATGAAGGGATGTGATCACCAGTTGGACTCGATAAACAAAGCAATCATAATGAAGGGATGTGGTCACCAGTCGGACTAGATAAACAAAGCACTCATAATGAAGGGATGTGGTCACCAGTTGGACTCGATAAACAAAGCAATCATAATGAAGGGATGTGGTCACCAGTAGGACTAGATAAACAAAGCAATCATAATGAAGGGATGTGGTCACCAGTAGGACTAGATAAACAAAGCAATCATAATGAAGGGATGTGGTCACCAGTTGGACTCGATAAACAAAGCAATCATAATGAAGGGATGTGGTCACCAGTAGGACTAGATAAACAAAGCAATCATAATGAAGGGATGTGGTCACCAGTAGGACTAGATAAACAAAGCAATCATAATGAAGGGATGTGGTCACCAGTAGGACTAGATAAACAAAGCACTCATAATGAAGGGATGTGGTCACCAGTTGGACTCGATAAACAAAGCAATCATAATGAAGGGATGTGGTCACCAGTCGGACTAGATAAACAAAGCACTCATAATGAAGGGATGTGGTCACCAGTTGGACTCGATAAACAAAGCAATCATAATGAAGGGATGTGGTCACCAGTAGGACTAGATAAACAAAGCAATCATAATGAAGGGATGTGGTCACCAGTAGGACTAGATAAACAAAGCAATCATAATGAAGGGATGTGGTCACCAGTAGGACTCGATAAACAAAGCAATCATAATGAAGGGATGTGGTCACCAGTCAGACTAGATAAACAAAGCAATCATGATTAAGGGATGTGGTCACCAGTCGGACTAGATAAACAAAGCAATCATAATGAAGGGATGTGGTCACCAGTAGGACTAGATAAACAAAGCCATCATAATGAAGGGATGTGGTCACCAGTCAGACTAGATAAACAAAGCAATCATGATGAAGGGATGTGGTCACCAGTAGGACTAGATAAACAAAGCCATCATAATGAAGGGATGTGGTCACCAGTAGGACTAGATAAACAAAGCCATCATAATGAAAGGATGTGGTCACCAGTAGGACGAGATAAAGAAAGCCATCATAATGAAGGGATGTGGTCATCAGTCAGACTAGATAAACAAAGCAATCATAATGAAGGGATGTGGTCACCAGTCGGACTAGATAAACAAAGCAATCATAATGAAGGGATGTGGTCACCAGTCAGACTAGATAAACAAAGCAATCATGATGAAGGGATGTGGTCACCAGTAGGACTAGATAAACAAAGCAATCATAATGAAGGGATGTGGTCACCAGTCAGACTAGATAAACAAAGCAATCATGATGAAGGGATGTGGTCACCAGTCAGACTAGATAAACAAAGCAATCATAATGAAGGGATATTGTCACCAGTCAGACTAGATAAACAAAGCAATCATAATGAAGGGATATTGTCACCAGTCAGACTAGATAAACAAAGCAATCATAATGAAGGGATGTGGTCACCAGTCAGACTAGATAAACAAAGCAATCATAATGAAGGGATATTGTCACCAGTCAGACTAGATAAACAAAGCAATCATAATGAAGGGATGTGGTCACCAGTCAGACTAGATAAACAAAGCAATCATAATGAAGGGATGTGGTCACCAGTCAGACTAGATAAACAAAGCAATCATAATGAAGGGATGTGGTCACCAGTCAGACTAGATAAACAAAGCAATCATAATGAAGGGATGTGGTCACCAGTAGGACTAGATAAACAAAGCAATCATAATGAAGGGATGTGGTCACCAGTCAGACTAGATAAACAAAGCAATCATAATGAAGGGATGTGGTCACCAGTCAGACTAGATAAACAAAGCAATCATAATGAAGGGATATTGTCACCAGTCAGACTAGATAAACAAAGCAATCATAATGAAGGGATATTGTCACCAGTCAGACTAGATAAACAAAGCAATCATAATGAAGGGATGTGGTCACCAGTCAGACTAGATAAACAAAGCAATCATAATGAAGGGATATTGTCACCAGTCAGACTAGATAAACAAAGCAATCATAATGAAGGGATGTGGTCACCAGTCGGACTAGATAAACAAAGCAATCATAATGAATGGATGTGGTCACCAGTCAGACTAGATAAACAAAGCAATCATAATGAAGGGATATTGTCACCAGTCAGACTAGATAAACAAAGCAATCATAATGAAGGGATGTGGTCACCAGTCGGACTAGATAAACAAAGCAATCATAATGAAGGGATGTGGTCACCAGTCAGACTAGATAAACAAAGCAATCATAATGAAGGGATGTGGTCACCAGTCAGACTAGATAAACAAAGCAATCATAATGAAGGGATGTGGTCAACAGTCGGACTAGATAAACAAAGCAATCATAATGAAGGGATGTGGTCACCAGTAGGACTAGATAAACAAAGCCATCATAATGAAGGGATGTGGTCATCAATTGGACTAGATAAACAAAGCAATCATAATGAAGTCATGAGGTAATCAGTTGGACTAGATAAACAAAGCAATCATAATGAAGGGATGTGGTCATCAGTAGGACTAGATAAACAAAGCAATCATAATGAAGGGATGTGGTCACCAGTCAGACTAGATAAACAAAGCAATCATAATGAAGGGATGTGGTCACCAGTCGGACTAGATAAACAAAGCAATCATAATGAAGGGATGTGGTCACCAGTCAGACTAGATAAACAAAGCAATCATAATGAAGGGATGTGGTCACCAGTAGGACTAGATAAACAAAGCAATCATAATGAAGGGATGTGGTCACCAGTAGGACTAGATAAACAAAGCAATCATAATGAAGGGATGTGGTCACCAGTCGGACTAGATAAACAAAGCAATCATAATGAAGGGATGTGGTCACCAGTCGGACTAGATAAACAAAGCAATCATAATGAAGGGATGTGGTCACCAGTAGGACTAGATAAACAAAGCAATCATAATGAAGGGATGTGGTCACCAGTCGGACTAGATAAACAAAGCAATCATAATGAAGGGATGTGGTCACCAGTCGGACTAGATAAACAAAGCAATCATAATGAAGGGATGTGGTCACCAGTAGGACTAGATAAACAAAGCAATCATAATGAAGGGATGTGGTCACCAGTAGGACTAGATAAACAAAGCAATCATAATGAAGGGATGTGGTCACCAGTAGGACTAGATAAACAAAGCAATCATAATGAAGGGATGTGGTCACCAGTAGGACTAGATAAACAAAGCAATCATAATGAAGGGATGTGGTCACCAGTAGGACTAGATAAACAAAGCAATCATAATGAAGGGATATTGTCACCAGTCAGACTAGATAAACAAAGCCATCATAATGAAGGGATGTGGTCATCAGTCGGACTAGATAAACAAAGCAATCATAATGAAGTCACGAGGTCATCAGTAAGTTCTTTGATCTCACCAATATGAACATCCATCGCTGCTGAGGCCTTGTCTGTGGTGGAGTCGCTCACCAGTAAAACCCGCAGCCCATTGGACATTTCAACACCGCGGAACTGGCGCTTCTCCTCGGGAGACTTAATAATGGCGTTTGTGACATGATTCACCGTCATGGCCGCGCTCGTACACAGGGTCGGGCTCGTACACAGGGTCGGTCTTGCACACAGGCTCGGGCTCGTACACAGGCTCGGGCTCGTACACAGGGTAGGTCTCGTACACAGGGTCGCTCTTGCACACAGGCTCGGGCTCGTACACAGGCCCGGTCTCGTACACAGGCCCGGTCTCGTACACAGGCCCGGTCTCGTACACAGGCCCGGTCTCGTACACAGGCCCGGTCTCGTACACAGCCTATGAAAAAAGGCGTCCAGGTCACACCATTAAATCAAAGGCCTTGCAATGAACGTACGGAGCGAGCAACGCACGAAGCTCGTGTCGTTCGTACTTTGTATATAAATCTGCGCAAAGGTCAAAGTTCACCACATGGGGCAGGATATATCACGTGAGTGTAAACAAAGTTCACTTTATGGGAGTCGAACGAAACCCGCGGCGCCCACACCTTCTTCTCCCAAGAACAACGAGAAAGGAAAGTCGCTATTACCGTCGATCCAGTGACAGCAGGAGGGTCCAGGACCTGGAAAAGCCGGAAAATCCGCACAAGGAGAAAGCGCGTGTCAGCTTCATGCGGGGAGAGCAAATCGGACAGAAGAGCTGGAGCTACATGAACCTCACTCACAACCTCCCCCTCCCCTTGTCTCTTACAATTAACCTCAGCCTCATCCTCCCCCTCCCCCTGTCTCTTACAATTAACCTCACCCTCATCCACACCCCCTCCCCTGTCTCTTACAATTAACCTCACCCTCAGCCTCCCCACCCCTCCTCCTGTCTCCTCTTTTTTTTTTTTTTTTTTGTGTACAGAGTCGAGGCTCGTGAAAGAGCTAACATTTATCAAACAAACAAGCAAACAAAGTATATAAAAAGGGGAGCGGTCGACAAGATGGGGAGGGAAGGGGAGGAAGCACACAAACACAACATTTGAGAGCAGGGACATCGGGAGATGTGTGGGAGGGAGAGGACCTGGGGGGAGGCAGGAAAGGTATAAAACGCAAGGACACCAAGGACTTCCAGGAAAGAAGACAAAAGTCACCTCAAAAAGTGGATTTGGGGTGAAATTAGCGGCGGCAGAAAAGATCAAGGTTTTGGATTGGGGAAGATAAGAGATGGTGGTGAACAGCCGTTTTAAAGACCTGGAGGGAGGAGTGGGATTGAAGAGAGTGAGGGAGTTTGTTCCAGAGGCGGGAGAAAAGAGGAATGAAGGAGTGAAGGTGAGCAGAGAGTCTTGATTTTGGCAGTTTAACCATAAGAGGATTACAGGCAGATCTTGTGCGACCTGTAGGAATATTTGGGGGACAGAGCCCAGAGAGAGCGGGGGGGGCAAGGCCAGAGAGGAGTCGGTAGAAGACGGAAAGACCACCAACCTGCCTGTGGTAATTGAGTGAGAGGCCCTTGGAGTTAGCTTCATCGCCGGAGATTCCAATGATTCTGAATGCTTTGGTTTCAACAGCGTGAAGACGAGCTAGGTGTGAGGCAGGAGCACCAGCCCAGAGGGGACAGCAGTATTCCATTGAGCTGCGGATGAAAGCCTTGTATGTGGCGAGGAGCTCAGGTGTGCCAAGGAAGGACTTCGCACGACGGAGGATGCCCAGTCGGCGACTGGCTTTGGAGGCCAGATTTGAAATGTGGTTTTCCCAGGAAAGATCATGGCAGATAGTGAGACCCAAAAGCTTGAGTGACAGAACTTCTTGGAGAGCATTATTCAGAAAGTGGATGGGAGGGTTATCCAGTCGGTCTTTTCGGAGAGACATCGTAAGAGTGTGAGATTTGTCAGGATTGAAAGACATGTTCCACTGGTTTGCCCAGTCTGTGATTTTGTCCAGGTCTGCAGAGAGTGAGGAGGCTACAGACTGCCGATCTGAGGGATGAAGAATGGAGCGACAGAGAGTAGAGTCATCAGCAAAGAGATAGAGAGGATTTTCAAGAAAGTCAGAGAGATCATTGATGAAGACCAGAAAAAGCACAGGGCCCAGAACACTGCCTTGGGGAACTCCAGCCTGAACAGGAAGAGGAGATGAGAGAAACCCATTCAGGGCCACACGTTGACGACGACTAGAGAGGAAGTCCGCCAGCCATGCGTGGAGATTTCCATGGATACCAAAGGAGGAGAGTTTGGTGAGCAGAGCGGGGTGCCAGACCGTATCGAAGGCACGTGATATGTCAAGGGAGACAGCTCTAATTTCCTGTTTGGCATTGAGGACCTCCATCCATTGTTGAGACAGCAGAAGCAGCATGTCCAGAGTAGAGTGACTGGGTCTGAAACCAAATTGATGATCAGAGATCAAGCCATTGGAGAAGAGGAAAGATTTCATATCCGAAGCAATGATGGATTCCATGACTTTGCTGATAATTGGGAGAAGGCTGATTGGTCTGTAGTTGCTAGGATCTGTTTTTGCACCTTTTTTGTGCAAAGCGGTGATGTTGGCTGATTTCCAAGCAGATGGCAGTTGACCTTGAGCAAAAGAGAGGGTGAAGAGAACAGAGAGAGGGTGAGATAGAGCGGCAGAGCAGGATTTTAGGACCCGTGGGCTGATGCCGTCGGGTCCAGTTGCAGAATCAGAGTCGAGGGTTGACAGAAACTTTTCCACCTTGTCAGGAGGAAAGGACACGGAGTCCAGGAGCAGCAGGGTACGACTGGGTATGGTGGGTACAGAGAGGGATGGGTTTGGGACACAAGATTTAGAGGCAAACACAGAGTTGAGGCATTCAGCTTTTTCACGTGCGGAGTCAGCTGTGTAGCCGTTTGAGGTAAGGGAGGGGATGGAGGGGGAACAAACACCAGAAACGGATTTGACCAGACGCCACCAGGATTTGGAAGAGGGAGACAGATAAGAGAGTTCGGTCTTGAGAACGGAGAGATATTGTTTCCTGGCTCTCCTGAGGGTGGACACACACTTGTTTCGGGCTTTGTGAAAGGAAATGAGATTTCCTTCCGTTGGATTTGCTTTCCAGGAGACGAAGGCAAGTTGTTTCTGGGCAACAGCCTCACCACAAGATTCCGTGTACCATGGACGGGAGGAAGGGTATGACAACTGAAGACGAGATGGGATAAATCTGTGCATGAGAGAGAGAAATTTACTTTGGAAGAATTCCCAGGATGAGTTGATGTCAGAGGTGGTAGAGATGGGAGACCAGTCCAGATGATTGATGGCTGCTTGAAGACCGTGCCAGTTGGCCTGAGTGAAATGCCAGACTCGTCGACGCTGAGCAGGCTCCCTGAGGATGGTCAGAGAGATGTCCACTTTAACAAGGACATGATCAGATGATCCGATTGGAGCAGAAGAAGAGCAGCAGACATTTTCAGGGAAGTTAGTCATAACCAAGTCCAGAAGAGAAGATGTTCCGTTGACTGAGATCCGGGTCGGGAAATTGACAGATTGTGTCAGTCCCAGTGAGTCGCAGAAGTCCTTTGCTGAGGAGCCATGGCTGGTGAGAGAGGTACCCACACCCAGCCAACTGGCATGATGACAGTTGAAATCACCACATATGAGGAAGAGAGAGTTGGGATGAGTAGATAGAAGTTGGTCCATATTATCAGACAGCGAGATGTAGATGGAGTCATCACTGTTTGGTGGACGGTACAACACACATATGAACAAGAGGTGGGAGCGAAGGGGAAGCCGTAGCCAGAGGTATTCCTGGGGGTGAGGTGGAGAGAGTGCAGTGCAGGGCGAGTGAGGGAGAGAGTTTTTGATAAAGATAGCAACCCCGCCTCCAGGACGAGGCTCAGGTCTATCATACTGGAGGAGGGAGTAGCCCGGGAGAGATACTAAGGAATCAGAGACATCATAAAGGAGGAAAGTTTCTGTTTCGCAGATCACGTCTGGTTTGACAGAAGCAACCTGTATGGAGAGATCAGTTAAGTTTGAACGAAGGCCCCGGATGTTTGAGGTCCATACCGTTAATGAAGAGGAAGGGGGAGCATCAGATACAGAACAGGGGGGACGAGGGGTAGGGTAAGATGTGGAAGAGGTGGAAGAGGTAGGGAGAGCTGTTGAAGGTGTGTCAGAGATTTCAGAATAGCTCGGAGAAAGGGAAGGATGGGGCGGACAAAAGGTTTGATGGTGATTGGGTGAGGCACAATGAGGTGTTATTTGAGGAGGGGGCAGAGCGAGGCAGAAGGTTGGGGGAGATGGAGGTGAGAGTTGGAAGGGGGAAGAAGCGGGGAGGACGCTTTGAGGAGGGGGAGTGAGAGGGGGGAAATTGAGAAGCAATGAGGGTGGGGAGATTTGAAGGGGAGGGGTGAGGGGGGAGTTTGGGAGGGAAGGGACAAGGGGAGGGATTTGAAAGGGATGGGATATGGGGGAGATTTGGAGGGGAGGGGTGAGGGAGGAGTCTAGGAGGGGAGGGGCGAGGGGGCATCTTGGCGGGGAGGGGTGAGGGGGTAGTTTAGGAGGGAGGGGGCAAGGGGGGAGATTTGAAAGGGATGGGTGATGGGGAAGATTTGGAGGGGAGGGGTTATGGGGAAGATTTGGAGGGGAGGGGTGAGATTGGATTTTAGAAAGTGTATGATTTATGGGAAACGAACATTTATTGCAAAATGAGTTTCTTGTGACCTTCGAGTTAAAAATATGTTTAAGGACGCTGGATGGAGGATGGAGTGCAGGAGAGTTTAGGGAATGTAGAAAAAAGGCACTATAGGAGATGTATATTTTTTGGGGGATGAATTGATTTGGTGAGCAAGTCGAAAGCAGCCTTTTAAAGAAGAAGAAGAAAAAGGTGTTATTTACGGGGCAGGAACCGATGGTAAAAGTTCACCATGCCCAGGAACTCCTGCAGCCCTCTGATCGTGCGGGGGCGCGGAAACCCCTTCACCGCCTCCACCTTGGCCGGCAGGGGGACGGCTCCGTGCCTGGTGACACGGTGCCCCAGAAAATCGATTATGGTGGTGCCGAACCGGCACTTTGCGGGGTTCACAATCAGGCCATGCTGGCCCAGGCGTTCGAAGAGCGTGCGGAGGTGGCGTAGGTGCTCTTCGCGGGACGCGCTGGCGACGAGGATATCGTCCAGGTAGACGTAGACAAAATCCAAGTCACGCAGGACGCTGTCCATCAGTCGCTGGAACGCCTGAGCCGCATTCTTCAGACCGAAGGGCATGCGCAGGAACTCGAAGAGTCCGAATGGCGTGATGACCGCCGTCTTCGGGACATCCTCTGGCCTGACGGGGACCTGATGGTAGCCGCGTATGAGGTCCACCTTCGAGAAGAAGGACATGCCCGCCAAACGGGTGGAAAAGTCCTGAATGTGGGGGATGGGGTGGCGGTCGGGAGTCGTGGCGTCATTGAGACGGCGATAGTCCCCGCACGGTCGCCATCCCCCGCCGGGCTTCGGCACGATGTGCAGCGGCGACGCCCAAGCGCTTTCTGAGCGCCGAACGATGCCGAGTCGCTCCAGGGTAGCGAACGCCGCTTTTGCCACCGCCAGCTTCGTCGGCTCGAGGCGGCGTGCCCGGGCGTAGACCGGTGGCCCGACCCCCACGTCGGGGCCGCCCCCCTGCGGGCGGACCCCCGGCACCGCCCAGCCCCGCCGCCACGCCGCCCCACGGTCCTGCACCCATCCCAGGGGCAGCCAGGGGCATCCCACCTGGCATCCCTGCACCCCGGACGCCGCCGATCGCCAGGGGGCGCTTCGGCCGGGTCATTCGTCTGCCCCGCAAACTGGCCCTCCAGGTGCGCGGGAATTCTGGGGGGGCGCATGTGGCGGACACAAAAGCCCACTGGCGTGGTGACATCATTCCGCGCACCAAGTGGGCGGTGGCCACGCCCTAGGGGTAGGCGTGGCCTCATGATATACACCGGGCGCGCAGCCCGGAGCGCGCCAGTGTTACAGTGAGCTCCTGAAATAAAGACGCTTATAAGTTACCGCTTGTCCGCTTCCTCCTTGCTCACAAGCAGCGCGCGTAACGCCGCGCTTTATTATAAAATATGACGGAATACATAACTTGAGGGGAAAGTGTAAACATTGAAGGTTAATAACAGTGAAAACTATCTGGGGAAATGGGGGAGAAACACGTGGTTGAAGAACGAACGAACGAATAAGAATGAATAAACGAATGAGAACAGAGAAGGAAATGTTTTTTTTTTGTTTTTTTTGAGTTGAGATTTACACAAGGAAGTAGGCTATGGGTGAAAAGACTGGGAATACAGAGAACGAAAGTTATTGGATCACAAACGACGGACCGCTGAGAGAAAAACAAAGCCTCAAGGTTGTACAGTGTACACTACAAGGCCTCAAGACACGACACGAATTAACACGATTTTCAATACAGGTATGAAAGATTTGCACCGAAAAATCTTCGTCGGGACACAATATACGTACAACACCATAAATAAATACAGTTTTAACGAAAATACAAATGAAAACAATCACTTAACTTCGATTTCAAATCGTTCGCGACGCGGCAAAGGCCTTGCTCGCGACACGGCAAACAGACGATCAATTTATGAAAGATAAACACCGAGAAACAACCAAAGTTGCACACAATAACTTCACACACCGAAAGATAAATACAGTTTCGACAAAATACAATTGTGAACAGACTTAACTTCGAAAAACGTGGAGACCGTGTGGAGCTTCGAAAATCCCTCCCACCGTCTCCGAGATCTCGCGAGACTCCCCTCGTCTCGATTTGGGGACGAATTTGGAGATAGAGGGGGATACGGGAGACAAGACATAGAGACGAATTGTAAATACAAGGACGCTAGGGTAGTGTAGCCAACAGTGGGGGGTACGGACGGTTAGGGACGAGCTTGCTCCACCGCGTCCCTCGCACTGCACCAGGCATGGTGGTGCCTGGTCAACTTGTTTTTCATGGCCACTGTGTGCCTTTCCCTTTGCTTGTTGCGTCTTGTCTTCCCTCCCCACCCCAGGACCGTTTGGAGGCCGAACTGTGCAGCACTTTGCTGCCAAACCCACCTTGCTGCACCTTTGCTGCACTTATCGACCACAAGCCTTGTGGCCTGCACCTCTGCTGTGCAGCATCTTGCTGCAAAATCATCTTGCACCTTTGGACCACTTGTTGAGTGGCACTGACGCCATGCAGTTGGACCACGTGAGAGTGGCCCTGCTGGCAAATAAAAATAAATTGTGTGCTATTTTGTGCCAGAAATGAAGATGTGAAGGATTAGATGGCCCTTATGCTTCATATGGCCTGTATGCCGGTCAGGGCCAGCCGGTTTTGTTAGCCGCACACAGAAGATGCAAGCAGCAAGTGCCATATCAAGTGTTGATTTTCTTTCCTCCAATTATTTTCCTAAGTGCAGGTGCTGGGTTGTAGTATTATAAATAAAGATCAAGTTCTGTGCATGTAAATATGAGAATGTGCCCACCGGCTATGTGTTTAGTTTACAAAATTCCGGAAATACTCGGATAGTTGTGGGTGTGGATCGGATAGAGTAGCTGCTCAACGCATTAGGAGGGACATATCTAGTGTTAAAAATGTTGCACACATGGGTTAGAATAAATGTTAGGGGGATTACACCGACAGTCACATGAAAAAGTAAGTACACCCCATGTAAAGTTTTGACTTTTTCAACACATTTCAACATACAGCTATTTGATCTTCATTTCAACAATATTGATAGATAAAGGTGCTATAATATAACAAATATCATGAAACATTTACATTTTGTAGTCCATTGTATAATTTAAATAAACATGAATGCAAATTCCGCATGTGGAAAAAGTAAGTACACCCTTGGCTCTATTAGGTGGTATTGCCCCCTTTGGCAGAAACAACCTGGAGTAGGTGTTTCTTATAACTGTCTACCAGTCTCTGACATCGAGTGGGAGAAATATTTGCCCACTCCTCCATGCAGAATTCTTTCAGCTGTGCGATGTTTGAGGGGTTTCTTGCATGCACAGCTCGTTTCAAATCCCCCACAACATCTCGATGGGATTTAGATCCGGGCTTTGACTGGGCCATTCCAGAACCCTCCATTTCTTTCTTTTCAGCCATTCCTTGGTGGATTTACTGGTATGTTTAGGGTCATTGCCATGTGGCAAGGTCCACCTTCTGTTGAGCTTCAACTCTCCGACAGATGGCCTCACATTATCCTCAAGCACCATCTGGAACAATGAAGAATTCATAGTGGATTCTATGATTGTGAGCTGCCCAGGCCCTGATGCAGCAAAGCTGCCTCAAACCATAATATTTCCACCACCATGCTTTACAGTTGGTATCAGGTTCTTGTGGTCAAATGCTGTCTTTGGTTTTCACCAAACATGTCTTCTGGTACTGTGGCCAAATAGCTCTACCTTTGACTCATCTGTCCAGAGCACATTGTTCCAGAAGTGCTGGTCTTTGCCGAGGTGTTCATTGGCAAACTTTAGTCTTGCCCTGATGTTCTTTCCGGACAGCAACGGTTTCCTCCTGGCACACCTCCCATGTAGATCAAATTTGTGCAGCCTCTTTCTAATGGTAGACTCGTGCACTTTGACATCAACAGTGGCAAGAGCTACCTGTAGGTCCCGTGATGACATTCTGGGGTTCTTAGAGACCTCTTTCAGCATCTTGCGGTCTGCTCTCGGGCTGAACTTGCTGTGGCGGCCTGGCCTGAACAAGTTGGCAGTTGGTTGGAATCTTCCTCACTTGTAGATGATCTTCCGGACAGTAGAATGATTGATTTCAAATTGTTTGGAGATCTTTTTAAATCCCTTCCCAGACTCGTAGGCATCTATAACCTTCTTTCTGAAGGCCTCGGAGAGCTCTTTTGATCTCGGCATGGTGACGCCGCACACTTCAACAACAAAGAGCAAACCAAACTAAATGTCTGAGGTTTAAATAAGACAGGTTCCTCCAAGATCCTCTCCAACGATGTTATAATCATTTGCACCTGAGCTGGTGCACCTGATTCTAATTTTAGGTATTTGAAGTAGTGATAAATGTAGGGGTGTACTTACTTTTTCCACATGCGAAATTTGCATTTATATTTATTTAAATTGTACAATGGACTACAAAATGTAAATGTTTCAGCATATTTGTTATATTATATCACCTTTATCTATCAAAATTGTTGAAATGAAGATCAAATAGCTGTATGTTGAAATATGTTGAAAAAGTCAAAACTTTACATGGGGTGTACTTACTTTTTCACGTGACTGTATGTGTCACATTAAATGTAAACGTAAAATTGCATGCCAGACTCTACCGGTGTGTTCCGATGTTGGGGTCGACTCTGGACGAGTCTGGTGAGAGAGGGGGGTAGTGTTGCGGTTGTGAGAAATAACGATAACCCCCCCCCCCCCCCCCCCTCTTAGTTAGTTGCACCACAACATGTAGCCTCGTTTAGTTCAGTTATGTCTTATTAAATGTTAAGCATAGTCTCCTTTCCTGTGTTAGTATGCATTGAAGCAGGCAAGTAAGTGCAGGTTTCATTGTCCGTTGGGCTGTAATGCCATGTGCTACGCCCAGAACATGTCTGGGAGGCCCGAGGGAGGAGCTTCAGGTGAGTGGCTGGTAAGCGGCAAGCAGCCAATGGAAGCTCAAGGGGAGTGGCTAACAACAACAGCCAGGGGAGGGGCCTGGAACATTCTAATGGGACTCTGGGAGGGGCTATAAGACCCTGCCCTGGGCCCCCCGAACTAGAGAGGTTAGAGAGGTGAGAAGTGAGAATAGGTGTGGTTGGAATGCTCTCTGTGTGATCGAGTCTCTCGGTGGTAACGCCCTCCTCCGTGGCCAAGCTCCCAGCGCGCTGTCTGTCTCTGAGCTCTCTGTCCCAGGATTCTGAAGGACTGTGTGTGTGATCGAAAGCACGAACTCTCTGTAGTCTGCGTTCTGCCTGTTATAAGCGCTTTCAAGGACGATCTCTCCCGGGGCCCGAGACTCCAACAATCTCCCTGCCAGGGCTCCCTGCAAGTGCCGCGAACATCCCAAGGGACCCGCCCAGCGAGGTGACCGGGGCGAACGGCACCAACGGCCGCGCCTTGAGCACGTCCTTCTTCTTCCTTCCTTTCCCCGCGTGAGTGAAACGGCCCTTGTCCGGGGATAAGTTAAGGACGTTAAGTTTTTGCTCTGTGTCTCTTTGCCCTGAGCATTTGTACATTATTATAAACCTGTGTTCTTTTGCATCCATTTGGCTGTTCACGTCATTTCCCACCATTGGCTTCGCACTGTACGAATAAAACCGCTCAATCGGGTTCAATAAGAATTAACGGCACGAGTCACGTGACACTCAAACCGCTCGGGCGTATCAACCCAACGTGACTCGTGTGAGGTCCAGTCCCCGTTCTCGTCGCGGCATGTGTATAGAAGGTACTTAGGGATTCGACCAGATACCCTTCCGCACGCTCACTATGGGGGTGGCAGTTGGAATTGCAATGCAATCCGCCCCACGAGTGTAAAGTGGGTAGCGGCTTCGTGGACTCAAAGGCCCGAGGGGGAAAAGGGTTTAACCCCCCTCTGTACGTCGACGGGCTCGAGATCCGCAACAATATTAATTGGACGTCGACATTAAATTATTATGTTATATCATGAGGTATGACTTCATATGCATGTGACAACGGCAAAATTAGAGTAACGTCACCATTTTAGTGAAGGATCGCACGACGTCATTATATTCAGCGTACTGAATTCGTACACATCGATTCGTACTGCTTCCCAGTAAATAATCAAAGCTTCAACAAGTCCCGCGCGTGTCACGTCTGGGATGACGTCATTACGTTTGACCATCACGCTGCAGTCTGGTCATGTCTAAACTGAAATTTGTTGCAAAATAAAATAAAAATGAGTGCAGAATTTTATGAACACCCACATCTGATTGGGTAACTAAACACCGTGATTCAGATTAGTGGCACGAAATTTGGATGGTGTTAATTATTTTGCATAAAATTTAGGCTAAAGCAAATTATGCACCAGGAAATGATGCAACCAACAGCCGATTGAGGAAATCTCAACCTCTGTGTGATAAATTTTGTCTGTGAATTTCAGTGTTCAATAGATGCTGGAGGTGAACCATTAGACATGACAGAGGCCACCTTACGCCATGTTGGATGTCATGTAGTGGGCATGTTGGTAATCACTAGACAACTCTTGTATGGTGCTGTTGTAGCGGTTACCGCTGGATGCACACAATCGCCTTGCACCGGCCAGAACACGGCCAGACGCGCCTCTCCCGGGCATGCCCGGACTCACTGTTCCCGGGCACGCCCGAACCTCCCGGGCACGCCCGGTCTCGTCTTTCCCGGGCATGCCCGCTCTCGCCTTTCCAGGGCTCGCCCAGAGCGTCCGGGCATGCCCGCTATCGCCTTTTCAGGGCTCGCCCAGAGCGTCCGGGCATGCCCGCTATCGCCTTTCCAGGGCTCGCCCAGAGCGTCCGGGCATGCCCGCTATCGCCTTTCCAGGGCTCGCCCAGAGCGTCCGGGCACGCCCAGCCTCGACTTGCCAGGCCGCAGCCAAACACGCCCGGGCAGGTCCAGACTCGCCTTTCCAGGGCTCGCCCAGAGCGTCCGGGCACGCCCAGCCTCGACTTGCCAGGCCGCAGCCAAACACGCCCGGGCAGGTCCAGACTCGCCTTTCCAAGGCTCGCCCTTGACACCCGGGCATGCCCGGTATAGCTTTTGCTGGGCAAACTTCCAGACATAAATGTGTATATATATTGCTGCCCGATAAACGGGCTTGTCAGAATACCTGAGCTGTTTTGTTTCAATAAAGCAACTCGGACGAATTCCGTCTTTGGTCGCGTCAATTCTTTCGACTCGCGTTGGAGCGCAGTTCCTTCATTGGTGACCTACCGACATGCATACGGCAGTGACGCTTAAACTGCCTACCTTCTGGGAGGCTCACGCGGCTCTTTGGTTCGCTCAGGCGGACTCTCAGTTCGCCCTGCGAGGCATCACCGCGGACGACACCCGCTTCCACCATGTTGTGGCGGCGCTCGGTTCCGCCACCGCGGCTTGCGCCTTGAGCCTCCTCGGGCACCCGCCGGCTGCTGACAAATACGACGCGCTGAAGACACTCCTCCTCGACGCTTTCGCCCTCTCACCGGCAGCACGCGCACGGCGCCTGCTCGCTCTGCCCGAGCTCGGCGACACGCGCCCGTCAGAGCGCATGGACTATATGCTCTCGTTGCTCGGTGAGCACTCTCCGGATTTTCTGTTCCGCGAGCTGTTCCTTCGCCAGCTGCCTCACCCGGTACGCCTCGCCCTGGCTGGCACGTTGATCACGGATTCCCGCGCCCTCGCCAGGGAAGCCGATAAGATCTCCTCGGCGGGCCAGCACATCGGCGCGGTTACCTGGAGCCCGCCGCCATCCGAGGCGACGCCCACGATGCCCAAGCGCCCTGCGCGGTTGGAGGCCGAACTGCCGGTGCAACTGGCGGCCGCCACGCTGCACCGCCCGCTTCCGACACGACGGCCGGGGCCTCCACCTGACCGTGCGTGGTGTTATTACCACGCCAGGTTCGGACACAAGGCTCGGAAATGCCGGCCCCCGTGCACTTTCGGCAGGTCGGGAAACGGCCGGGCCGGCATTCATTCCCAGCCATGAGCGCCGGCCACTCGGGAAACTTGCTGTTTATTCGGGACAAAGCGTCTGGGTGGCGTTTCCTGTGTGACACCGGCGCCCAACTGAGCGTCATACCCGCCTCCGAGCAGGACAGGCGGGATGCCGTTTGCGGCCCCTCTTTGGTCGCTGCTAATGGCTCGGCCATACGCACTTTCGGCCCACGCGTCGTCACCCTCTGCTTCGGCAGCCAGTGTTTTCAATGGACTTTTGTGACCGCCTGCGTCCCCATGGCTTTGCTGGGCGCCGACTTCCTCTGCGCGCACGGGCTGCTGGTCGACGTCAAACGTCGTCGCCTTGTCAACGCCGAGACCTTCAGCTCCCTGTCGTGCACGATGAGCAGCTCCGCGCCGACCGAACTGGTGTGCGCCCTCCCGGCAGCGAACGAGTTCGCTCGCCTGCTCGCGGAATTCCCGGCCCTCACGCGGCCGACGTTTTCGGCCGTCGCGGTGCAGCACGGGATCGAGCACCACATACCCACTACGGGCCCGCCGGTCTATGCCAGGGCCCGCCGCCTCGACCCGGCCAAGCTCGCTGTGGCGAAGGCCGAGTTCGACGCGTTGGAGCACCTCGGCATCGTGCGGCGCTCCAATAGCGCGTGGGCCTCGCCACTGCACATCGTGCCAAAGCCGGGGGGTGGATGGCGCCCGTGTGGCGACTACCGCCATCTCAACGACGCTACCACCCCCGACAGGTACCCGATCCCGCATATTCAGGACTTTTCCGCCCGTTTCGCGGGACGGGTCATCTTTTCGAAAATTGACCTGATACGGGGCTACCACCAGGTACCTGTCCGGGCGGCCGACGTCCCGAAGACGGCCGTCATCACGCCGTTCGGCCTGTTCGAATTTTTGCGGATGCCGTTTGGCCTCAAGAACGCGGCCCAGGCGTTCCAGCGCTTGATGGACGGCGTGCTGCGCGACCTGCCGTTTCTTTTCGTCTATCTGGACGATAACCTCGTCGCCAGCACGTCCCACACCGAGCACCTCCTCCACCTCCGAACACTGTTCGGTCGCCTCAGCGAGCACGGCTTAATTGTCAACCCGGTCAAATGCCACTTCGGCGCAACGACCGTTGACTTTTTGGGCCACCGCATCACCAAGACCGGGGCCGTGCCGCTGCCGACCAAGGTCGAGGCCATCACCATGTTCCCGCGTCCCCGTTCCATCAAGGCCCTCCAAGAGTTCCTCGGCATGGTGAATTTTTATCACTGATTCGTGCCCCGCGCTGCTCAGCTCATGCGGCCCCTTTACGAGGCCCTCCGGGGCAAGCCGGCCAAGCATGACATTGTTTGGTCCGCGGCCATGGACGCGGCCTTCGCCAGCGCCAAACGGGCCCTCGCCGACGCAACGCTGCTGGCTCACCCGGTGCTCAACGTGCCCATTGCCCTCACTACGGACGCCTCCAACTACGCGGTGGGCGCCGTCCATGAGCAATGGGTGGACGGGGTTTGGCAGCCACTCGCTTTTTTCAGCCGGCAACTCCGGCCGAACGAGTTAAACTACAGCACGTTCGACCGCGAGCTGCTCGGGCTATTGCTGGCCATTCGCCATTTCTGACACCTCCTGGAGGGCCGCCCATTCACGGCTTTCGTCGACCACAAGCCGTTGGTCTACGCAATGGCTAAGGTCACGGAGCCGTGGTCGGCCCGCCAGCAGCGCCACCTCTCCGCCGTGTCGGAGTTCACCACGGACATCCGGCACGTCGCCGGCAAAGACAACGCCGTGGCCGACTGTCTTTCTCGGGCCAGCGCGAACGCGGTCCACCTCGGCGTGGACTTCACGCTCATGGCGGCCGACCAGACCACCGACGCCTCGGTGGAGGCACTCCGTGCGGCGGACACGGGCCTCCGCCTGGCCGACATTCCCTTCGCGGGCACCGTCCTGCTCTGCGACGTCTCCCAGGGCCAGCCTCGCCCCATCGTGCCCGTTTCCTGGCAGCGCCGCATCTTCGCCTCCATCCACGGCCTTTCTCACCCGGGCCGGAAAGCTTCTCAGAAGCTGGTGTCGGCGCGTTTCGTCTGGCACGGCCTTCGACGAAACATCCGCGACTGGGCCAACGCCTGCACGGCCTGCCAGCGGGTCAAGGTCCACCGCCACACCCAGGCCCCGCTGGCACCTTTCGCCGTGCCTGAACGGCGTTTCGACCACGTCAACGTGGACCTGGTGGGTCCCCTGCCCCCCTCGCGGGGGTTCACCCACCTGCTCACCATGGTGGACAGGACCACCAGGTGGCCGGAGGCTGTGCCCCTCGCCTCCACCTCCACCGCCGACGTGGCACAGGCGTTCATCGCCACCTGGGTCGCGTGCTTCGGTGCACCAGCGGACATCTCGTCCGACCGCGGCCCACAGTTCACCTCTGAGCTTTGGGGCGCGGTCGCCCTTTCGTTGGGGGTCACGCTGCACCGCACCACGGCCTACCACCCCCAAGCCAACGGGTTGTGCGAGCGGTTTCACCGCTCCATGAAGGCCGCACTCATGGCCGGCCTTCAGGACGACGGTTGGGCCGACCGGCTGCCGTGGGTCCTTTTGGGCCTTCGCACGGCCCCCAAGGAAGACCTCCAGGAGTCCGCCGCCGAGCTCGTCTACGGCCAGCCGCTCCGCGTCCCGGGCGAATTCATGCCCGACGCTACCAGTCCCTGGTCCACCGCTCGCCAGCGCTTGGACCTCCAGGAGGCCGCCCGACGATTTGTACCCGTGCTGACGTCCCGCCACGGTGGCCCCCAGTCCTACGTCCCCCCGGCGCTTCGCACAGCGGAGTACGTCTTTGTGCGTCATGACGCACACCGGGGGCCTCTCCGGCCGCCGTACGATGGGCCCTTCCGGGTCCTGCGACGGGGCGACAAGTCTTTCATCGTCGACTTCGGCGGCCGGCCGGACCGGATTTCTGTGGACCGCCTCAAACCGGCGCACATGGACGTCGACCGACCACCACGGTTGGCCCTTCCTCTGCGGCGAGGCCACCCCCCGTCCACAGTTCCCCCCGCTCGACCACCCACCACCACGTCGGACCCCTCCCCACGACCCTCCAGGGGTCGCTTCGGCCGGGTCATCCGGACCCCCCTTAAATTGACCCTGCCGGTGCAGGTCGATTCTGTAGGGGCGTGTGTAGCGGTTACCGCTGGATGCACACAATCGCCTTGCACCGGCCAGAACACGGCCAGACGCGCCTCTCCCGGGCATGCCCGGACTCACTGTTCCCGGGCACGCCCGAACCTCCCGGGCACGCCCGGTCTCGTCTTTCCCAGGCATGCCCGCTCTCGCCTTTCCAGGGCTCGCTCAGAGCGTCCGGGCATGCCCGCTATCACCTTTTCAGGGCTCGCCCAGAGCGTCCGGGCATGCCCGCTATCGCCTTTCCAGGGCTCGCCCAGAGCGTCCAGGCATGCCCGCTATCGCCTTTCCAGGGCTCGCCCAGAGCGCCCGGGCACGCCCAGCCTCGACTTGCCAAGCCGCAGCCAAACACGCCCGGGCAGGTCCAGATTCGGCTTTCCAAGGCTCGCCCTTGACACCCGGGCATGCCCGGTATAGCTTTTGCCGGGCAAACTTCCCGACATAAATGTGTATATATATTGCTGCCCGATAAACGGGCTTGTCAGAATACCTGAGCTGTTTTGTTTCAATAAAGCAACTCGGACGAATTCCGTCTTTGGTCGCGTCAATTCTTTCGACTCGCGTTGGAGCGCAGTTCCTTCACTGTTCTCTATTGCGTTCTCATCTTGTGTAATACTGCGCATTGTTATTTGCATATTCTGTATCTATTATCTTATTCTAATATCTACCATCGCTTTCTTTGTCTTGCAGATTGATTGTTCATCGTTGTTGCTAATAAACCTGCATTCAATTGATACATTCTTGTTTATGAACAATCAACTCATCTGAAGATGCCTGCTGCAGTCTGCCCCTTCCCGAGCTGTGTCTACGTTACTGACAGCACCGACAATGCCGTTGCTGCTATCCAGCTCTCCATCCACGCCATGACTCACACGTCCATTGCACCAGCCAAACCGGACAAAGTTAGCCGTCCTCGTATCCAAACCGGCGGCACCAGTGAAGATTGGCAATATTTCACCAGAAGATGGGATGGTTACAAGGCAGCGACCCAGATAATCGGCCATCATGTTCGCGTTCAACTCCTTGAATGTTGTGATGATAACCTACGACGTGACCTCCACCGCAACAACCCACACATTGAAATCAAGGACGAGGCAGCTATACTACAAGCCATTCGGTCCCTTGCTGTCCGAGAGGAGAATACTATGGTGTCCCGCGTCAACCTCCACAACATGCGACAGGACCGAGAAGAACCAATTCGTACCTACGCAGCCCATCTGGCTGGTCAAGCTGAGATCTGCAAGTTTTCTGTTGTATGCTCATGCAATCCCCCTACTGATGTCAACTACACCAAGGACATGGTTCGCGATGTCCTATGTCGGGGACTCGCCGATCAAGATATACAACAGGACATTCTCGGCGATCAAAATCAGAACATGAGCTTGGAGGGAGTTCTCACTTTCGTAGAGGCCAAGGAAGCAGGGAAACGCTCCCAGAATGCCTTGCTCGATAGTGAAGGCACTCATGGCGCAAGCCAATACAAAAACTGGAAGAACAAAAGAGCCCTGATCACTACCGACAAGCAGGCGGCCATTTGTAGCTATTGCGGCAAAACTGGTCATGGCAAACAGCCGAACATCGACCAAAGGCGTCAATTCTGCAATGCCTACGGGAAAACATGCAGTAAATGCACCACTCGTGGCCATTTTGCACATGTCTGCCGGGGAGGCATGAAAAAGGCGGACAACAAACCTACGGACAAATCAATGGATGCTCATGATGTGGAAGAAAGCAGCCAGGTCCACGATCTCCTCTGCTCTGTCATGGAATGAGAAACGGCCATTTGGAAGCCGCAAATTCAAAGGGCCATGGCCACCTTGTCAACTCCACTACACCTCGACCACCATATATTTGACCACCTCTCTGGCTGGACCAAGAAGAAGTCTCAACCACAGCCGTACATAACACTCATAGCACGGATCGATAAGGAAGCTTATGACCATTTCGGCCAGCCACTGTCATCCCGACCAAAATCGGCCAGGCTCCAGGCCATGGCCGACACTGGCTGTCAAAGCTGCCTCACAGGACTCAATATTTTCCACAAACTCGGGCTGCGTAATGAAGACCTGTTACCTGTCAACCTGAAGATGAATGCTGTTAACAGCGGAAGGGTCCGGATTATCGGCGCCATGCTCCTACACCTGTCTGGTCGCACAGCCAATGGCGACATTATTGAAACCCGACAAATCTGCTCCATCTCACCTGACACACGGAACATGTATCTCAGTCGTGAAGCATGCATCGATCTAGGCCTCGTGTCTAGTAGCTTCCCAACCATTGGCGAATCCAACACAGTTGGTGCTGCAGTGGCAGCAGTTATCGATGCAAATTGTAACTGCTCGGAAAGATCGCTTCCCCCTTCACTGCCTACATCTATCACATTTCCGGCCACTGACGAGAACCGAGAGAGGCTGGAGAAATGGCCTTCGATGTAGCCGATGCCGTTACTGCACCACTCCCCAAGGTTTCATCGCTTCAGGTGATGGATACTCCAGACGATTTGACGAAATTGTATCGGACTTCAAAAACAAGTCCAAATGTATTGATGATACCATCATGTGGAGCGACACATTGGAAGAGAGCTTTTTTCAGACATGCAACTGGCTCGACCTGTGCGGCCGTAATGGGATTACGCAACTGCCACGACTGCCACTTAACGACTGCCACTTCGCTAACAACTGGTGGGGCACAAGGCCTAGTGAAATGTCTGCGGTCGAACTTCGCCACTTATGGTATCCCCGACGAATTGGCATCTGACGGTGGGCCAGAATTCACGGCACATGACACCCAAGACTTCTTGCGTCGGTGGGGCGTTAAACATCGGTTGTCATCCACTGCCTTCCCACACAGCAAGTGTCGTGCCGAGATCGCAGTCAAAACATCGAAAAGAATGATCACCGATAACACTGGTTCCAATGGTGAACTAGACACTGATCGGTTCCAACGTGCAATACTCCAGTACCGGAATGCACCGGATCAGGACACCAGGTTGTCTCCAGCCATGATCATCTTCAAGAGGCCAGTCAAGGACTTCATACCCATCATCCCAGGCAGATACTTGCCATCGGACACCTGGCTGGAAACACGCAACAATCGTGAGGAAGCTTTGCGCATTCGGCATGCCAGGGAGATCGAAAGACTCTCTGAACACACGACAAAATTACCTCCACTGGCCGTCGGGGACCATGTCCGGATCCAGAACCAGACCGGCCCGGAACCACGAAAATGGGACCGGACCGGAACCGTGATTGAGGTAAAACAATTCGATCAATACGTCGTCAAGGTGGATGGCTCCGGAAGAATCACTCTCCGGAATCGTAAGTTCCTGTGACGTTTTACGCCTTTCAGCATGACAACTCCCACTACGACTGGTAAAAGTGGCATGCTGCCAAGCGTTATGCCAAGTGTTATGCCAATCGTACCGAAATACTTAATGTCTGGTACCCAACCCATCGCCGCTCCAAGAGTCTGTCTCAATCCTGTTACCACTCCCCAGAAGGGTGAACCCCAACATGTCATTGCGCCGGGCTTACCATCACAGACACTCCGCTCCACCACCGCGATGACACCACCCGTGAGAGTCGCTAACCAACCACATGTGCAGGCCACCACCACACCTCCACAGTCACTGCCTATTTCTGCCCCCTTGACGGTTCGGGTGATGATGGACCAGCTGGAGGGGACTCCGGCGTCGGACAGGGCGATAGTGGACCACCCACTGGAGACTCCCACAATGGACCAGGAAATTACGAACTGCCCTCAGAGGACTCCGACGATTGATCGGGTGGTGACGGCCGCCCGAAGCGAATCATCAAACCACCAGCCCGATTCAATTCAGAAGAATATCAATTATAAACTCATGTGATCCTTTTTCTCGGTCTCCAGTTTTCGTTCTATTCTGTGTCACAATTGAACGTTTTTGGGAAAGGAGATAGACAACTCTTGTATGGTGCTGTTCTCTATTGCGTTCTCATCTTGTGTAATACTGCGCATTGTTATTTGCATATTCTGTATCTATTATCTTATTCTAATATCTACCATCGCTTTCTTTGTCTTGCAGATTGATTGTTCATCGTTGTTGCTAATAAACCTGCATTCAATTGATACATTCTTGTTTAATCACCTCTCAATGTTTTCAACCGCTCTTCATTCACCCACTCACTCGCCTTCTCCTCTTTACTCAACGCATCCATTCTTCCCTTCTCTCTTCCCTCGATTCTTCTTCCATTATTTTTCTTACCCATTCTTTCTTTTCCATCCCTCGATAAAGTCAGGAATATAGAGTAAAGTAGATCTTGTGCCTTGTCAGGTCGCCCCCCATCCCATCATGCCCCACCCCGTTGTTATATGACAATGTTATATGACATTGTTATATGAATTATGACACTGTTATATGAACCCCAGCCATCTTATATGGTATGTTATATGACCATGTCTGTCTCTCTCTCTCTCTCTCTCTCTCTCTCTCTCTCTCTCTCTCTCTCTCTCTCTATCTCTCTCTCTCTCTCTCTCTCTCTCTCTCTCTCTCTCTCTCTCTCTCTCTCTCTCTCTCTCTCTCTCTCTCTCTCGCGCCCCCCCCCTGCTGGCCTTTCGTGTGTTGGGCGTGGCAAGATGGCGTGCACTGGTGTTCGTGTGCTGTAGCTCCGTGCTTGTGTTGTGTTGTCCCGTCCCCCCCCCCCCATTCCTTCCATTCCCATCGCGCCTTTGTCGTGTCCCTCTTTACCACCTGTGCCCCTTTCCCTCCCTTGAGACAGAGAGAGTGAGAGAAGAGCCCAAAGGTGAGAGCAGACCCGTTCGGTTCAGTCTACCTGCTCCGTCGGTGCTGTTTACCTTACTCGCGTCGTGTGAACTTTATTATTCATTATTTCATTTCGACTTTATTTATTTTGTGTCCTTTCCGCCTGGTCAAGGTGGAAAGGTGAGACATCGCCGCTATGGCGAGTGTTCGTGCACGGCAGGAAGGGTTTGAAACCCTAACAAGGAAGCATGCTTTCGTGTGTGTCCCTCCCGAAGGTGTTCCTACCGAGGACATTATCCTAGCTGTAGGGAATGTTATCGGCGATGAAAATGTCCGCGCCGCGTCGCGGATGAACCAAAAGTTTGTTGTTTTCGTGTCGGACGAGAAGTTCGTGCATGATGTTGTTAGTACCGGTCTGTCATTGAAAGGTGGGCAGTTCGTCATGGTTTCCCCGATGGACACACCGGCGATTAAAGTTATTATTTCAAATGTCGCTCCGTTTATCACAGATGATAAATTAATGGCTGTTCTGACCCGGTATGGAACTGTTGTTTCCCGAATCTCGATGATTCCCCTGGGATGTCGGGATGAACGAATGAAACATGTTATGAGTTTCCGGAGACAAGTATTCATGGTGCTTCCTGATCGCGGCGACGATACAGGACTAAACATCTCGTTTAAAATTTCGGTAAATGATCGTCAATATCAAATGTACGCTTCGTCAGGCACCTTAACGTGCTTCCTTTGTGGAGCCTTCGGACACGTCAAAAGGTTTTGTCCCAAAGCATCTTGTACGAAGTGCGGCAAATTGGGACACACCAATGTGGGCTGTAAAAAAGAAAACGCCCCGACCGTGCTTCCTCATGCCTCGACCGTGCTTCCTCACGCCTCGACCGTGCTTCCTCACGCCTCGACCGTGCTTCCCCACGCCTCGACCGTGCTTCTTCACGCCTCGACCGTGCTCCCCGACGCTCAAACCGTGCTCCCCGACGCTCAAACCGTGCTTCCTGGCGCTCAAACCGTGCTACCTGAAGCCCCGACCGTGCTTCCCGACGCCCCGACGGTGCTTCCTGATGTCCCAACTGTGCTTCCCGAGGTCCCGACTACGCTTCCCGAAGCCCCAACCGTGCTACCTGAAGCCCCAACCGTGCTACCCGAAGCCCCAACCGTGCTTCCCGAAGCCCCGACTGTGCTTCCCGACGCCACGACTGTGCTTCCCGATGCCCCGACCGTGCTTCCCGACGCCCCGGTGCTACCCAAACCCAGTGAGATGGCACTTGGTGATGCTAGTACTGCTGACGAACCCATGAATGAAGAACTTGTCATACTGACCAAAAAACGGAAAGCACCACTAACAAATAGCCCCGATGGTGCGATAAAGAAGGCTGTCTTGGGCAGAGACACTGTCTCTGCAAAAGAGGGCAAAACGTTTACAGCAAACGAAAATATCGAACGCCAAAGTGGTAAAGAAGATGTTACTGATTTCCCAAGCTCTGAGAATAAAGCCGACATTGATCCGAACAATGCGGCCATTTTTGAGCCTGAACGCGAAGCACCACCGGTCCCCCCTCCAGTAGCTGAGCGGACTGGTGACCAAACAAATTGCTCTGTCTCACAAACAGAAATCGTAACCCCGGCTACGCAGAGATCTGCAGCCATTTGCCAAAACACACATAAAGAAAGTAAGCACCAGTCTGCTCGTGAGTGTGTACCAGAGTACCCAACGAAATCTCAGGAGATGCCTCCAGAGGAGCTCGTGAGAGCTGCAAGTAAGGCCCAAGATCCAGGTGGGACATTATCAGACCTGTCAGAGTCTGAGGACGAGGTGGAAGTGACTGAGCTGTCACAGTCATCAGCATCTCAGTCACAGATACCCCCCCAACACATCGTGTCGTTTCTAGCCGAAACATACAGACAGCGTAACATAGTCATTAAAGACCATTTTGACGATTTGGCTGCATTCATCCACACTGCAAAATCCATAATTAAAACGCCTGAACAATTTGACCTGAATAAGTCACAATACCACAGGTTAAGAAAATTCATCACACGTGCAGGTGTAGAGTGTTCCCAGCCACAGGCTGATTTCATCAATACAGGATGAAAACTATAAAACTCGCAACCTTAAATATTAACGGTGGTGGTGCTAGACACCTCCGCCAGGTTCAAGTAAAAAACATATTTCAACGGAAAAAGGTGGATGTGATCTTACTTCAAGAAACTCACATCACACCAAATGTGGAACATAACTGGCATCAACTTTTTAAGAGCCAATGCTATTTCAGCAATTTATCAGCTTCATCTGCTGGAATCCTTCTTGCTGAAGCCAGGCCTCGTGTGTGAGTCATGCCATTTTCAGGAGGTAATAAATGGTCGGCTTAGCTCTCTCAAACTAGTAAGCCATAACTTCCATTACACCATTTTTAATGTGTATGCGCCAAGTGATAGCGTAGAGCGTAAGTCCTTCTTCACCGCAATGATAAATCACTTAAGATCAGTTGATTTTGATCATTGTGTGTGTGTCGGAGGTGATTTCAATTGCACCTTCGACCCATCGGTTGACAGAAATTCTGCCGAACCCCATCCTGAGTCCCATGTACACTTATCCAATTTTTTTAGCATAATGGGCCTCGTTGATGTTTGGCGGTTGCACCACCCAAGCACATCCCAGTACACCTGGTGTCGATGCGCCAATAGTCGAGTATCCTTGGCAAGGCTTGACAGATGGTACATCAACGTACCCTTTAAAAATACTGCGGTTTCTTCAAATATATTTCCTTCCGTGTTTTCAGACCATCATATGGTAACCCTAAACCTTTCCTTTCCTCAACCCGCAAGTAGGAGCGCTTATGTGAAGTTTAATGTTAGACTTCTAGAAGATGGTATGTTTAAGGAAGCCTTTCGTGTTTTCTGGGCAAGTCTAGTAGCAAAGAAATCTTCCTTTTCTTCATCCAGCATATGGTGGGATAACATGAAATCTCAAATTCGGGTGTTTTGTCAATGTTTCCAATCACACAGCACAAACGACAAGCACATTACAATGGCCCGGTTGGAATTGGATATTCTACATTTGGAGAATAAATTGGCTCATGAAAACAATGACGCCAATTACCGGTTATTGCTTGTAAAGAAAGCTCTTTTAAGGGAGTTAGTTCAAGAGAAAGCAGCCGGAACATTAATTAGACTTAGAATACAGAATGTAAAGTTATCAGACACCCCAAACAAGTCTTTCTTTCATTTAGAATCCTTAAGCAAGCCATCACGGCTAATCTCTTCTGTTTTGGACTCAAGAGGCAACGTTGTTGTCAACGAGGATGATGTTAGAATAAACATTATTGAATTCTTTACAAAATGTTTGAGGAGCAGACTGTTTGTAATGATACAATGATGGATTTAACCTCTCACCTCCCCTCCCTAACTGAGGCTCAACGGTTGGAGCTTGACCTACCAATCACCCTCCTTGAGCTAACCTGTGCTCTTGCTGCCATGGATTCAGGGAAAGCTCCGGGTATTGACGGTCTACCTCCCGAATTCTTTCTGACATTTTGGGACCTTTTAGGCCCTGAGTTGCTGAATGTTTTGGACACTTCTATACAGACTGGTATAATGCCGCTGAGTCTAAGAAGAGCCGTAGTGTGCTTGCTCCCGAAAACTGAAGATCCCCGACTTTTGGTGAACTGGCGACCGATCTCCCTGCTGTGCACGGACTACAAGCTTTTTTCAAAAGTACTGGCTAATCGACTAAAAAAGGTTATTGGTGATCTAGTACTGCCAGAACAGAGTTACTGTGTTCCTGGAAGATCCATCCATGATAATATTTCTTTAATCAGAGATCTCATTGATGGTAACCGTGTTAAAGAGGACTTTGGAATGATGTCGCTTGATCTTGAAAAGGCATTTGACAGTATCGACCATAAGTTTATGCATCATGTGTTACAGGCATGCGGCCTCGGAGCAAACTTTCGTTCCTACATTTCCTTGCTATACACGGATGTATTTAGTTTAATTAAGATTAATAATGTGCTGGCTCCCCCCATCAAGGTTCGGAGAG
Organism: Myxine glutinosa; assembly: GCF_964187855.1. Taxonomy (NCBI): domain Eukaryota; kingdom Metazoa; phylum Chordata; class Myxini; order Myxiniformes; family Myxinidae; genus Myxine; species Myxine glutinosa. The sequence goes on along the minus strand of NC_136271.1, from coordinate 84,350,020 downwards.
GGGTCCGGCAAGGGTGCCCAGTCTCTGGTTTATTGTTTGCTCTTTCCTTAGAGCCTCTTCTCAATCTACTGAGAAAGAAGATTTCTGGAATAGCACTCACTCCCATGAGTGCACCGCTAACCCTATGTGCTTATGCGGATGACGTCTGCATCTTTGTAAAAGATAAGGATGATATTGATATCGTTGTTGAGTGCCTGTCAAAGTTTCACGCTGCCTCCTCTTTAAAAATCAATTGGAACAAGAGCAAGACGTTATGGATACCTTCCCTTTATCGCAACCTTCTTCAGCCTGTACCACAGCCGCCCCCATCCCTCCCCGCAGGGTTGCTGTGGGGAAGTGAGGGAATTAAGTACTTGGGCATATTCCTTGGTTCCCCACAGTATGCTCAAAGAAATTGGGACGGAGTAATTGAGCAAGTGGGAGAAAGATTGAACCGATGGAAAAGGGTTTTACCTCATTTGTCCTTCAAGGGCCGTGTGCTAGTGATCAACAACTTAGTTGCCACAATGTTGTGGCATAGGTTCATCTGCCTGCAACCGCCGGAGGCCCTACTCAAAGCACTCCAGGGCAAACTGGTGGACTTCTTCTGGCGAGGCTACCACTGGCTACGACCCGATGTGATATGTCGCCCCTCGGCTGAGGGTGGCCACAACCTCGTCGACATCAAAGCCCGCCTAATGGCCTTCCGGCTGCGGTCCATTCAACGTCTCCTCTACATGGAACATCTGCCAGGCCGGCTCCCTGCACGCCTTGTACTGCAGCGAGCGGGTAGGCTCGGGTACGGGTTTGAACTCTTTCAAATGAACCTCCAGCATGTCGACATATCGGTTCTCCCTGCTTTTTACCAAAGCCTCTTAAATGCCTGGCAGAGCCTTTCTGTGAGTCGTCAGGCGGACACATATGTAACGAAAATGCTGGCACACGAGCCTTTGTTCTACAACCCTCTCTTTCCCGACATTCCAAAGAGTCGAGATTTTTGCCAACACTTTATAGCAGCTGGTATTGTGAAGGTGCGGCATCTCCGACATGACTCAGGGTATGGTTGGAAATCCGTAAGTGAAATCGCCGACCTGACAGGGATTTGGTCCCATAGGATGATTGCAAAAATTTTGAGGAAAATGATTCAGTTGGGACGGCAACTTGGCCTAACTTGGACTCGAGGTACAGAAGAAGATCTAAATGAGCCGACAGTGCCTAAATTAATTGTTGAACCCATTCAAAACGATTTGCCCCCTGTTAGCGATGGGTCAAAGCTTTTCCAGACAATGGACAGCAAGGGCATCTACAAGATGTGCCTCAAGCTGTTAAATGGGAACCCTTCGTTAAATGGAGTTACCCGATGGAAAGGATTGTTACCTGGAGGACCCCCCTCCGAACCTATCTGGGAAGCCATGTACAGTGAGCCCACATCCAAAAGAACAGGTGATCTCCAGTGGCGTTTGGCCCACTGGATTGTTCCCTCTAACACGTTTATTAGACATTTTTCTCCTGTATCTGTTTGTTGTCCCTTCTGTACAGTCAATGAGGACTTGTTTCACGCATTCATAGACTGTATCCGATTATTTCCTTTGTTTCATTGGTTGAATTACATTGCACATGAAATGCATGTTACCTTTTCTTTGAGAAGTTTCGTCTTTGGTTTTGCCCCTAAACAGAATCCTGCATCTAAACTGTTTAGTTTCCTAATAGCAACTGCGAAGCTTGCTGTTTATCTAACAAGAAAAGACAAACTATCTGGCAAACCGATAGAGCACTGCAACATCATGTCGTGTTTGAATGCATTAATCTCAGCAAGATTGAAACTGGAATTTACCCTGTCCAACGAGTCCGGAAATTTTCATAACTTTGTTGATACTTGGTGTGTTGGTGGGTTTTGTGAGGTTAAAGAAAATGAATTTAGAATACTGTTGTGAAATACTGATTGTTTTTATTTGATGATCATTGGGTGCTTCTTCCTTTTCTTTTTTTCTTTTTGTTGGCATTATTGATTTTATTGCAAAACTTGTATATTGTTACTTTTATATTTTTGTAATAAAAGGACTAAAAAGTCAAAGTCTCTCTCTCTCTCTCTCTCTCTCTCTCTCTCTCTCTCTCGCGCCCCCTGCTGGCCGTTTGTGGTGGGTGTGGCGTCATGGCGGCTGTGAGCAACTGCTCTGTGGTGTAGTGAGTTCTTTGTGAGTTTTTCTCCTCTCCTGCCCTCCCCTGCCCCCCCTCCCTCTCCTTTTCCATCCGTTGTGCTTCGGCATCGTGTTTCCATCCGTTCTGTACCCTTGTCTTCAAGAGAGAGAGGATTGAGAGCGAGCCCATTTTGGGTGCGGCCTACTGGCTTTGACGACGCTTTGTAAGCCTTTTTTTGCGCTTATAATGCACGTTTATTATTTACTTTAGTTTGATTATTTAGGTTTGACACCTTCTTGTCCGGTTCGGACAAGGGGGGGGGGGGGGGGATTTCGCCGGTATGGCGAATACACGCTCTCGTTGCGAGGCGTTCGAGAAATTGACACGTAAGCATGCATTCGCATGTGTTCCGCCCGAAGGAGCTCCTACTGAGGACATTATCCTTGCCGTGGGATCCATCATAGGAGACGGTAATGTTCGTGCGGCGTCACGAATGAACCAAAAATTTGTTGTCTTCGTGTCAGAAGAAAAACTCGTCCATGACGTCGTTAGTACCGGTCTAACCATAAAAGGGGGCCATTACATTACGGTATCCCCTATGGATACGCCGGCGACCAAGATAACAATATCCAACGTCCCACCATTTGTGCCAGGCGAGAAACTCCTATCTGTTCTATCTCGTTATGGAAAAATTGTTTCCCGAATCTCAATGATCCCGCTCGGGTGTCGCAGTGATCGTGTTAAACACGTGATGAGCTTTAGGAGGCAGGTGTACATGATCCTCCCGGATCGCGGAGCCGATACAGGTTTAAATATATTCTTTAAAGTATCGTTGGATGATCGAGAATACCACATGTATGCTTCCTCAGCCTCCTTAACTTGCTTTAATTGTGGAGAATTCGGACACGTTAAAAGATTCTGTCCTAGGGCCGCTTGTCCGAAGTGTGGTGAACCGGGACATAACGAAAGGGCTTGCAAAAAGGCCAATCCCTCCACCGCGCCTTCTGACACCCCGACCATGCTCGCTGACACCCGGACCGTATCTCCTGTTACCCCTACCGTACCTTCCGTCACCCGGACCGTATCTCCTGTCACCCCTACCGTACCTTCCGTCACCCGGACCGTACCCTCTGACACCCCGACCGCACCTTCGGACGCCCGGACCGTACCTGCTGACACCCTGATCGTACCTTCTGACACCCCGACCGTACCTTCCGTCACCCGGACCGTACCCTCTGACACCCCGACCGCACCTTCGGACGCCCGGACCGTACCTTCTGACACCCTGACCGTACCTTCTGACACCCCGACCGTACCTTCTGACACCCCGACCGTACCTTCTGACACCCCGACCGTACCTTCTGACACCCCGACTGAGTCGTCTGTCACACCGGTGCCTTTCGATTCCAATGTGACGACACCCACCGATGCGACTGACACAACTAGCATTGCCCCCTTTCCCGAACCCATGAACGAAGAATCCACAGTGTTTTCTAAAAAGCGAAGAGCACCAGCGCCAAGCAGTTTCGCTGGTGCTGCAAAGAAGGCGGTCATGGGCGGCACCATTTCCGGCGCACACGTGTCCGAGTGCCCCTCTGACATTCCCTCACTAACTGAGAACATGGATACCGTTGCCAATGACACCAGTGAGTCTCATTATGTAAATGAGCCAAAAAATAAAATTTGTACCTCTCACCTGGAAGTTTCCGAGTGCGAAACCTCCAGTGAAAGTATTACCATTTCCGAGCTGGGAAATGGTTTTCCGCCTGCCCCCCCTTTAAATACCGAGCAGACTAAGGATTCAATAAACGCTCCCACTGTACAAACGGGGCCAGCAAATCTGAGTTTGCCGGGATCTCAAACCCAAGCTCCGACCCCAGAAACAAATATCCACCAAAGTGTTAACGAGTGCCCTCGGGAACACCTTGAGAAACTTGTGAAGGTGCCCCCAGACAAGACCGCGGGGGCAGCGGGTAATACCCCAGATCCCGACGACATGTTATCTGACGTGTCTGAGTCCGAAGATGACATTGAGGCAACCGCGCTGTCACAAACAATGACAGGTCACTCGCAGGTATCCCCTCAACTCGTTCTTACCTTCCTTAACGAAACGTATCGTCACCGCAACATTGTCATTAAAGACAATTTCCCTGACTTGGCTGCATTCATGTGCACCGCAAAGTCAATAATCAAAGCGCGTGAGGATTTTGACCTGACGAAATCTCAACTCCACAGGTTAAGAAAGTTTGTTACCCGAGCAGGTGCAGAGTGTTCCCAAGCACAGGGCGATTTCATTACCACGGAATGAAAAACATTTCCTTTGCGACCTTAAACATGAATGGTGGGGGTGCAAGCCACCTCCGTCAGGCCCAAGTCAAAAACTTGTTTGACCGTAAAAAGGCAAATGTTCTTTTACTACAAGAGACCCACATCACACCTAACGTGGAACATGACTGGTGCCAAACTTTCAAAGGGCAATGCTATTTTAGCAATCTGTCAGCCTCATCTGCTGGGGTTGGGTTTTTTCTAAAGCCAGGCCTAGCTTTCGAGTCTTGTCATTTTCAGGAAGTCATAAAAGGCCGGCTTATTTCCCTCCAGCTTGCACATCAAAACTTCCGCTGTACCATTTTCAATGTGTACGCACCTAGTGAGAGCAGGGACCGAAAGGCCTTCTTCACTTCCATGGTAAACCACCTGAAATCAGTTGATCTCGATCAATGTGTGTGCATTGGTGGTGACTTTAATTGCACCTTTGACCCTCCGAAAGACAGAAACTCGGCAGAACCCCACCCCGAGTCCCATGCGGACCTATCCCGTTTCTTTAAGACGGCCGGTCTACTGGATGTTTGGCGATTGCACCACCCCAACACAGTCCAGTTTACCTGGTGTCGATGTGCCAATGGCCGGGTGTCTTCGGCAAGACTCGACCGCTGGTACATAAATGTACCCTTTAAGAACGTCGCGGCCTCGTCAGGTTGTTTTCCGTCATTGTTTTCAGACCACCATATGGTAACCTTAGATCTTTCTTTTCCTCGACCCACATGCAGAAATAGTTACTGGAAGTTTAACGTTAAACTTTTAGAGGACAGTTTATTTACAGACTCCTTTCGTGATTTCTGGGCTGAAATGAGTACTAAAAAATCTTCTTTCTCCTCAATTAGCCTCTGGTGGGATAACCTAAAGGCCCAAATTCGAGTATTTTGTCAACAATTTAATTCGCACTGTACCAATGTAAAACATATCACGATGGCTTGCTTGGAAGCAGACATCTTAAGGTTAGAGAGCAAGTTGGCCAATGAGAGCAACCCAGTGAACTATCGGTTGCTACTCGAGAAGAAGGCCCAATTAAGGGATTTGATCCATGAAAAAGCAGCGGGCACACTAGTTCGGCTAAGAATACAAAATATAAAGGTTTCAGATACCCCAACTAAGGCTTTCTTTCACCTAGAAACTATAGAGAAACCAGCACGACTCATATCTTCGGTTTTGGACCCAGGGGGGAACATCCTAACAAATCCGAGTGATATAAGATTAAATATAATTGATTTCTTTTCTGAACTTTTCAAGGCCAAAACAGTTTCTCACGAAATGATGAATGTTTTGACCTCTCACCTTCCTTCCGTGGCTGAGGCCCAACGTCTGGAACTGGATGCTCCAATTACCCTTCCAGAGCTATCCGGTGCACTCGCTGAGATGGAGTCAGGAAAAGCCCCTGGCATCGATGGCCTACCGGCCGAATTTCTTTCGGCATTCTGGGACATTTTGGGCCCAGAGCTGCTCAATGTTCTGGATGCATCTCTTTTATCCGGAGAATTACCGCTCAGTTTTAGAAGAGCAGTACTCTGCCTGCTACCCAAGACTGGCGATCTCCGACACCTGTCAAACTGGCGTCCGATCTCGTTGTTGTGCACGGATTACAAACTGTTTTCCAAGGTCCTTGCGAACCGGTTGAAGACAGTTATCGGGGACCTGGTGTCACCTGATCAAAGTTGCGGCATCCCTGGCAGATCCATCTATGACAACATATTCCTAGTCAGAGATTTGTTAACTGGTAAATGTGTTAAAGAGGATTTTGGATTGGTGTTTCTTGACCTGGCAAAAGCCTTTGATAGCATTGATCATGAGTTTTTGTGTCATGTGTTACAAGCTTGCGGGCTTGGCACAAATTTTAGAGCCTACATAGCTTTGTTATATGCAAACATCTCCAGCCTGATCAAAGTTAACAACGAATTTTGCCCACCCATAAAGGTTCAGAGAGGGGTAAGGCAAGGTTGTCCACTTTCAGGTCTATTATTTGCCCTCGCCTTGGAGCCCCTCTTAATCGCCCTCAGAAAGGATATCCCTGGACTTGCCCTTTCTCCAGGACACCCACCTTTGACCCTGTCAGCTTATGCCGACGACCTGTGTGTCATTATAAAAAGAAAATGCGACAGTGACGCCATGGCAAAGTGTTTGTCGGACTTCAACCTTGCCTCATCATTAAGGTGTAATTGGGGGAAAAGCAAGGCTCTGTGGATCCCCTTTCCAAAAAACGACTTATCTATGCCACCGTTATTACCACCACCTCCCCTTCCTGCAGAACTAGTGTGGGCAAACGATGGCATCAAGTATTTGGGCGTCTTCCTCGGACCTCCTCAGTATGCCCAGAACAATTGGGACAGGATCATTGACCAGGTAGACGGGCGTTTGAGCCGATGGAAAAGAGCTCTACCCCACCTGTCCTATAAGGGTCGCGTGCTAGTTGTCAACAACCTCGTCACTACCCTTTTGTGGCACCGGTTCATCTGCCTGCAACCACCGGAGGTTTTGCTCCAAGCTATCCAGAGGAAACTGGTGGATTTTTTTTGGGGAGGCTACCACTGGCTTCGACCCAGCGCCATATGTTGTCCCTTGGCCGAGGGTGGTCATGGCCTAGTCGATGTGAAATGCCGCCTGTTGGCCTTCCGGCTCCGCTCCATCCAACGCTTGCTGTATGCAGAACACCTACCAGGAAAGCCCTTAGCCTGCTCCATTCTTCAACGAGCTGGGAGGCTCGGATACGGACAGGAACTTTTCCTGACCAACCTTCAACACACCGATACATCTCTGCTCCCAGTTTTTTATCAGAGCCTCTTGAATGCCTGGCAGGGCGTTTCGATAAGTCGCCAAACAGACTCGTATGGCACTAACATGTATGCACATGAGCCTTTATTTTTCAACCCACTTTTCCCCGATATCCCGAGGAGTCGCGACTTCTGCCAGCATTTTATAGCGGCCAACATCCTGAAAGTGTGTCATCTCCGACACGACTCTGGACAGGGATGGAAGCCTGCGAACGAGCTGGCGGACCTAACAGGTGTTCGGTCCAGGAGGCAAATCGAGAATATACTAAGAGCGGTGATCCGAAAGGGCCACCAGCTAGGCCTACATTGGACGCAGGACATAGAGGTCGAGCCCACAGTCCCAAAATTAGGGGTCACTTTTACCCCAAACGAGCTGCCCCCCATGAGCGCAGGGTCACCCCCCTTCCATGGCATGAGCAGCAAGAGTATCTATAGGTCTTGTGTGAAACTTCTTCTTGGGGACCCACCTCTAGCTGGGGTTACCCGGTGGAAAGGACTCTTGCCTCCCGGTCCCCCCTCTGAGCCTTTATGGGATACAATGTATGCTGGACTTATTTCTAAAAGAACAGGTGACCTTCAGTGGCGTTTGGCCCACTGGATTGTTCCTTCCAATGCTGTCATCCGTTTTTATTCCCCCATTTCCGGCTGTTGCCCCTTTTGTCCGGCGAGGGAAGATTTGCTTCATGCTTTCATTAATTGTGAAAGACTTTCTCCTTTGTTTCATTGGTTAAATTTTATTTCCCATAGATTGCAGGTTACCTTTTCTTTGAAAGCTTACATCTTTGGCTTTCCTCCCAAAAAGGGAACCACATCCATTGTATTCGGGTTCCTAACCGCTACTGCTAAACTGGCCGTATACCTGTCGCGGAAGGCGAAGCTGGGCGGCAGACCCATGCAGGAATGCAGTATCATGGTGTTCTTTAGTTCATTGGTGTCAGCAAGGCTCAAGCTTGAATTTGGCTGTGTCCAAACGGCAAACGACCTTGCTAATTTTGTTGCGACTTGGTGTGTTGGAGGGATTTGTGAGGTCCAGGAAAACAAATTGTTAATCTCCGTATAATACAGTGCGGGTGTTTCTTATCGTGTGCTGTTTTTTTCTGGCATTTGCACCTTTCTGTTGCTGGGTTTGCAGTGCACCGTTTGTTTTTTTCCTTTCGGGATTGCTATGATTTTACTGATTGCCCTGATTGATTGCTTTTGGTGGTATTCTTGTTTAATACTTTTATAATAAAAAGAGCTTAAAAGTCAAAGTCTCTCTCTCTCTCTCTCTCTCTCTCTCTCTCTCTCTCGCGCCCCCTGCTGGCCGTTCGTGTGTTGGGCGTGGCAAGATGGCGTGCACTGGTGTTCGTGTGCTGTAGCTCCGTGCTTGTGTTGTGTTGTCCCCCCCCCCCCCCCCATTCCTTCCTTTCCTATCGCGCCTTTGTCGTGTCCTTCTTTACCACCTGTACCCCTTTCCCTCCCTTGAGACAGAGAGAGTGAGAGAAGAGCCCAAAGGTGAGAGCAGACCCGTTCGGTTCAGTTTACCTGCTCCGTCGGTGCTGTTTACCTTACTCGCGTCGTGTGAACTTTATTATTCATTATTTCATTTCGACTTTATTTATTTTGTGTCCTTTCCGCCTGGTCAAGGTGGAAAGGTGAGACATCGCCGTTATGGCGAGTGTTCGTGCACGGCAGGAAGGGTTTGAAACCCTAACAAGGAAGCATGCTTTCGTGTGTGTCCCTCCCGAAGGTGTTCCTACCGAGGACATTATCCTAGCTGTAGGGAATGTTATCGGCGATGAAAATGTCCGCGCCGCGTCGCGGATGAACCAAAAGTTTGTTGTTTTCGTGTCGGACGAGAAGTTCGTGCATGATGTTGTTAGTACCGGTCTGTCATTGAAAGGTGGGCAGTTCGTCATGGTTTCCCCGATGGACACACCGGCGATTAAAGTTATTATTTCAAATGTCGCTCCGTTTATCACAGATGATAAGTTAATGGCTGTTCTGACCCGGTATGGAACTGTTGTTTCCCGAATCTCGATGATTCCCCTGGGATGTCGGGATGAACGAATGAAACATGTTATGAGTTTCCGGAGACAAGTATTCATGGTGCTTCCTGATCGCGGCGACGATACAGGACTAAACATCTCGTTTAAAATTTCGGTAAATGATCGTCAATATCAAATGTACGCTTCGTCAGGCACCTTAACGTGCTTCCTTTGTGGAGCCTTCGGACACGTTAAAAGGTTTTGTCCCAAAGCATCTTGTACGAAGTGCGGCAAATTGGGACACACCAATGTGGGCTGTAAAAAAGAAAACGCCCCGACCGTGCTTCCTCATGCCTCGACCGTGCTTCCTCACGCCTCGACCGTGCTTCCCCACGCCTCGACCGTGCTTCCCCACGCCTCGACCGTGCTTCCCCACGCCTCGACCGTGCTTCCCCACGCCTCGACCGTGCTTCCTCACGCCTCGACCGTGCTCCCCGACGCTCAAACCGTGCTCCCCGACGCTCAAACCGTGCTTCCTGGCGCTCAAACCGTGCTACCTGAAGCCCCGACCGTGCTTCCCGACGCCCCGACTGTGCTTCCTGATGTCCCAACTGTGCTTCCCGAGGTCCCGACTACGCTTCCCGAAGCCCCAACCGTGCTACCTGAAGCCCCAACCGTGCTACCCGAAGCCCCAACCGTGCTTCCCGAAGCCCCGACTGTGCTTCCCGACGCCACGACTGTGCTTCCCGACGCCCCGACCGTGCTTCCCGACGCCCCGGTGCTACCCAAACCCAGTGAGATGGCACTTGGTGATGCTAGTACTGCTGACGAACCCATGAATGAAGAACTTGTCATACTGACCAAAAAACGGAAAGCACCACTAACAAATAGCCCTGATGGTGCGATAAAGAAGGCTGTCTTAGGCAGAGACACTGTCTCTGCAAAAGAGGGCAAAACGTTTACAGCAAACGAAAATATCGAACGCCAAAGTGGTAAAGAAGATGTTACTGATTTCCCAAGCTCTGAGAATAAAGCCGACATTGATCCGAACAATGCGGCCACTTTTGAGCCTGAACGCGAAGCCCCACCGGTCCCCCCTCCAGTAGCTGAGCGGACTGGTGACCAAACAAATTGCTCTGTCTCACAAACAGAAATCGTAACCCCGGCTACGCAGAGATCTGCAGCCATTTGCCAAAGCACACATAAAGAAAGTAAGCACCAGTCTGCTCGTGAGTGTGTACCAGAGTACCCAACGAAATCTCAGGAGATGCCTCCAGAGGAGCTCGTGAGAGCTGCAAGTAAGGCCCAAGATCCAGGTGGGACATTATCAGACCTGTCAGAGTCTGAGGACGAGGTGGAAGTGACTGAGCTGTCACAGTCATCAGCATCTCAGTCACAGATACCCCCCCAACACATCGTGTCGTTTCTAGCCGAAACGTACAGACAGCGTAACATAGTCATTAAAGACCATTTTGACGATTTGGCTGCATTCATCCACACTGCAAAATCCATAATTAAAACGCCTGAACAATTTGACCTGAATAAGTCACAATACCACAGGTTAAGAAAATTCATCACACGTGCAGGTGTAGAGTGTTCCCAGCCACAGGCTGATTTCATCAATACAGGATGAAAACTATAAAACTCGCAACCTTAAATATTAACGGTGGTGGTGCTAGACACCTCCGCCAGGTTCAAGTAAAAAACATATTTCAACGGAAAAAGGTGGATGTGATCTTACTTCAAGAAACTCACATCACACCAAATGTGGAACATAACTGGCATCAACTTTTTAAGAGCCAATGCTATTTCAGCAATTTATCAGCTTCATCTGCTGGAATCGGCTTCTTGTTGAAGCCAGGCCTCGTGTGTAAGTCATGCCATTTTCAGGAGGTAATAAATGGTCGGCTTAGCTCTCTCAAACTAGTAAGCCATAACTTCCATTACACCATTTTTAATGTGTATGCACCAAGTGATAGCGTAGAGCGTAAGTCCTTCTTCACCGCAATGATAAATCACTTAAGATCAGTTGATTTTGATCATTGTGTGTGTGTCGGAGGTGATTTCAATTGCACCTTCGACCCATCGGTTGACAGAAATTCTGCCGAACCCCATCCTGAGTCCCATGTACACTTATCCAATTTTTTTAGCACAATGGGCCTCGTTGATGTTTGGCGGTTGCACCACCCAAGCACATCCCAGTACACCTGGTGTCGATGCGCCAATAGTCGAGTATCCTTGGCAAGGCTTGACAGATGGTACATCAACGTACCCTTTAAAAATACTGCGGTTTCTTCAAATATTTTTCCTTCCGTGTTTTCAGACCATCATATGGTAACCCTAAACCTTTCCTTTCCTCAACCCGCAAGTAGGAGCGCTTATTGGAAGTTTAATGTTAGACTTCTAGAAGATGGTATGTTTAAGGAAGCCTTTCGTGTTTTCTGGGCAAGTCTAGTAGCAAAGAAATCTTCCTTTTCTTCATCCAGCATATGGTGGGATAACATGAAATCTCAAATTCGGGTTTTTTGTCAATGTTTCCAATCACACAGCACAAACGACAAGCACATTACAATGGCCCGGTTGGAATTGGATATTCTACATTTGGAGAATAAATTGGCTCATGAAAACAATGACGCCAATTACCGGTTATTGCTTGTAAAGAAAGCTCTTTTAAGGGAGTTAGTTCAAGAGAAAGCAGCCGGAACATTAATTAGACTTAGAATACAGAATGTAAAGTTATCAGACACCCCAAACAAGTCTTTCTTTCATTTAGAATCCTTAAGCAAGCCATCACGGCTAATCTCTTCTGTTTTGGACTCAAGAGGCAACGTTGTAGTCAACGAGCATGATGTTAAAATAAACATTATTGAATTCTTTACAAAACTTTTTGAGGAGCAGACTGTTTGTAATGATACAATGATGGATTTAACCTCTCACCTCCCCTCCCTAACTGAGGCTCAACGGTTGGAGCTTGACCTACCAATCACCCTCCTTGAGCTAACCTGTGCTCTTGCTGCCATGGATTCAGGGAAAGCTCCGGGTATTGACGGTCTACCTCCCGAATTCTTTCTGACATTTTGGGACCTTTTAGGCCCTGAGTTGCTGAATGTTTTGGACACTTCTATACAGACTGGTATAATGCCGCTGAGTCTAAGAAGAGCCGTAGTGTGCTTGCTCCCGAAAACTGAAGATCCCCGACTTTTGGTGAACTGGCGACCGATCTCCCTGCTGTGCACGGACTACAAGCTTTTTTCAAAAGTACTAGCTAATCGACTAAAAAAGGTTATTGGTGATCTAGTACTGCCAGAACAGAGTTACTGTGTTCCTGGAAGATCCATCCATGATAATATTTCTTTAATCAGAGATCTCATTGATGGTAACCGTGTTAAAGAAGACTTTGGAATGATGTCGCTTGATCTTGAAAAGGCATTTGACAGTATCGACCATAAGTTTATGCATCATGTGTTACAGGCATGCGGCCTCGGAGCAAACTTTCGTTCCTACATTTCCTTGCTATACACGGATGTATTTAGTTTAATTAAGATTAATAATGTGCTGGCTCCCCCCATCAAGGTTCGGAGAGGGGTCCGGCAAGGGTGCCCAGTCTCTGGTTTATTGTTTGCTCTTTCTTTAGAGCCTCTTCTCAATCTACTGAGAAAGAAGATTTCTGGAATAGCACTCACTCCCATGAGTGCACCGCTAACCCTATGTGCTTATGCGGATGACGTCTGCATCTTTGTAAAAGATAAGGATGATATCGATATCGTTGTTGAGTGCCTGTCAAAGTTTCACGCTGCCTCCTCTTTAAAAATCAATTGGAACAAGAGCAAGACGTTATGGATACCCTCCCTTTATCGCAACCTTCTTCAGCCTGTACCACAGCCGCCCCCATCCCTCCCCGCAGGGTTGCTGTGGGGAAGTGAGGGAATTAAGTACTTGGGCATATTCCTTGGTTCCCCACAGTATGCTCAAAGAAATTGGGACGGGGTAATTGAGCAAGTGGGAGAAAGATTGAACCGATGGAAAAGGGTTTTACCTCATTTGTCCTTCAAGGGCCGTGTGCTAGTGATCAACAACTTAGTTGCCACAATGTTGTGGCATAGGTTCATCTGCCTGCAACCGCCGGAGGCCCTACTCAAAGCACTCCAGGGCAAACTGGTGGACTTCTTCTGGGGAGGCTACCACTGGCTACGACCCGATGTGATATGTCGCCCCTCGGCTGAGGGTGGCCACAACCTCGTCGACATCAAAGCCCGCCTAATGGCCTTCCGGCTGCGGTCCATTCAACGTCTCCTCTACATGGAACATCTGCCAGGCCGGCTCCCTGCATGCCTTGTACTGCAGCGAGCGGGTAGGCTCGGGTACGGGTTTGAACTCTTTCAAATGAACCTCCAGCATGTCGACATATCGGTTCTCCCTGCTTTTTACCAAAGCCTCTTAAATGCCTGGCAGAGCCTTTCTGTGAGTCGTCAGGCGGACACATATGTAACGAAAATGCTGGCACACGAGCCTTTGTTCTATAACCCTCTCTTTCCCGACATTCCAAAGAGTCGAGATTTTTGCCAACACTTTATAGCAGCTGGTATTGTGAAGGTGCGGCATCTCCGACATGACTCAGGGTATGGTTGGAAATCCGTAAGTGAAATCGCCGACCTGACAGGGATTTGGTCCCATAGGATGATTGCAAAAATTTTGAGGAAAATGATTCAGTTGGGACGGCAACTTGGCCTAACTTGGACTCGAGGTACAGAAGAAGATCTAAATGAGCCGACAGTGCCTAAATTAATTGTTGAACCCATTCAAAACGATTTGCCCCCTGTTAGCGATGGGTCAAAGCTTTTCCAGACAATGGACAGCAAGGGCATCTACAAGATGTGCCTCAAGCTGTTAAATGGGAACCCTTCGTTAAATGGAGTTACCCGATGGAAAGGATTGTTACCCGGAGGACCCCCCTCCGAACCTATCTGGGAAGCCATGTACAGTGAGCCCACATCCAAAAGAACAGGTGATCTCCAGTGGCGTTTGGCCCACTGGATTGTTCCCTCTAACACGTTTATTAGACATTTTTCTCCTGTATCTGTTTGTTGTCCCTTCTGTACAGTCAATGAGGACTTGTTTCACGCATTCATAGACTGTATCCGATTATTTCCTTTGTTTCATTGGTTGAATTACATTGCACATGAAATGCATGTTACCTTTTCTTTGAGAAGTTTCGTCTTTGGTTTTGCCCCTAAACAGAATCCTGCATCTAAACTGTTTAGTTTCCTAATAGCAACTGCGAAGCTTGCTGTTTATTTAACAAGAAAAGACAAACTATCTGGCAAACCGATAGAGCACTGCAATATCATGTTGTGTTTGAATGCATTAATCTCAGCAAGATTGAAACTGGAATTTACCCTGTCCAACGAGTCCGGAAATTTTCATAACTTTGTTGATACTTGGTGTGTTGGTGGGTTTTGTGAGGTTAAAGAAAATGAATTTAGAATACTGTTGTGAAATACTGATTGTTTTTTATTTTATGATCATTGGGTGCTTCTTCTTTTTCTTTTTTTCTTTTTGTTGGCATTATTGATTTTATTGCAAAACGTGTATATTGTTACTTTTATATTTTTGTAATAAAAGGACTAAAAAGTCAAAGTCTCTCTCTCTCTCTCTCTCTCTCTCTCGCGCCCCCTGCTGGTCGCTGGTGAGTCGTGCGTGGGTGTGGCAATCATGGCTGCTGTGTGTGAGGAGCTGTGAGTACTGTGTTGTGTTGTTGCCTTTCCCATCCCCCTTTTCACTCCCTCTGTGTCCTTGTACGTGTTTGTGAAGTTTTCCCCGTGTTTTCCTTCTTTGTTGAGACAAGAGAGAGAAAGAGAGCGCGCATGGTGAGTTTGGTGCGAGTCCTAAAGAACCTTGTGTTCTTCGGGCCTGTGCTCTGCTTGCCGTGTTCTTCATTACCGTCGTTTATCGGCTCCCTTATTCTATTTCTTTTCTTTTTACCTTCGCCTGCAGGCTTTGCTTGCGAGAGGTTCTATTTTGTTTTGTTTTTTCAAATATTTCCTTAGTTTTGGTTCATTTATCGCTATGGCAAACAGTCGTTTGCAGAACAGCATTTACGAGTCACTTACTCGTAAAAATGGGGTAATAGTTAGTCCACCCGACGGGGTTCGGGTCGATGACGTCGTGATGGGCTTGGGTGAACTCGTTGGTTTTGAAAATGTGTTAGCAGCTTCAAAGATGAACCAACGAGTTGTTGTTTTTCTTTCCGAGGAGCGCTATGTCGCTCAGGCGGTTGAAACTGGTTTGTCCTTACCGCCAGATATTTTCGTTAACGTTAGTATGTTGGACTCACCGGCGGTGAAAATCACTTTATCTAATTTACCGCCTTTTGTTAAAAACGAACAGATTTTGTCCGTTTTAACACAGTTTGGCACCGTGGTGTCAAAAATCTCCATGATTCCCTTCCGTTTGCGTTCGGATTCTACAGTCCGCCATATCATGTCCTTCCGGCGGCACTGTTACATGGTGTTAAAAAACAATGCTCAATCGCTCAATGCCTCAGCTACGTTGGTCGTTGAAAATCGAAATTATCGAATGTACATCGCAACAGAGACAATGACGTGTTTCACGTGTGGTGCCTTCGGACATTTAAAAGGTGCTTGTCCGAAGTGTATATCCGGTGGCACATCTAGACAGTCAGGAACAAATGCCGATCCTAGTGGCACATCTAGACGGACAGAACCAAATGTCGATCTTCGCAATGATAATGACGCGTCTGGGACGGCAGATCAGCCTTCACATTCGAGCGCGGAAATCGATAATTCACCGGCTGATGACGCGGGTTTTACTACCGTGTCCTCCAGGAGGAGTTATAAAAGAGGAAGCGGTAATGAGGACATACAGGCGAGCGTTTCGAAAAAGATAGCGCCGTCGAATGAACGTAATGTTTCTTTTTTAGAAACAGAAGCCCCTGCAGCTGGTCTTCTGCTGCAGAATAGGTTCAGTGTGTTTGCTGAAATGGAAGAAGACGTTTCCGTTCATTCCTCTCATGAACAAGGACCAAGCGCAATGCCCCAAGATGTTGTGGTAACCCCCCCGGTTACTGAAACTAAAGTCAAGAACCACAAACCTGCTCTCGTCCCGCGCCCTGCTGACGATGAAGTGTCTGAGGTAATGGAGGCAGAAGAAGTAGCAGCTCCAGAAGGAGAGTGCAAAGCCTCTGATATAAAAACGTTAATCCCTGTTACGGTTTTTAAAACTCCCGCTGTGGAAACAGCTGCACCTTTAGTAGAAGACGATATTCCCGTTATGAGAGCATCGGTTTCGGTGTGTGGGGAAAAAAATGAAGACCTTTCGGATTACGACTCAGATGGGGCCTCGTCGCTCGCCTCTAGTGCTAGTAGCGAGGTCTGGAATGACCCAGCAATAGCCAAGGAACTGGAGGGTGATGATGATTTATCACCCATGGAAATTCTAAAGTTTCTTCAGGACACCTTTCGAAAGAAAAAGGTTAAAATTATAACCTTCTTCCCGAACCTGTCTGGCTTTATAAACTCCTCAAGACGTCTCCTCCTTAAGGCTGAACAACTTGGTGTGACTGAGTCACAAGTATTTCGCCTGAGAAAGTGTGTATTGAAAGCTCGGAAAGAGCTACAAGCACACCCTAACTTCCCTGTACATGATAAATCTTCCCTACCTACACCATGACCTTCTCTGTTGTAACTTTAAATATAAATGGGGGACGTTCACCCCTGCGTAAAGCTCAGGTAAAGTTGCTTGTCGAGCAAAAACATTTCGATGTTGCTCTTTTGCAAGAGACAAGATGTAGCTCTTCGTGCATGAGCGAATGGACTCGCATCATGAAAGGACAGTGGTTCTTTAGTAGCTTGACCTGTCCTAGTGCTGGAGTGGCTATTTATTTAAATCCTTCTTTCTGTCCTGAAAATGTCACTTTTAAGGAGATTACTAAAGGGCATTTAGTCTCAGTTAATTTCTTTTATAATGGTTACAAACACACTTTAATAAATGTATATTCACCCAGCACGAGCACAGAAAGATTAGTTTTTTTCACACAGTTAGAAATGTCCCTCACACACCTTGATTTTGATGGTCTTGTTTGTCTGTGTGGGGACTTTAATTGCACACTGTATCCCACCCTTGATCGTAATGGAGAAGAGCCCCACCCATCAAGTACAACACCCTTAAAGAGAGCATTGTCCAAATTCTCCCTTATGGATGTATGGAGACTCCAGAACCCATCTGCACGGCAATACACGTGGTGCCGATGTGCAAATGGCCGGTTATCTCTTGCAAGGCTAGACAGATTTTACATAAATAATGACTCTCTAAATGTCATAGACCATGTTGACACCACCCCAAGTGGTTTTTCGGACCATCACATGGTTGTTCTTCATATACTCTCCCCGGCTCGAAATCGTGGCACTGCCCACTGGACCTTCAATGTGAGTCTTCTGCAAGATGATGCTTTTCCTGTCGCCTTCCGAGCCTTTTGGGAAGCCTTACTACTATGGAAGCCTTCCTACTCCTGCCTCACACAATGGTGGGACAATGCGAAAACCCATATTAGGACCTTTTGCCAGCAATATAGCTCCTTTTGTACAAGGAATGAATCTGCGCTGCAATCTCTAATTGCCAAAGAAATATTGTCTCTCCAGTCAAGCCTTCCAGCTCCCAGTGCCGAAAGGACCAGTTCTCTAATAGCAACGAAGAAAGCACTCCTTGCTCAACTCTGTGCAAAACAAGCCAGAGGGGCTCTAATAAGGCTACGAATGGAGAACTACAGCTCTATTGATACTCCTTCCAAGTTTTTCTTTGCTTTGGAAGCACGAAAAAAGAGAAACCAGCAAATAACTTCGCTGCAGGCACCAGGAGGCCGAACAACACACGATCCAAAAGACATTAGAAGCTTGACAAAACAATACTTCTCTGACTTGTATTGTGCCAGAGACACTAAAGAAGACATGATTCGTTCCTTAACCACTTCTTTGCCCACCTTGTCCGAACCTGCCTGTCAACAACTTGACAAGGAAGTGACTCTTGACGAACTTTTCACTGCTTTGCAAACTTTGCCCACAGGTAAAGCTTCTGGACTTGATGGAATCCCTGCAGAGTTCTACAAAACCTTCTGGGATTTGTTGGGACCTGAGTTGCTTGACCTCCTAGTTGATAGCCTACGATCAGGCTTGTTACCAATCAGCTGTCGCAGGGCTATACTTGCTCTCATACCTAAGAAAGGAGACCTCCAGCAACTTAAAAATTGGCGTCCCATTTCGCTCCTCTGCACGGACTACAAGATTTTTTCAAAAGCTCTTGCCAACCGCCTCAAACCTTTGATTGGGGAGATTGTACACCCCGATCAATCCTATTGCATTCCTAAAAGGACAATACACGATAGCATTTTTATTGTACGTGACATGATCGACATTTGTATTGCTGAACACAGAAATGTTGGTCTGGTGTTTTTAGACCAAGAAAAAGCTTTCGACACGATTGATCACTCTTATCTCTTTGCTGTTTTACGGGGGTTTGGTTTTAAGGAAAATTTTATTTGTTATATCAAAATATTGTATAATAATATTTTTAGCTTGCTCAAAGTAAACAACATCTTAAGTCAGCCTTTCCCTGTTACCAGGGGTATTCGTCAAGGGTGCCCCCTGTCTGGCCTTCTATACTCCTTATCAATTGAACCTTTACTACATCGTTTACGCACACGGCTACAAGGGTTTTATCCTCTGCCGTTGGAAAATCCCGTAAAGACCATTGCTTATGCGGATGACCTCTGCGCAATTGTGTACTCCGATGACGATGTTCGCGCTCTGGTTGAGTCTGTCGAGGAATTCAGCCTGGCAAGCTCGACTAAAGTTAATTGGGAAAAGAGCAAAGCTTTTTACTTAGGTCCACAGAATGAAACTCCCCCTCCAACCCTACCAGGGCAGCTTGTATGGACCAATGAAGGAATACACTACCTCGGTGTCTTTCTTGGAACTCAAGATTTTATTTCAAAAAACTGGGAGTCGCTGATTACCAAAACCGAGCAGCGGTTGATAAAATGGAGGGGACTATTGAGGCAGCTTTCCTTCCGGGGTCGTACTCTGGTCATTAATAATCTCGCGGCATCAATGCTCTGGCATGTTTTCAAAGCACTGCAGGCCCCAGGTTTTATCCTTAAAAAACTTCAAAGCTTTTTTGTGGATTTTTTCTGGGGGGGAAAGCACTGGCTCCGGCCAGGAATACTAAGCCTGCCGATTGCAGAAGGTGGACAGGGGCTAATAGATGTGACGAGCAAAGTGATGGCTTTTCGCCTCCTCTCAGCACGAAGGCTTCTATACTCCGACGTCCCATGGAAAGCCTTTGCCCATTGCTTGCTTAGGCAAGCTGGGAAACTTGGCTATGGTGACGAGCTTTTTCTTCTTGACGCGAAGCACGTGGATATGACATCGGTCCCGTTGTTTTACCGAAGCATGCTGGAAGCGTGGCAGGCTGTTTCTTTTCGCCGTGACACCAGTGCTTACTCCCTTCAGATGTTCCTAAATGAACCAATATTTCTAAATTCTTTCTTTGATGGGGTCTGTAGTGACAGATCTTTTATGCAAAAGTTTATTGATGCCGGTGTTACCAGAGTAAAACACCTCAGGAACCCCTTTGTACATAGATGGAAGCCAGCTGCTGACATTGCCGTGGCCACCAGTGTGAGGTCCATCAGAGTCATTGGCAGAATTTTCTCTGTGATTTTACGGACCTTCAAGCAAACCAGGTTAAAATGGGACCCAGACATAGAAGATGCCCTCCATCGATCCCAATGTCCTTTCCCAAATCTTTTAATTTTATTTCAAAGTTTTAGGCTCTTTACCCAGATGGAGAAATCCTCAGTGTACAATCTATGTGTTCTCACTCTTTTTCCTGGCAAACCTGCAGAGCCACAAGCTCATTGGCGAGCGCTGCTTCAAGCTAACCGTTTCACAACAATAAACTGGCAGGTGATGTACAAAGAACCTACTGTCAAGCGCTCGGGTGATCTACAATGGCGGTTAGCGCACAACATCCTGCCTTGCAACATCCTGTCCCACCGTATATGTCCTGAAAACTCGGAATTGTGCCCCTTTTGCGACACCCCAGAGACCATTTTTCACATTTTTATTGAATGTTCAAGGTTGGCCTCGGTTTTTAAAATCCTGTCACGTGTGATCCGGGGGCTCGGTTTGACTTTTACACATTGTGTTTTCATATTTGGTTTTAATGTCTTGTATCAATGTAAAAATGAATGTCTTTTAGCAAACTTTCTATGTTCTGAGGCAAAACTTGCCATTTATTTATCGAGGAAACGTAAACTGCAGAACATTGACGTTTTAGCTGATGACGTTTTAACTGTTTTTAAAGCATTGGTTACATCGCGTGTTCTTTTTGAGTTTGAAACTCAAGATCCTGCTTTATTTAAAAACCGGTGGTGTGCGAAACAATCCTTATGTGGTATGGGTGGTGGTGTTCTAACAATCAATTTATAAATCCAAAGTATTGCTTCTTTGTTACCCCTTCCTTTCCTGGTTATTTCTTTTGATGCCTGTACAAACGTCCTTCACCATGTAAAACTTGTTTTCCTTGTAATAAAGGGGAAGAAAAGTCTCTCTCTCTCTCTCTCTCTCTCTCTCTCTCTCTCTCTCTCTCTCTCTCTCTCTCCCTCTCTCTCCCTCTCTGTCGCCACCTATCGGCTGTCGGTGCGCTGGGTGCAGTGTCATGGCGTCTGCTCGCTTCGTGTCGTGAGTGCTCTGTCTTGGCTGTTTGTTCCACCCCTCCTCCCCCCCATTTCGCTCCTTCGTGTGCTTGTTTCTCTTTGTAAAGCTTCCCTGTGTTTCCCCTTCTATGTTGAGACGAGAGAGAGAGCCATAGAGCACACTTATTGTGCAGGTTAAGGTAATCGCCGTTTTTGGGCGGTTCCCTGTTGTTTTTTCCCCCGACTTATTTTCTTCACTTCAAACCTTTTTTTCCCGCTTATATTTCCTTAGTTTGTTTTTTTAACGCTCCCTTTCCCTAAGCTGGGAAAGTCGGAGTACATTACTAACTTCTTCTTCCCGAGCTGGGAGGACGAGGTCGAGCCTCGTGTGTCCAAACATGGCGGCTGCTCACTCGCAGCGATATGCAGCGTTTGAGCAATTATCACGTGAGCATGGCATTGCGTGTTCTCCACCCGAGGGTATTACAGTCGAAGCTATTGTTCTCACGATCGGGAACATGATCGGGTTTGATAAGGTACGTGCGGCGTCGCGTATGAACAAACGGGTTATCGTGTTTGTGTCCGATGTAGAGCACATTGCTCTCATCGTACAACAAGGTTTGTCCCTCGACTCCGGACACTTTGTTATGGTTTATCCCTTGGATACTCCTGCTCAGAAAGTGGTTATTTCAAATGCACCACCATTTCTCGATACCGATACAATCCTTGCAGCACTGCAGCGATATGGGCAATGTGTGTCCCCATTAATAATGCTCCCTTTGGGCTGTAAGGATGAACGTGTCAGTCACGTGATGAGTTTCCGTAGGCAGGTCTTTATGGTTCTCAAAAAAGAATATCCCTCCTTGAATGTTGCTTTAAAATTCACGACAAATGGCCGCGATTATCAAGTATACATCACCACCGACACCCTAAAGTGCTTTGGTTGTGGTGCAGTGGGACATATGAAACGGTTTTGCCGCAATCAGAAGGAACAGCCTAACATGGTCGAAACGGGAAACAATGACTCGCAGATTAATGTTAACGTTTCCTGCTCGACAAATGTGCAGGATAAACCAGGTAAACAAGTGGACACGCCCCCTCACGTTGAATCAATGGACAGCGCAAATGAGGTGTTTGTTACCGTTTCCAAAGTAAAAAAACGTAAATCGGCTGTAAGAAGTGCGTCACCTTCTGGGAAAAGGCAAATCAGTGAAAACTCCATCACTGGATTTCAATGTGAAAACAGGTTTGCCTTATTGGAGGAAAAGGACACCTCCACTAGTACAAACATCATCAAGGAAAAAGTGGATTCTAACTTTCCAATCCCAGTGAGTGTCGCTGATCCTTCAGACAGTGTCATCTCACACGAGGACGTTCATTGTGCAGCTTCCTCCTGTCAATCGCAACAGGAGGAAAAGCACTTAAAATCTCCCCCTAAAAAAGGAATAAATGAGGAAAATAAGGGCACAGAGAGAATAAAAGAGGATAATTTAAATCCACTGGAGGAGAGTGACATCCTTGAATCGAGCATGGTGGTCATGTCACAAACATGCTTGGAGCCCCCCACCTCGCATCCCGAAGAAGTTTCAAATGTGACTCTGGCACAAAACGTTCCTGAAGAAGTTTACTTTATTGAAACTGAGCAATCATGTGATGTGCGCCAGGAAGCTGAAACACCAATTGATTCCCCATATGAGGAATCTGATGGTGAGGGTCAAGAGGAGTCCTCTCAGATTCTAAAGGCTGTAAACAGCCCTTCGGATGACGAGCTTCAGGACTTTTTGAGAGATTCCTATCGGAAAAGGAACATTGAACTGAAAGATCATTTCCCTGATCTGCAGATGTTGATTTTTAAATTGAAGGAAATTGTGCACAACCCTGACACTCCAAATTTCACTGATGCTCAGAAGCACCGGCTAAGAAAAATGATCCAGAAAGCTCGGCAGGAGCTTCGTAAATGAGGTCCCCATGGGTTTTTTGATCTATTTAGTTATTTATCTTCTTTCTTTTTCCGAAAGAATGAGTGTTAGTTTTGGTAGTCTAAACATTAACGGTGGTGTTAGTTTAGAACGCAAAGTTCAGGTAAAAGATCTGACCCGGCGTTTGCACCTGGATGTCTTGTTACTGCAAGAAACGCATGGAGATCTGAATGGCCAAGCCCAATGGAGAAGGCTAATGAAGGGCCAGTGGTTCTTCAGTGATATCAATTGTCTCACTGCTGGAATTGCTTTCTTTGTCTCCTCCTCATTAACACTCACACACGTTCAATATAATGAAATAATTCCCGGACATCTGGCTTATCTTCAATTCACTGCCAATAATCAAATCTTTGTTTTTGTAAACATATATGCCCCCTGTAAGAATGCTGAAAGGCAAAACTTCTTTCTAAAGCTAGAGGATCTTCTGAGTACAATTGACTTAAATTGCTCTTTTATAATGAGTGGCGACTTCAACTGCACTCTTGACCCTGCGTTAGATAGAAACAGTGCGGAGCCACATCCTAGATCTGCCATACCTTTGGAGAAAATCATCAAGACGACGGGATTAATAGATGTCTGGCGTATTCAGCACCCTATGCAACGGCAGTTTACTTGGTCTAGATGTACGTCTCAGATGCACACACTAGCCAGGTTAGACAGAATTTATGTCAATACTGTAATGCTTGACAAGATATTGAAATCTGATATTGTGCCTTCTCTTTTTTCTGATCACCTGGCTGTAACCTTGTCCTTTAAGCTTGCTCTGCAGCAACATGGCAGCCCATATTGGAAGTTCAATGTCATGTTGCTGGAAAATGCTGCTTTTTGTGAAGCTTTCAAAGTGTTTTGGATTAGCCTCAAAGAAAGAAAGAATAATTTTGATAACCCGATATTGTGGTGGGACTACGCAAAGGCGCAGATCGCTGTCTTTTGCCAACAGTTTAATTACTTCTCTTCTTTCAGTGTAAAAAGGGAGAGGTTCACACTAGAAAAGGAAATAATGAAGTTGCAAACTGATGTGGCAAATAGCCCCAATAGAACAAATAATCATTTGCTTATGGAAAAGAAGACTCTACTAAACAGCCTGGTCGAATACCAAGCAAAAGGTGCAATGGTCCGTCTACGGATGGATCAGCTATATAATTTAGATGCACCGACCAAATTTTTTTTCCATTTTGATAAAAAGACTACCAATCAAAGGCAAATTGAAACCTTAAAGCTCTCAACTGGTAACACTGTGACGTCACAAGATAATATAAAGAGGGAGGTCTATAACTTCTTTTCAGACCTGTTTATGGCAAATGATGTTGACGATGGCTCAATAAGTTACTTCACATCTGACTTACCCATGCTAAGTGCTGCTCAAAGGGATCAGCTTGGCTCCTTACTTTCCTTGGAAGAGCTTACACTTTCCCTTGCTTCTTTACCTACGGGTAAATCTCCTGGGTTGGACGGCCTCCCAATAGAGTTTTATAAATCCTTTTGGCCCTTATTAGGCCCAGAACTATTGGAGGTCTTTAATAGTTCATTACGTTGTGGTGACTTGCCGATGAGCTGCCGTAGAGCAGTCATTAGTCTATTACCAAAGAAAGGAGACCCTCAGCTCATTGATAAATTGGCGTCCAATCTCTCTCCTAACTTCAGATTATAAAATATTTTCTAAAGTTCTAGCTCGACGCATCGCCCCACTCCTAGAATCGTTGATTCAAAGTGATCAGTCTTTCTGTATCCCTAACCGACAGATACACGATAACATTTTTTTATTAAGAGATCTTTGGGATGTGTGTAAAATAAAAAATGACAATCTTGGTTTGATTGTGCTTGACCAAGAGAAGGCTTTTGACCGTGTAAGTCATGTATATCTTTTCAAGGTGCTAGAGTGTTTTGGACTTGGTCCTGTTTTTCTTTCCATGGTAAAACTGCTCTATAATGGCATTTCCTCAATACTCAGAGTAAACTCTGAGCTAACTTCACCTGTAAAGGTTGGAAGGGGTATCCGTCAGGGATGTCCTTTATCTGGTATTCTGTACTCTTTAACCATTGAGCCTCTTTTAATCAAAGTCCGCAGCATCCTAACCGGATGCAAAAATTTGCTCACAAGGCCTGTGAAAGTCTCTGCATATGCTGACGATATTTGCGCCATCGTACATAATAGTGATGAGATAAAGAAACTGGTGGATTGCTTGGACTATTATGGTTCAGCTTCTTCAGCTTTGGTAAACTGGAACAAGTGCCAGGCGATGTGGATGGGCCCATGCCAGCGCCCTATGCCTGTCCTCCCGAAACACCTCACCTGGTCCCTCAACGGAATGAAGTACCTTGGTGTTTACATCGGTGATGAAGCAACACAAGCGAAAAATTGGGAGGGTCTCGCTGACTCTCTCGAACAAAAGCTGCGGAAATGGAAAGGTTTGCTGGCTTTGCTTTCATACCGGGGACGAGTCCTGGTCATAAACAACCTAGCAGCATCTATACTGTGGCACAGAATCAAAGCCATTCCACCTCCTGAACGCTTTCTGCTGAATATACAGAAGACAATAATAAACTTCTTCTGGAGTGGAAAACATTGGCTTCGTCCAGAGATCTTGAATCTTCCCTTAGAGGAAGGTGGGCATGGTCTTGTGGACATCGTATGCAGGGCTATGGCATTTGGCATTGCCTCAATCTGGCGGCTTCTCTATGGTCCATCAGACCTAGCCTGGAGGTCCACTGCTCTCCTCCTCCTCCGTCAAGCCGGCATGCTAGACTATTCATTTGGTCTATTCCTAATGAACATGAAATGTATTGATCTGTCCTTGCTTCCACCATTTTACAATATAATTTTGAATGCTTGGCGTGTTTTCATGGTCGACCGTGATTATGTTTCCTACACCCAAGAGATGTTTTTCAGAGAGCCTCTTTTCTACAACTCTCTCTTCAAAAGAATAAGAACGGAACGCTCTTTTATTGATTATTTTGTTCAGAATGGTGTCCATCACGTTGCTGATCTAATGATTGAGACAAGGACATGGTTAAGTGCTGCAGCACTTGCAAATAAAGTTGGCATGCGGTCAAACCGCATAATATCTGCTGTGCTATGCGAAACACTTAGCGTATACCGCAAAGTTAAGGTGCACTGGGAGCAATCTCCTCGCACTGGTGATGGCCTAATTGTTTGTGAGCCAAGCCTCTGTTTCCCAAATTTAGAAGTCACCCCCACTGTAATGAATTGTGGCACAATAATAAAATATTTACCAAAAATACGTTTTGGATCTGCAGGTCTGGAAAATCGTGCAATATACCAGGCCTGTGTCAAAGCAATCCGGCCCTCCTTAGGAACTTGGCAGTCAAGGAAGTGGCACAATTGCTTGCCTACAGAATACCCCTTCCAACCTAACTGGAAAGCCTATTATCACATACTTATTCCAAAGAAAACTGCCGACCTGTCGTGGAGGTTGGCACATTGGGTATTACCCACCAATAAGCTCTTGCATGTTTTTTCTTCGGAAATATCTGAGCATTGTCCCTTCTGTGGTGCTCTTGAGACCGTGTCACATGCTTATGTTGAATGTGCGCGCTTGATTCCTTTATTTGGTTTGCTGCATGAAATGTGCATGAAGCTTTCTTTAAACTTTACTTTGAATTCTTTCATTTTTTGCTTTGCCTCAAACACACACCAAATAGAAGTGGCCCTAGCGAACTTCCTCGTTGCCATGGCAAAGAAAGCAATATATCGCACGAGGAAAATGCAAATTGAAAATCCTACAAGATGTACAGATAACCTCCCGGCCTGTTTTAAAGGACTTGTTTTTGCCCGGATTAAAACAGAATTTTGTTTCTATACATATATGGATAAAGTATTGATCTTCAAAAGTATATGGGCATTGAATAATGCACTTTGCTCTGTGCAAAATGGTGTGCTGATCACAGATTGATCACTCCTCAAGCACGATATGATTTCTTTGTGAGGAGCAAAACACTTTATTATTTTTTTCCTGTTCCCTTTCTTGATGTACTAATGGTCTTCATGTAAATGTTCCCTTTTAAATGGTTTTGCTTGTTTTTTTACCTCTGATTTGTGAAATGCTTTGTGAAATGGTTGTATTTATACTTTTTACAAAATATACTTTTTGATATTTTTGTAATAAAAGGATGTAAAAGTCAAGTCTCTCTCTCTCTCTCTCTCTCTCTCTCTCTCTCTCTGTCTCTCTCTCTCTCTCTCTCTCTCTCTCTCTCTCTGTGTGCATAATGTTTGTGCATAATGTTTTGTGCATAATTTTACTGTATTAATATTTTTTGTTTGTTTCTCTGCTTGAAATGAGAATGTGACCCCTATTTGGGGGTTTTCTTTTTCTATTTTTATAATAAAAAGATACAAAAGTCAAGTCTCTCTCTCTCTCTCTCTCTCTCTCTCTCTCTCTCTCTCTCTCTCTCTCTCTCTCTCTCTCTCGCGCGCGCCCCCTTCTGGATGGTTGTGAGTCGTGCGTGGGTGTGGTAATCATGGCGGCTGTGGGTGTTGAGCTGTGAGTACGGTGCTGTGTTGGTGGTCTTTCCTATCCTCCTTTCACTCCATTTGTGTCCTTGTACGAGTTTGTGAAGTTTCTCCGTGTTTCCCTTCTGCTCTTGAGACAAGAGAGGGAGAGAGAGACAGCACGGTAACGGTTAGCCACCTGTATTAATTTATAACGTGGGTTGGTTATATCGTGCCGATTATTTATTTATTTATTTACTTATTTAACTAATTTTGATTTGTTTGGTTAGTTTATTGCATTGTTACTGTTCAGTTTGTTTAGTTGATTGCCGATAAATGGCTAATAGGAATAGTCAAAGGACTGCTGATCGTGTTAGTGATGAGGTGTTATCGCGTAAGCACGGGCTGTGCCTTGTTCCGCCGGAAGACGTGCAAATGGACGATGTTCTACTTGCAATCGGGGATTTGATCGGGGTAAATAACATTCGTGCTGCGTCTCGAATGAACCACAAAGTGGTGGTTTTCGTGTCACAAGTTAGCCTTGCAGACATCGTGGTGCAAAACGGGTTAACGTTGGGGAACGACCAATTTGTTCCGGTATCGTCCATGGACACGCCGGCGGTTAAAGTTATTTTAAGTAACGTTCCGCCCTTTCTGAGGAATGAAGAAATCCTACGAAAATTAGGGGAGCATGGGACTGTCGTCTCACGAATTATCACGGTCCCCCTGCGAACCAGGAACGGAAGGCTGAAGCATGTAGAGTCGTTTAGACGTTTTTGTTTCGTCGTACTAAAGGATGAGGCAAAACAGCTGAACATATCTATAAATTTTAAAATAGGAGATCATGATTACCGGATCTTTGCAGCTACTGAGACCTTGATTTGCTATACATGTGGGGCATACGGACACACTCGGCAGTATTGTCCTGATGTGAGGAAGAGTTATGCCACAGCAGCTGGGGCAGCCCCCCCCCCACCCCCCCCACCTGTAAATGACTTGAACGACCCTGTAGATGAGCCAGGTGTCGAAAAAAGGTCAACACCGGAATACGAGGGTGCGGGTGACAGTGGTGCTGGTGGAGAAGCCCATACGGTAGTGGAGCAACCATATGTGGAGGAGAGGCTGCAACCTCAAGAACAAAGGGACTTCGAGGAGGTGAAGCTGATGGA
The DNA here is from genome assembly GCF_964187855.1 of Myxine glutinosa. Lineage (NCBI taxonomy): Eukaryota > Metazoa > Chordata > Myxini > Myxiniformes > Myxinidae > Myxine > Myxine glutinosa. Next base: position 84,321,525 of record NC_136271.1, on the reverse strand, counting down.
GACCGAGTCGAGGAGAAACTTGAAACGCTCTCTTGCGAGCGATGAGAATGGAGGAAAAGGAAACAAAATGGTTCTCGTGCAGGAAGATGGTAATACAGACCAACCTGATGACCATGAGCAAAATGGTAATGCAATAGGTAGAGATGCGAATCTGCCCATTTCACAGGATGAAGAGAATCGAAGCATTACCGAGCGTGTCACCGTGTGTGATGGTGGACACCCTGCACCATGCGACGAGCAGTCAAGGACCCCCATCTCAACGGAAGATGATGAGAAAGAGATCGATAAGTCGGTGGCAGACAACAACGATGGGGTAGTTGGTGCCATGCAGACGCAACAAAAATACCATGGTGACAATGACACAGATGAGGTGCCAGTACCTGACACACCACTGGGTGAGAGTGGGGTCGAGGCTGATGAGGAAGGATGCAGTCTTGCTGCCCTGAGTGAGTCTCAGAAGGAGCAGGTGAGGCAAGCAGAGGTGACAAAAGGGAAGGTCATTGATTTCTTAAACGTAACGTTTAGACAACGTCACGTTGTAATTAGAGATCACTTCCCTGATGTTCAAGCATTCATTAAGGTTTCGAAACCTCTTTTACAGAAAAATGACCCCATGCTCTCAGAGCCTCAATTTCAACGTCTTCGCAAAGCAGTAACAAAGGCGAACAAAGAATTGCAGGCAGACGGTGAGCTACCACCTTAGAATGACAACGCGAGAAATACATATTGCCTCCCTGAACATCAATGGGGGATGTGCCCCCTTACGGAAAATTCAAGCAATCCAGGCAATGGAGAGGGTAAAAGCAGATGTCATTCTATTGCAAGAGACCCATGCCACAAACAATTTGGCAGCTGAATGGTGTAAACTTTTTAAAGGGCAATGGTGGCTGAGTGGGGTTTCCACACCCAAGGCTGGTGTTGCCATCGCCTTAAGTCCCAGGCTTCCCACTCAGAGTATTATTTATAGGGAGGTCTATAAGGCACATTTGATAGCGGTGGAGTTCTACTGCAATACACAAAAGCTTATT
>NC_136271.1:84164341-84320297 GCF_964187855.1 Myxine glutinosa | reverse complement strand
TCTCTCTTTCTCTCTTTCTCTCTTTCTCTCTTTCTCTCTCTCCCTCTCTCTCTCCCTCTCTCTTCTCTCTCTCTCTTCTCTCCCTCTCTCAATTTTTCGCTTAATTTAATTAAACGCTTAATTTGCTCTTGATGTGTTCATAGCTCTTGCATGAGCATTTCCTTTAAAATTGTTTGTGGTTTTTGTTTGTGTCTTCACCTTTGGTTTGTAAAATTTTTATACTTGCTGGTTGCCTTTAAATATCCTTTGCTCCTTTTGGTGAATTCATGATCCTTATGAAATGTTTCTTTAAACTGGTTGCTTTGCTTACAACCACTTTGTGGAATGGCTTGTATTTTTTTATAATAAAAGGGCACAAAAGTCAAAGTCTCTCTCTTTCTCTCTCTTTCTCTCTCTCTCTCTCTCTCTCTCTCTCTCTCTCTCTCTCTCTCTCTCTCTCTCTCTCTCTCTCTCTCTCTCTCTCTCTCCTCCCACTTTGCACAGCTGCCGCTCGCTTAGCACGCACGTGCGATTGCCAGGTCTGTTGCTCAGTCACTGGCGGTACGTGCTGTGTCTCGTGTTGATTTTTTCCTTTCTTCCTACCTTTTGGTCCTTTCTGCTGTCCGAGTGTCGGTGTCCCTTTCTATCGTCTTGTCGACTGAGCGAGAGAGGGAGAGACAGCACGGTTAAAGTTATCCGCTTTAGGTGGTTAACGGGATTTATTTATTTATTTCCCAGTTATTGTTGTTGTTGTTTATTTTTTTGCATTTATTTAGGCTTTATAAACCTTTGTACCATTTATTGTTTGTTTTTTTTCGTTTAGTTACTTCAAATGGCTAGCAAGAATAGTCGAAGTAATGCCGGTCGTGACGCCGATGAGGGGTTAACAGATGAACACGGCATGTGTTTTGTCCCACCGGAAGATGTCTCGCTGGAGGAGACGCTCCTCGCAATCGGAGAATTGATCGGTTGTGAGAACATACGGGCAGCGTCCCGAATGCACCACAAGGTGGTTGTTTTCGTTTCACGTGTCCATTTCGCACGCATCGTCGTGCAGAACGGCCTCACCTTGGGCAATGACCAGTTTGTTCCGGTTTCGCCATGGAACACTCCGGCCTCGAAGGTAATACTATCAAACGTTCTACCGACGCTGTCTAATGAGGAAATTCTTCAGAAGCTCGGTCAGTACGGTACTGTGGTGTCGAGAATTATCCAAGCCTCCATTCGCACCACAGACTGGAAGCTTTTTTTTTTTTTTTTTTTTTTTTTTTTTGTTGTATACAAGATCGAGGCTCGTGAAAGAGCGAACATTAATCACACAGAAAGACAAACCGACACATAGAACATATAACATCGGGAGCGGTAGACAAGATGGGGAGAGAGGGGGAAGGATACAAACACAACATTTGAGAGCAGGGACCGAGAGACATGGAGACATCGAGAGATCTGAGAGAGGGCGAGGGCTTTGGGGGGGGGGGCATGGGAAGGGGGCGGTGGGAGAGGTATAAAACATATGGACACTGCCAGGACTTCCAGGAAAGAAGTTGGAATTTCAAACAAGGTGGATCTGTGGTGAATTAGCGGGGGTAGAAAAGATCAAGGTTTTGGATGGGGGAAGATAAGAGATGGTGGTGAACAGCTGTTTTAAAGACCTGGAGGGAGGAGTGGGATTGAAGGGAGTGAGGGAGTTTGTTCCAGAGGCGGGAGAAAAGAGGAATGAAAGAGTGAAGGTGAGCGGAGAGCCGAGATTTCGGCAGTTTAACCATCAGAGGGTTGCTGGCAGATCTTGTGCGACCTGTAGGAATATTTGGGGGACAGAGCACAGAGAGAGCTGGGGGTGCAAGGCCGGAGAGGAGTCGGTAGAAGACAGAAAGACCACCTACCTGCCTGCGGTGAGTGAGTGAAAGGCCCTCAGAGATAGCTTCATCGCGGGAGATTCCAATAATTCTGAAAGCTTTGGTTTCAACAGCGTGAAGCCGAGCTAGGTGTGAGGCAGGAGCACCGGCCCATAGGGGAGAACAGTATTCCATTGAGCTGCGGATGAAAGCCCTGTATGTGGTGAGGAGCTCAGGTGTGCCGAGGAAGGACTTCGCACGACGGAGGATGCCCAGTCGGCGACTGGCTTTGGAGGCCAGCTTGGAAATGTGGTTTTCCCAAGAAAGATCATGGCAGATAGTGAGACCCAAAATCTTGAGCGACAGAACTTCTTGGAGAGGATTGTTGAGAAAATAGATGGGAGGGTTGTCCAGTCGATCTTTTCGGAGAGACATAGTAAGAGCGTGAGATTTGTCAGGATTGAAAGACATGTTCCACTTGTTTGACCAGTCTGTGATTTTGTCCAGGTCTTCAGAGAGTGAGGAGGCAGCAGACTGCCGATCTGAGGGAAGAGGAATGGAGCGGCAGAGAGTGGAGTCATCAGCAAAGAGATAGAGAGGATTTTCGAGAGAGTCAGAGAGATCATTGATGAAGACCAGAAAAAGCACGGGGCCCAGAACACTGCCTTGGGGAACTCCAGCCTGAACAGGAAGAGGAGATGAGAGAAACCCATTCAGGGCCACACGTTGACGACGACTAGAGAGGAAGTCCGCCAGCCATGCGTGTAGATTTCCATGGATACCAAAGGAGGAGAGTTTGGTGAGCAGAGCGGGGTGCCCTACCGTGTCGAAGGCACGTGATATGTCGAGGGAGACAGCTCTAATTTCCTGTTTGGCATTGAGGACCTCCATCCATTGTTGAGACAGCAAAAGCAGCATGTCCAGAGTAGAGTGACCTGGTCTGAAACCAAATTGATGATCAGAGATCAAGCCATTGGAGAAGAGGAAAGATTTCATATCCGAAGCAATGATGGATTCCATGACTTTGCTGATAATTGGGAGAAGGCTGATTGGTCTGTAGTTGCTAGGATCTGTTTTTGCACCTTTTTTGTGCAAAGCGGTGATGTTGGCTGATTTCCAAGCAGATGGCAGTTGACCTTGAGCAAAAGAGAGGGTGAAGAGAACAGAGAGAGGGTGAGATAGAGCAGTAGAGCAGGATTTTAGGACCCGTGGGCTGATGCCGTCGGGTCCAGTTGCAGAATCAGAGTCGAGGGTTGACAGAAACTTTTCCACCTTGTCAGGAGGAAAGGACACGGAGTCCAGGAGCAGCAGGGTACGACTGGGTATGGTGGGTACAGAGAGGGATGGGTTTGGGACACAAGATTTAGAGGCAAACACAGAGTTGAGGCATTCAGCTTTTTCACGTGCGGAGTCAGCTGTGTAGCCGTTTGAGGTGAGGGAGGGGATGGAGGGGGAACAAACACCAGAAACGGATTTGACCAGACGCCACCAGGATTTGGAAGAGGGAGACAGATAAGAGAGTTCGGTCTTGAGAACGGAGAGATATTGTTTCCTGGCTCTCCTGAGGGTGAACACACACTTGTTTCGGGCTTTGTGAAAGGAAATGAGATTTCCTTCCGTTGGATTTGCTTTCCAGGAGACGAAGGCAAGTTGTTTCTGGGCAACAGCCTCACCACAAGATTCCGTGTACCATGGACGGGAGGAAGGGTATGACAACTGAAGACGAGATGGGATAAATCTGTGCATGAGAGAGAGCAATTTACTTTGGAAGAATTCCCAGGATGAGTTGATGTCAGAGGTGGTAGAGATGGGAGACCAGTCCAGATGATTGATGGCTGCTTGAAGACCGTGCCAGTTGGCCTGAGTGAAATGCCAGACTCGTCGACGCTGAGCAGGCTCCCTGAGGATGGTCAGAGAGATGTCCACTTTAACAAGGACATGATCAGATGATCCGATCGGAGCAGAAGAAGAGCAGCAGACATTTTCGGGGAAGTTAGTCATAACCAAGTCCAGAAGAGAAGATGTTCCGTTGACTGAGATCCGGGTCGGGAAATTGACAGATTGTGTCAGTCCCAGTGAGTCGCAGAAGTCCTTTGCTGAGGAGCCATGGCTGGTGAGAGAGGTACCCACACCCAGCCAACTGGCATGATGACAGTTGAAATCACCACATATGAGGAAGAGAGAGTTGGGATGAGTAGATAGAAGTTGGTCCATATCATCAGACAGCGAGATGTAGATGGAGTCATCACTGTTTGGTGGACGTTACAACACACATATGAACAAGAGGTGGGAGCGAAGGGGAAGCCGTAGCCAGAGGTATTCCTGGGGGTGAGGTGGAGAGAGTGCAGTGCAGGGCGAGTGAGGAAGAGAGTTTTTGATAAAGATAGCAACCCCGCCTCCAGGACGAGGCTCAGGTCTATCATACCGGAGGAGGGAGTAGCCCGGGAGAGATACTATGGAATCAGAGACATCATAAAGGAGGAAAGTTTCTGTTAAGCAGATCACGTCTGGTTTGACAGAAGCAACCTGTATGGAGAGATCAGTTAAGTTTGAACGAAGGCCCCGGATGTTTGAGGTCCATACCGTTAATGAAGAGGAAGGGGGAGCATCAGATACAGAACAGGGGGGAGGAGGGGTAGGGTAAGATGTGGAAGAGGTGGAAGAGGTAGGGAGAGCTGTTGAAGGTGTGTCAGAGATTTCAGAATAGCTCGGAGAAAGGGAAGGATGGGGCGGACAAAAGGTTTGATGGTGATTGGGTGAGCCACAATGAGGTGTTATTTGAGGAGGGGGAAGAGCGAGGCAGAAGGTTGGTGGAGATGGAGGTGAGAGTTTGAAGGGGGAAGAAGCGGGGAGGACGCTTTGAGGAGGGGGAGTGAGAGGGGGGAAATTGAGAAGCAATGAGGGTGGGGAGATTTGAAGGGGAGGGGTGAGGGGGGAGTTTGGGAGGGAAGGGACAAGGGGAGGGATTTGAAAGGGATGGGTGATGGGGAAGATTTGGAGGGGAGGGGTGATGGGGAAGATTTGGAGGGGAGGGGTAATGGGGAAGATTTGGAGGGGAGGGGTGATGGGGAAGATTTGGAGGGGAGGGGTAATGGGGAAGATTTGGAGGGGAGGGGTGAGATTGGATTTTTGAAAGTGTACGATTTATGGGAAACGAACATTTATTGCAAAATGAGTTTCTTGTGACCTTCGAGTTAAAAATACGTTTAAGGACGCTGGATGGAGGATGGAGTGCAGGAGAGTTTAGGGAATGTAGAAAAAAGGCACTATAGGAGATGGATATTTTTTTTGGGATGAATTGATTTGGTGAGCAAGTCGAAAGCAGCCTTTTAAAGAAGAAGAAGAAAAAGGTGTTATAAAATATGACGGAATACATAGCTTGAGGGGAAAGTGTAAACATTGAAGGTTAATGAGTGAAAACTATCTGGGGAAATGGGGGAGAAACACGTGGTCGAAGAACGAACGAACGAATAAGAATGAATAAACGAATGAGAACAGAGAAGGGAATTTTTTTTTTTTTTTTTTTTTGAGTTGAGATTTACACAAGGAAGTAGGCTATGGGTGAAAAGACTGGGAATACAGAGAACGAAAGTTATTGGATCACAAACGACGGACCGCTGAGAGAAAAACAAAGCCTCAAGGTTGTACAGTGCACACTGTACAAGGCCTCAAGACACGACACGAATTAACACGATTTTCAATACAGGTATGAAAGATTTGCACCAAAAAATCTTCGTCGGGACACAATATACGTACAACACCATAAATAAATACAGTTTTAACGAAAATACAAATGGGAACAATCACTTAACTTCGATTTCAAATCGTTCGCGACGCGGCAAAGGCCTTGCTCGCGACACGGCAAACAGACGATCAATTTATGAAAGATAAACACCGAGAAACAACCAAAGTTGCACCGTTTAAGCATATCGAAACGTTTAGACGGTTTTGTTATGTTGTTTTGAAGGATGGTTTGACGCAATTGAATGTCTCTCTCGTTTTTAAGTCGTCAAAACGTGAGCACAGGATTTTTGCGGCAACGGAGAGGTTGATTTGTTACGGGTGTGGTGTACATGGACACACTCGGCAGTATTGTCCTGATGGGGAGAAAACGTATGCCACAGCAGCCGGACCACCTCCCCCCGTAACCACTATGGATGATTCTATAGATGTTTCGTCTTCAGTGCGGGAATCTACATCGGACCATCAAGGTACGGCTAAGAGTGGTGCTGATGAGACCCATACGTATGTGCTTCGTGTAAGCGATGAGTCATCCAGTACAGCTGGCCATCGTGCAACCGATGAGTCAGCAAATGTAAGGGAGAAGCCTCTACCTGTAGAGGGAATGTTTTGTGAGGAGCAGCAGATTGTAGATGCGGCGTCTCGGAAAAATTTGAAACGGTCACTTGTAAGTGCGAGGAATGAGGACAAAGGTGTTAAAGTGTTGGTGGTGCAGACAGGAAGCAGTTTAAACGATTCAGACAGTCCTTCACATGAAGATCAGCAAGGTGGTGAAACTATGGCTGACATGATACCACCTGCTCAGGATGAAGGGGAACTTTTTCCTGAAGGTTGTAAATCAACCTGTGAAACCGAACAGCCTACTGATGACCATATCAATTCTAATGGGGAATGCAAAATACCCATTACTACTAATAACGACTCCTCCCCCCCCATTGCAATGATGCATGAGGATGAAGAGGATGAAGAACCTAAGGTAGATGGGGATGGAACAGGTGTTTCTGTACAGGTTCAGGAGGAACTCGTTACTAGCGTCACGGAGGGAATTCTAACTACAGAGACACTGATCGGCCATGAGGAACCAGTGGCAATGGTTGCCAGGGCTCCCCCCCCCCCCCCCCCCACAGGAGGAAGAGCAGCCTTTGGAGATCTCAAAAGAAAATATTGTCAGATTTTTGAAGGAAACTTTCAGACAAAGGCATGTACGAATTAAGGATCATTTTCCTAATATCCAGACCTTCCTTGCAGCCGCAAAACCTTTGCTGCAAAGGAGTGAGCATGTGGAAATCTCCGAACCTGAATTTCAGCGGCTGAGGAAATCCATCACGAAGGCAAACAAGGAATTAATTGAGGAAGAGGACTTCACCCCCTAGAAGAATCAACCATGGAACTAAATGTTGTATCCTTAAATATAAATGGGGGTCGTGCCCCCTTACGGAGGGTGCAAACCATTCAAGCGGTTGGAAAAGAAAAGGCTGACATTATTCTCTTCCAAGAGACCCACGCTACTAGTGCTCAAGTAGCTGATTGGGGGAAACTTTTTAAAGGGCAATGGTGGCTAAGTGGGTTCCCTACACCTCGGGCCGGTGTTGCCATTTGCCTAAGTCACAAGATTTGTGCTCAACAGGTTTCATTTAAAGAAATCTATAAAGGGCATTTGATCTCCGTAGATTTTCTTTATAATACCCAAAAGATTATCGTAGTGAATGTTTATGCACCGTAGTGAATGTTTATGCACCGTGTGACCCAATGGAGAGGAAAATTTTCTTTTCCACTCTGCGGGATTTTGTAAAAACTCTGGACCCAACAGCCTTTATCTGTATCGCGGGAGATTTTAATTGCACAATTTGTCCGTCAATTGATAGGAATGGTCATGAGCCTCATGTTGCCTCTACAAAAGCTCTAGAGGACACCATCAACATCTTTTGGTTTAAGGATGTGTGGAGATCACAACACCCACTCTCACGCTGTTATACATGGTGTAGATGCAATGATGGTATTATGTCAATGGCAAGGCTGGACAGATTCTATGTGAACAAGCCAATGTTGAATGTGGTGTCTGTCTCCAAAATTTTACCAACTGGATTCACAGACCACAGTTTAATCTCAATGTCCTTTAAGTTACCCTTTCCACCCGGTGGTAGTGCTTACTGGTCTTTGAATACTCGTCTCTTACATGACAAGGAATTTAATGAGGCCTTTCACGTCGTGTGGGAGAAAATTCGCTCCTCCAGACCTGAGTATGATAGTCTCCGGCTGTGGTGGGACATTGCAAAATCCCAAATTAAGAATTTCTGTCAACAATATAGTGCATACACCACCAAAATCCAATCAATATCAATCGATCAGTTAAAATCTGAAATTATATCGTTAGAACAGAATGTTGACGAGGTTGGGAGAGGTGCACGTGACCAACTAATATGGGCAAAGAAAGCAGTGCTGGAGGAAGCGGTACGGCAACGGGCGATGGGTGCCTTGGTCCGAATGCGAATGAGCTATTTAACTCTGGACATGCCAAACAAAGAGTTCTTTAAGTTAGAGTCTTCCCTCAAAAGGTCACAACAAATTCATACTTTACTCACTCCCAATGGGTCGCTGGTGACCTCTCAGCAGGCGATCAGGTGTACTCTGAAAGGGTTCTATTCTAACTTGTATTCTCCTCAGAACGTGGACAATGAGGTGATACGAGAGTTAACTGCTGGGCTTCCGAGTGTCGAGGAGGATGAGCGATGCATGCTCGATTCCCCAATTTCGGCTGATGAACTTGAAGCTGCTGTGCGGAGCCTGAAAGATGGGAAAGCTTCTGGAATAGATGGCCTGCCCACAGAATTCTACAAGACCTTCTGGGCCCTTGTGGGACCTGACTTACTCGATGTGCTCGATGAAAGCATACGTGTCGGAGAACTTCCAATGTCTTGTAGACGAGCAGTCGTTTGTTTGCTACCAAAAGCTGGGAATCTTCAACTGGTTGATAACTGGCAACCTGTCTCCTTATTGTGTGTTGATTACAAGATTTTCTCTAAAGTACTTGCTAATCGTATGAAGACTGTGATCAGTTCAGTTATACACCCGGACCAGACCTACTGTGTGCCTGGAAAATCTATTTATGATAATATTTTTTTGGTAAGAGATATTATTTCATGCAATAAGTTCCTGCATGACGATTTTGGGTTGCTGTTTCTTGATCAAACTAAGGCCTTCGATCGTGTTGACCACAAGTACCTTTTTTCTGTCCTGAAAGGAATGGGGTTTGGTGAAACTTTCACCTCTTATGTGAAACTCCTGTATACGAATACTCAATGTATGATGAAGATCAACAATAGGTTATGCTCTCCCTTTCCTTTCCAACGGGGTATTCGCCAAGGTTGCCCCCTCTCTGGGCTTTTATATATAGTCGCCCTTGAACCACTCCTTCGGTCTATTAGACAGCAAATACCTCAGGGAATGAGAAGTATAGAAGGAGCAGAATTTGTGCAGACGGCTTATGCTGATGATGTCTGTGTTTTGATTAGAAGCTCCAATGATGTCTCTGCTTTACAACGTTGTATGCGAGATTTCTCTGCAGCCTCTTCCGGTGGGATCAATTGGAATAAAAGTACAGCATTATGGTGTGGCAAAGGCAATCTCTCTTGTGTATCACCACCCTCACTCCCACACAACCTGGTCTGGAGAACGGACGGGGTTAAATATCTTGGAGTGCATATCGGTAATCGTGAAACAGAAATGAAAAATTGGGAAGGAGTGTTGGAGCAAATTATGCACAGATTGAAAGCATGGGAAGGACTGCTGAGGTCCATCTCCTATCGAGGCCGTACCCTTGTCATAAACAATCTGGTTGCAACAAAATTATGGCACAGAATTATTGCTTTACAGCCATCAAACCAACTAATTATGGCTACTCAGCGAATGTTAGTAAACTTCTTTTGGAGTGGCTACCATTGGCTGAGGCCTGAGATATTGTACTACCCCCGGAAGGAAGGTGGCCAGGGCATTGTTGATATCTCTGGTCGGGTTGTGGCCTTTCGGCTGCAGTCTCTGCAGAGACTACTGTTCGCTGAACAGCTGCCCTGGCGGCCCTTTGCATTTTTTCTGTTACAACAGGCTGGTAGACTGAGATATGATCGGCAGCTTCTTTTGATAGACCTCGAGCATATAAATTTTGCCTCTCTTCCGAGATTCTATCAGAGTTTATTGGACACTTGGAAAAGGTTTGACGTCCACCGCTTCCTTGAGGGCTATAATTGTCGAATGTTCCTTCAAGAACCCCTTTTCTTCAATAACTTTTTTCCTGGTATCCCTCATAGTCATGCCCTGATTTAAAAATGTATCCAAGGAGGGATTAACAAAGTATGTGATCTGAGAGATTCATCTGGAGTTAAGTGGAAACCTGCTGGTTTGGTGGCAACCTCAGTTGGATCTCGGTCTGTCCGACTTGTAGACCAAGTTGTACGTATAGTCATTAGAAAATTTAGACAGCTAAACATCGGCTGGGAAGGTGTTGGTAACATTGAGGACTTTCGGTTAGGTTTCCCTGAAATCAAAGTGCTCCTTTCGTCTTCTCTTCAGCCGGAGATTGAACATACCCCCCCCTTTTCATCTTGTAACTAAGATTGGAATCCGTGATCTCTCTCGACAAAATAAGAATGTACCCCTCTCTGGGAGAACACGAGTAGCTTTGTGGTCAGAGCGGTTAGGGTTGGGGTCTCCCTCTACCCCCCTTTGGCCTCACATGTACACCTTACCAATACATGGTGTGTTAGCGGACATACAGTGGAGGTTAGCACACTGGGCGCTTCCCTCCAATATTTTTGTCCACCGTATTAACAGCTCACTGCCGGAAACTTGTCCTTTCTGTGACCAGAAGGAGGATTTGTTTCATGCTTATGTACAGTGTCGTAGACTGACATCGCTTTTCTTGTTCCTTGAATATCTTTTTCACCAATTGTCCTTCCCTTTCAATATGCATATGTTTATATTTGGTGTGTCTTTCAGGCCCACATGTAGAGATGTGGGTGTTCTTCTCAATTTTTTGGTTGCTGTTGCAAAATATGCGATATATAAATCTCGGAAAATTAAAATAGATAACGGCTATGGCTCTGATGCTATTTCTATTTTTAAAGGGTTTGTCTCAACACGACTCAAGCTAGAATTTGATTTCTTTGTCAGTAATGGAAACGTCCAACTTTTTGAGAGAAAGTGGTGTATTGGCAATGTTCTGTGCTCAGTCGATGATTCAAAAGTGGTAATTACTTTATAATTCCTGATTGATTTGACTTTTTTTCTTTGGAACTGATTGCTTGCATATATGTTTCTTCCTGTGTCCTTGAATACATTTCTCTCTCTCTCTCTTAGTTTTTCGCTTAATTTGCTCTTGATGTATTTATAGCTCTTGCATGAGCATTTCCTTTAAAATTGGTTGTGGTTTTGTTTGTGTCTTCCCCTTTGGTTTGTAAAATATATATTTTTTGTATATTTGCTGGTTTCTTTTAAATACCCTTTGCTCTTGTTGTGGTGTCTTCATGATCCTTATGCAATTTCTTTAAACTGGTTGCTGTGTTTTTTTTTACAACTGCTTTGTGAAATGTGTTTTTTTTTACAACTGCTTGTGAAATGGCTTTACATTGTTTATAATAAAAGGACACAAAAGTCAAGTCTCTCTCTTTCTCTCTCTCTCTCTCTCTCTCTCTCTCTTCTCTCTTTCTCTCTCTCTCTCTCTCTCTCTCTTTCTCTCTCTCTCTCTCTCTCTCTCTCTCTCTCTCTCTCTCTCTCTCTCTCTCTCTCTCTCCTGGCAGTGCGTTGGGTGCGGTGTCATGGCGTCTGCTCGCTTCGTGTCGTGAGTGCTCTGTGTTGGCTGTTTCCTATTTCCCTTATTCACTCCATTGTGTCCCTGTTTCTGATTGTAAAGTTTTCCCCTTGTTTCCTGTGTGTGTTGAGACTTGAGAGAGAGTGTGAGAGCGCACGGTAAGTGTTTTCGCAGGTTCTTGTTGAAACCTTCGGTTTCTGGGCCTGTTTCATTTGCCTTGTTTTTCTGGTCAAACTGCTCGTCGGTGGTTTCGATTCCTCATTTATATATTGTTTTTCCTTATCTTTTTCCTTTACCTTCACTTGCTGGTTGCTTGTGACAGGTTTCTTTTTGTTTAAACTTAAACTTCCCTTATTTTCTTTTCAGCTATGGCAAACGGACGTTTGTCCAATAGTGTGTACGAGTCGCTCACTCGTAAGGAGGGAGTGATAATTACTCCACCTGATGGAGTTAGTGTTGAGAATGTGGTGATTGGTTTAGGAGACCTTGTTGGAATCGAGAATGTTCTTGCAGCTTCAAAAATGAATCATCGCATCGTGGTTTTCCTGTCGGACGTGCGACACGTGGCCCAGGCGGTTGAAATCGGTTTATCTCGCCGGATATTTTTGTTAACGTCAATCCTTTGGACACAATGGCCGTTCGGTTAACTCTGTCCAATATTCCTCCTTTTTTCACTTGTGAAGAGATAGTCTCTGCACTAAGTGTCTTTGGCACAGTTGTGTCGCGGGTCTCGATGGGTCCGCTTCGTCTTCGCTCTGACGCCTCGGTTCGGCATGTTATGTCGTTCCGACGTCATTGTTATATCATTTTAAAAGATAATGCTCAATCACTCAGTGCAGTTATGACGTTGAAATATAAAAACCGCAATTATCAAATCTATATTGCAACGGAAACTATAACTTGCTTTAATTGTGGTGAATCGGGGCATTTAAAAAACGTTTGCCCCAAGAATACCGCCGGTGATGCATCGATACCGGTGAAGACCATTAACACAAAAAGTGGTCCATCTAGAGTCGGGGACCCTCGTGATGCCTCAAACACGAGTAATTTACCTGAGCCGTCGGCGGCGGGGGTGGCTCAACCCCAGGCAGATGGTGAGGGTTTTACCGTTGTTCCTTATAAAAGGAAACATAAATTAAAACATTTAACTGATAACAGTCAGGATGTGGCAGCGAGCTGTCCAAAAAAGATGGCACCGGCTGACGAACATGACGAGTCCCGTTTGGAAGCAGCAATATCTGAGGTTTTTAAAACCGAAAATCGGTTCGACGTTCTTGCTCTGGAGGATGATAATGCTTCTGCTTGTGGAATTGGTGAACTCGAACAGGAAGTTGGTGTGGTGCAACAGGAAGCGCATGTGACCACTCCTGTGGTCACAGGCACCGTGTATGTGAACGCCGAGTCCACTCTTGTCCCTCTTCCTGCTGGGGGTGAGGTGTGTGACGTTCCTGAGTTGCAGACAACCTCGAGCCCAGGTGAATCAGAGTGTAAGGCTGCCCCCAGCAGAATGTGAAACTTCTCCTGATAGTACATCTCTTCCTCTCCCTCTTCCTCCTCCCCCACATACTCCTCTTCCTTCTGCTTTGGGTGCGGAATGTGACGTTTCCCTTGTGAAGCCACCAGCTCCATATCAGGAGCATGAAATTGATGTCATGGACATGGACCGACACTCGGAATGTGATTCGGACGGGACCTCGTCGCTCGCCTCTGCCGGGAGTGTCGAAGCCTGGAATGACCCGGCTTTTCCCCAAGATTTGGAGGGTGAGACCAGTGTTCCACCCTCCGAGATCATAAAATTTCTCCAGGACACTTTTCGGAAGAAACGGGTAAAAATTAAAGATTTTTTCCCTGACCTAATCGGCTTTGTGGTCTCTGCGAAGCGACTGCTTGTTAAAGCCGGACAGCTTGGCGTGACCGAATCACAGGTCTATCGTCTCTGGAAATGTATCCTGAAAGCGAAGAAGGAGCTGCAGATGTAGCCCAGCCAAGCTGTTTGACACATTTGACACGTTTATATACACCCTTATATCATGGCTTTCTCCTTCGCCAGTTTGAATATTAATGGGGGACGTTCTTCCCTAAGGAAAATTGAAGTTAAACAGTTTGTTAAGGAAAATCGCATCGATATTCTACTTCTACAAGAGACAAGATGTAGTTCCTCTTGTATGGGGGAGTGGCAAAGGATAATGAAAGGAAAATGGTTTTTTAGTAGTCTGGAACACCCAAGGGCTGGGGTAGCTGTCTATTTACAGCCTTCCTTCTGTAGCTCTTGTGGAAATGTAACTCATTGATTGGGACTGGTAACTCATTGATTAGGACTGGTAACGAAGCAGATAGACGATTTCGTAAATGAATGTCAGGAATGTGCACGAACATGGTAATCTCTTGTCCACCTGGTCACAGCCCCAGGCTGGAGCACCCCCCTATTGTTTGGTAAATGGAACTCGCAGCAGGAGGGGAGCGAGCTGGTGCCAGTGAGGCGACCGAGTAACGTTTGCGGAGAACGGATTAGGATTAGCGGAGGAAGGATTAACACTGCGGTGCCCATAAAAGAGTGAACATCTCCTTGACTGAGGAGCACTTGCCACGATAACCCCTGCCCGACGGAACGAACGAGCACGCAACGGGAAACAGAAAACAGGAGAGCCTAAGATCCATTTTTTGGAGCTGGCTCTCCCGGTGCTATGATTTATTCAAAGAACCAATGACTGTGTGATTAAGATGTATTTGGAGGTACCTTGTAAATAAATGTAATGATGTAACGATTTTGTAACGATAGTCCAACAAAATGTCTGCTCTTTCCTTTTTCCTTTGCGTCGTAATCCTGTTGAAATCTCATTACAAATGCGGAATTTATTACGCCGTGTAGTGATAGAGGTCCTTGAATGCAAATCAGGAAGAGTGAATGAGCGAACAGTCACGGATGGAACATCGACAAACGATTTAGTTATTATTCGTGTCTTTTTAGCGATCTGTAAATACGTATTTTTGCGCTGTGTAAATAAATGCGCCAGTTCGTCTGACACGCGTCACTGAGAAACGCGCGTCTGTAGACTTGCCTGCAAGTGGGATCGTGTGCTTGCGAGGATGCGCACATTATACGCTGGGTATTAAAAGCCTTACTCTGTTCTGGAGGCGAATCGGCCCATGAGTGCACCATGAGGCGATTTGTTTGCCGGTTCGGTAAGGTCCGTACACGTGTACAATCGTGTACACCCGTTTTAAATTAATAAATAAATAATTTTTTTATGCACTTTTATATTTTCCCCCATTGCAATGTGCTTATATTTTGGAATGGCTAGGGGGATTTAAATAAAATAAAAATGAGTAAGCTTTTCAGACATGCTTCACGGTTAAATGAAAGACAATAATTAAGCGCTTTGGGGAAGGCAATGGCAAACCACCCAGTGTCATACACGATATTTTCAGCACGATCATGGATTTGAGAATGCATGTAACTTGCAGTGTTGAACAAATTAGACAGAAAGAGAGAGAGATAGACAGATAGAGAGAGAAAGTGAGAGAGAGACAGACAGAGAGACAAACAGACAGAGAGACAGATAGAGAGAGATAGACAGAGAGAGACAAACAGACAGAGAGACAGACAGAGAGAGATAGACAGAAAGAGAGACAGACAGAGAGAGACATAGACAGACAGAGAGAGATAGACAGAGAGAGACAAACAGACAGAGAGACAGATAGAGAGAGACAGACAGACAGAGAGACAGACAGAGAGAGAGAGACAGACAGAAAGAGAAAGAGATAGACAGAGAGAGACAGAAAGTGAGAGAGAGAGAGACAGAGAGAGATAGACAGAGAGAGACAGAAAGTGAGAGAGACAGACAGAGAGAGATAGACAGAGAGAGACAAACAGACAGAGAGACAGAGAGAGACAGAAAGAAAGAGAGAGAGACATAGAGACAGACAGAGATAAAGATGATATTCAGACAGATAGAGAGAGACAGACAGACAGACAGAGAGAGATAGACAGAGAGAGACAGACAGAGAGAGACATAGACAGACAGAAAGAGAGACAGACAGAGAGAGACATAGACAGACAGAGAGATAGACAGACAGAGAGAGACAGACAGAGAGAGAGACAGACAGAGAGAACCACAGACAGAGAGAGAGAGATAGATAGACAGACAGAGAGAGAGATAGACAGACAGAGAGAGACAGACAGAGAGAGAGAGACAGACAGAAAGAGAGAGAGATAGACAGAGAGAGAGACAGAGAGAGAGAGACAGACAGAGAGAGACATAGACAGACAGAAAGAGAGACAGACAGAGAGAAAACATTTTTGGGAACGTTTTGGGAACATTCAAATGTTGGGTTTTGCTGACGTTTCCACAACGTTGTTTCAACGTTTTTCACATTACTTTCCTGCAACATTGAAATAATGTTGTTGTAAAACGTTTCCACAATGTCGCTACAACGTTTCACTTTCGTTGTTGCAACGTTTTGCTCCAACGTTTTGGGAACATTCAAATGTTGGGTTTTGCTAACGTTTCCACAACGTCGCCACAACGTTTCACTTTCGTTGTTGCAACGTTTTGCTCCAACGTTTTGGGAACATTTAAATGTTGGGTTTTGCTGACGTTTCCACAACGTCGCTACAACGTTTCACTTTCGTTGTTGCAACGTTTTGCTCCAACGTTTTGGGGACACTCAAATGTTAAGTAAATCGGATAAGAATTCACGAGTTATTTAATTATTAGCGATTAATGAAGTACTTATTTAATTAATTACATTTCTTATTACATTACAGTAATTACATTACAGTAATTACCTGAGGTAATTACAGTAATTACAGTTCCGGTAATTACAGTAATTACAGTAATCATTACAGTAATTGCAGTAATCTTATTACAGTAATTACATTACATTAACTCAGGCACCTTTTGAGTAAGGAAGCTGATATTTGGACATGACACTGACCAAGTGATGTGGCTGTCAAGGAAAATTTTGATTTATTGATTAATCATTTAATAAATTAACTCGTTGATTTATAAATGACTTATTTAATTAAAATTCCTCAGAGATACATCTTCGGATGAAATACTTGCAGATTGGTTATGCTATGAGCCAATTGATTAAGGAAAATATTTTGTGATGGCCATATTGGCAATTTCGTGGCCATATTCGTGGCAACTCAGTTAGTGCCACTGCACCTTTAAAATGCATCCCTGCGTTCATTTTTCGATCGATTGAGTTGAAATTTTGAACAATCGGATCTGGACTGTCGTTGTTAACGACTCTAGCACGCACTCGTCCAATCAGGATGGAGCGGTATGGTCCCCGGATCATCACTGCCCGCAGTTTTAATTAGTTTTACTTTTTCTCTTGGTCATATAATTTTGAAGACATGCAAGTCATGATATAGGAAATGTTTGTTCTGTTGAACGGAATAAATGTTGTTTATTTGTGTGGGTGTGTATTTTTTGTGTATTTTGTATATATTTTCACGGCTAATTCCAGTTAACATCCTGCAAAATTTGCTCGTTTTTCTGGCCGAGTCGAAATTGCGTTGAGTTCCTATGGCATGCGCCATTAAAAGCGCTGTGTAATGGTTGAGCTCCCTTTATTTCGTTTTGGTCATGCGGATGAGCAGACAAAGTGACGAATGCTGTGGCTGGAGCAGTAGAAGCGATGTTTTTAATTGAAACAATGTAATTTAATTAAAAGTGGGAGGGGGCAACACCACGCATACCTCTTTTAAGGTGTGTATAAACCCTGGAATAAACGTGGGAGGGGGCAACACCACGCATACCTCTTTTAAGGTGTGTATAAACCCTGGAATATTTCAGCAATCAATACAATGCTGAAACTATGTAAGGTAATTTAATGAGTAATTTAATGAGTAATTTAATGAGTAATTTAATAAGTAATTTAATAAGTAATTTAATGAGTAATTTAATGAGTAATTTTATGAGTAATTTAATGAGTAATTTAATGAGTAATTTAATGAGTAATTTAATGAGTAATTTAATAAGTAATTTAATAAGTGATTTAATGAGTAATTTATTAAGTAATTTAATGAGTAATTTAATGAGTAATTTAATGAGTAATTTAATGAGTAATTTAATGAGTAATTTAATGAGTAATTTAATAAGTAATTTAATAAGTAATTTAATGAGTAATTTAATGAGTAATTTAATGAGTAATTTAATGAGTAATTTAATGAGTAATTTAATGAGGAATTAAAAGTGGGAGGGGGCAACACCACGCATACCTCTTTTAAGGTGTGTATAAACCCTGGAATAAACGTGGGAGGGGGCAACACCATGCATACCTCTTTTAAGGTGTGTATAAACCCTGGAATATTTCAGCAATCAATACGATGCTGAAATGATGTAATTTACTGTGTAAGATGGTCGACCTTGGGTTTGTTTGGGTTTTGTTGTTTATTTGTGTGGGTGTGTATTTTTGTGTATTTTGTATATATTTTCACGGCTAATTCCAGTTAACATCCTGCAAAATTTGCTCGTTTTTCTGGCCGAGTCGAAATTGCGTTGAGTTCCTATGGCATGCGCCATTAAAAAAGCGCTGTGTAATGGTTGAGCTCCCTTTATTTCGTTTTGGTCACGCGGATGAGCAGACAAAATGACGAATGCTGCGGCTGGAGCAGTGGAAGCGATTTTTTTAATTGTTCAATGATTATTCGATATTGTTATGACTTATTGTCAATAGGTATACTAAGTGGCCATGAGGTAGCCTGTTGCTATGTACAGTTTTATTCTATTGTTGATTATACCACATAGCTGTGGTGATAAAGGAAATGTTCGTTTTAAATAGATGATTATGATAGGACCATGACTATAAAATCATGATGATTATTATGAATGATATCATAGGGTTCAAATGCAGAATGATTGCATGAACTTGGGAAAGAACTTTCAAGCCCTATGGGATAAATTGGGTGTTACAAGCGATGGAGTTTCAAAATTTAGCATGATTGAAGGAATTTTACAGTCTTATTTCAGGAGTTTTACGAAATTTATATTGCCAAGAGATTTTGGGTACTATTAAAAGAAAAATGATGAGATATTTTTCCCAATGAACTTCAATATCTGCCATCCATTTTGGCTGTCTCACGAATGAAGGATGAGTTGCCTTTAGTGGTTGCAAAGAAAATTTGTGGAGACCAGGCAAAATGGGGAAATATGTCAGATATGACCCTAGGACAGGACGGTGATTCATCAATTGACATGAGGTATGAACCAGAGGTGACGACCGATGAGATTCGATCTCAGTCAATGGATGGACCTGTCCTGACATCATTGGGGAAAGGGCTTATGCAAGGAGTCATCCAAAATGATTAATTTGATTTATTGATGAATATTGATGAATTAATTGAAATTGAATAATTGATTGAATTGTTGATTGATTGAATGAATCTAATTGATTGAATTTAATTGAATAAATTTAACTGGATAAATTGAATTGAATAAATTAAATTGAATATATTGATCGTTTGATTGATGAAAATGCGGTCTCAAGAAAGAAGCTTTAATATCTTTGTGAGATATTATCAATGTGAAGACAACCTTGGAAAATTGAGCAAGGTGGTGAGTTTATATATAGATATATATGTGCGGTTACCATTGTATGATTTCCCCTTCAACAGAGCGGACACCTGAGGATTCACCCATTTCATACTGACCCTTTGGCTCATCTGCAAATACTGATCTGTGAGATTGGATTGTGCAAAAGCCACAGGTGAGAGAGATTCTCTGGAAATCACCGTGTGAACAGGTGGAGAGATCCTTCCTGGAAGTACGAGTGAAGCTTTAGAGGAACCTGGAGCAAGCTACAACACATCCAACGCTACTTTGATAAAAGGTGGAACAAACTCCAGTAGATTTTATTTATAGGACATATAGTACAGGTGTGTACAGGTGCATTCCAAAGCGCAGATCCTAGTAATCTACATGGTACATTGAGTGAATATTGAGTGTTATTCACATACAGGCAAAATGGGAAATGGAGTCTGCAAGGGTAAACAAGGTCAGCTGGACTTGTCCCAAAGAGGTGCTTGCGTCAACCACATGTATCAGCAATATGGTCCACATTCACTTAAAGATGTGGAATCTTGGCATGAATGGACAAAAGGGAGAAAGAAGGAATTCCCCAAAGATGGCACGTTTGACAGGAACACATTGGAAACACTCAGAGAAGAATTAGAAGCAAGAGACAGACAGAAGTTGAAGGTGGATTGGAAACCATTTTATTACTGGGACATCGAGTCTAGAGACAGGGAGACCAAAACGAAAATGGGGGGTGTGAAGAAAGAAATGAAGCAGATACAACATAGATTGGAAAAGGTATCCACTCAAATGCCTCTTGAAGTTAGCAATGGAAAGCGATCCCAGTCCAGAGTGTACCCAGAAGCAAGGTCATACGAGATAAATGAACTAGAAGAGGAAACTCCTCCACCCTATCGGCGAAATATTGTATATCAGCCACAGGAAGTACAGGTACCTGTACCTCTACCTGCCGAAGGGCCAGTACAGAGTGAAACGATTGGCTCTAGCCGACAGAAGACAGGTGAAAGCAGTGCCCCAGTTGAGGTAACTACCCCAGAGGGTGCAACTGGAGGACAGGAACCGACTCAAAGTGGGCAAGCAATACAACCAGCTGCAACAACTTCAACATACTTCCCATACCACCATACAAGGAGTAAGGGTTCTGTGATGAATGCCAATCTATCCAACGATCAATATGATCTGCCAATGAACATTCAAAACTTGACTCTCCCACAGGGAGGTTTTGAACAATGTGGCGTTATGAATTTCCCGCAACGGCAATTTCCAGGGGCAAATGAGGAACGCCCAGATTTGATGTATAGACCTTGGCAAATACACCAATTGAAGGCATTACAGAGCGGTATGCCATCAATCAAAACAGATCCACTTCAATTCGCAGAAGAGCTACGATTGATTGTGGAGACGCAATTGCCGACTGTAAGAGACATGGAAATACTCTTAAAGTGGGTAATTCCTAATACCACCACTTTGAAGACATTAATGAGTGAGGCAAACTGGGTACATGCAGTAAATGGACAATTAGACATACCCGCGGAGGCTAAAATGGCACAGATAAATAAATTAATAGAGGCCATACAAAAATTGCCGCCCGTGACTGATTGGAATAAAGTGGTTACGTGCAAACAGAGAACAGGAGAGGATGCTAGTGATTATTTAGACAGATTGCGAGATGTTTTTCGACTATATTCGGGAATAGACCGGGCACAAATCGACAATGCCCTAAAACCCCTTTTTATTAATGGTCTGTTGCCGAAATTGAAGAGTGAAGTGGAAAGACAGTGTATTGCTTGGGAAGGCAAGCCGATGCAAATTATGCTTTGCATCATCAGCGAATTCAGGCCAGGAACAGTGCTATAAATGCCGAAAAATTGATGCAACTACAGACACAAGCCCTGATGACTACGAACCAACGCAATAGGTTTTCTATGCAACAACGCAACAATGCAACAGACAACAACTATGAGTCAGGAGAAAACCAGAGGTCAAAATGGCAACCCAGAGACCCAGACATGCAACCCAGCAAGACAAGTCAACAAGTGGACATACCAGGTAACGACAGAAACCGGTGTTTCAATTGTGGAAAGAGGGGACATTGGAAAAGGGCATGCCCATACCCCAACAGAAGACAATTTCGACAGGGAAACCAAGGACAGGGATACTACCAACTACCACCACCTCAGCCAACAGATAGGGCTCTATTGAGGAACGCCCCAATTAAGGGAGGACCTCAGCAGAATAAATGGTCTGCAACGCCCTTCTGACTAGATCAGAATGACCAAGTGGCAGCACTTCCTTTAATTTCAAGGTCGGCTGCACAGGAACCAAATGTTAATCTGACAGTAGGCGGATGCAAGGCTCCTTTCTTAGTCGATACGGGGGCCACGCATTCCACGTTGCGACGAGCAGACTTTCCCAATATACCATTGTCAAAACACTATATGACGGTGGTAGGAGTATCAGGGGTTCCCATACATATGCCTGTCACAAAGGAATTACGTGTCCAACTTGGCCCGTTGACTGCACAACATGCCTTTCTTGTGGCATCTGGCGTTCCAGTAAATTTGATAGGAAGAGATTTATTGTGCAAATTGAACTGTACTGTCATATGTACGAAAAACGGAGTGTATCTAGAAATGCCAGAACATTCCCACGACTTCGTCATTGATATGCTACAAAGCGCAATAGAACCAAGAACACATCGATGGGAAATCAATGATACACAAATGGCAGAACTTTTGTACGATAGTTTTATGACATTGAAGGTTGCAATGCCCGAAGTACAGGAGTGGGTAGACAGCTACTTGATGGACTCTCTGAAATGGCAGACTGATCTTCACTGTATGACATGTCATGACCCTATAGGGAAGGAGGTGTCCTATGCAGAGAAGGTTTCTAGATACCTGGACACAAGGTATGATGTACATATAACATCACTGTGGGTAGGAGAACAGGGAATTGGCATGTCAGTGTCTTTGACGCCAGATCAACAACTCCTGTGGAATCAACCAGAAACAACAACCCCACACGTCACCTTAGCGGTGGCACAAGGATATGAAGCAAAATATGTTGGAACAATGATTGCAACTTTGAAAGATTGCAAAAACATGAGATACATGGGAGAAATTCAACAAGCCCCACTTTATGACTTAGATGGAGTCGGATTTTGCTGGCAGCTTGTAGAGCAGGCGCTTTCTTCAACCTTCATCATGATTGATGAACCAATTAACACTAAAAATGTTGGGCTATACCTACTCAGCTCCGACACCAACGGGGATCCGGACCCACTCGATCAAATACCAACATGCTTGTGGACAACGCATCCGAATGATGTGGGACGGATCAAGAGTGTGGCACCGGTAAGGATCACAGTAGATGATTCTAAGCCACTGCCTAGAAAGCGCCAATATCCATTGAGACCAGAGGCAAAAGCTGGTATTGCACCAGTGATTCGATCATTGGCGGATGAGGGAGTTATAGTTCGCACCGTGAGCATGTGCAACACTCCTATTTTACCTGTGAAGAAGCCAGGCAAGACTACCTGGAGATTTGTACAGGATCTTCAAGCAATTAATGATTGTGTCATCCCAGCCTATCCGGTGGTCCCTAATCCCATCACTGTACTGTCAAGTATTCCAAGCAATACAAAGTTCTACTCCGTGGTGGACTTATGTTCGGCGTTCTTTAGTGTACCCATTCATGAGGATTCGCGTTATTTGTTCGCGTTCATGTACGAAGGCTCACAGTTCACTTGGACGCACAAGGGTACACAGAGAGCCCAACTTTGTTTTCACGTGCTCTACATGAAGACCTCAGCGACATTGAGTTTCCTGGAGGCTCAGTGATGGTACAATATGTTGACGACCTTCTCATATGCTCGACTTCAAAGGAAGCATGTAAACAGGACACTGTTGTGCTACTGACAGCATTAGCAGACAAAGGCCACAAGGCCTCGAGAGATAAGCTGCAATTCTGCAAGGAAGAGGTGAAATATTTAGGACATATTCTGAAAGGAGATACGAGACGACTTTGCCCTGAACGTGTAAAGGCGATCAGGGCACTCCCAAAACCTACAACTGTCAAGCAGATGAAATCTTTCCTGGGGACAACAGGGTTTTGCCATCAGTGGATTGCTGATTATGCATCACTGACTCGCCCTCTGCTGGACATCAGCTTACCAAACAGTCCAATTCCTTTGAAATGGACCCCGGAGGCTGAACGAGCTTTTACGACATTGAAAGATACCTTAGCATCAGCTCCTGCTTTAGGACTGCCGGATTATGAAAAAAAATTCTTTCTCTACTCACATGAGAAAGGAGGATTTGCCCAATCGGTGTTGGCGCAAAAACATGGGGGAAAACTGCGCCCTATAGCGTATCACAGCACTCGATTGGATCCAGTAGCACGAGGGTTTCCACAGTGCTTGCGAGCAGTGGCAGCAGCATCGTATGCAGTAGAAGCCACAGCTACAATAGTCCTGGGGTGCCCCTTAATTCTCCTTGTTGAGCATGCCGTGGCGACGGTTTTGCTGAAGGCAGGAACACAGCACCTTTCAGCATCAAAGGCTACAACGTATGAACTAGGATTGTTGGCACCGTCAAACCTCACCATTCAGCGTTGCCCAACGCTGAACCCAGCATCTATGTTGCCAACAGAGGAAGATGGTGAGCCCCATGATTGTGCAGAGGTATTGGCACATGCACTAGTGCCTCGCATTGACTTGAAGGACATTCCCATCCCAGACGCAGATCTGGTACTGTATGTTGACGGATCATCATCAAGAGCATTGGACGGTACACTACTGACGGGATATGCAGTATGCACAGATGCTGAGACATGGGAGAGTGGGAAATTACCAAACACATACTCGGCTCAACAGGCAGAACTGTATGCATTAACTAGAGCCTGTCATTTAGCGGAAAGCCAGAGAGTAACCATTTATACAGACTCCAGGTATGCGCATGGGGTCGTTCATGATTATGGTGCTCTCTGGAAACAGAGAGGATATTTGACATCTTCGGGAAGCCAAATAAAAAACGGGAGGTTGATTGCTAGCCTCTTGGAAGCAATCCTTCTACCATCGGCCATTGCAGTGGTAAAATGTGAGGCCCATACACAAGGAAGAGATGAGGTCTCACAGGGAAATGCAAGGGCGGATGAAGCAGCGAAGCTTGCGGCACATTTGGAACAAGACCCGGTGATCATACAGGGACCTGTAAGGGTTCCTGAAAATACCCCGACGCTGCAAGACATCAGCGCTATGCAGGAAGTGGTGGAAGACCGGGAAAAAGAGGTGTGGGTACAGACTGGATGCACATTTGACAAAGAATCTAAATTATGGACTACTCCCGATGGACGTGTTGTCGCCCCTCGCCAATTGTTGCCATGGATTGCTCGTCTGGCTCATGGAGTGAGTCATACAGGTAAAGGAGTAATGTGTGCATCAGTTTGCATCAGATCGTCTGTTTGCCGTGTCGTGTCTTGAGGCCTTGTACAGTGTGCACTGTACAACCTTGAGGCTTTGTTTTTCTCTCAGCGGTCCGTCGTTTGTGATCCAATAACTTTCGTTCTCTGTATTCCCAGGCTTTTCACCCATAGCCTACTTCCTTGTGTAAATCTCAACTCAAAAAAAAAAAACAAAAAAAAAAAAACATTTCCTTCTCTGTTCTCATTCGTTTATTCATTCTTATTCGTTCGTTCGTTCTTCGACCACGTGTTTCTCCCCCATTTCCCCAGATAGTTTTCACTCATTAACCTTCAATGTTTACACTTTCCCCTCAAGTTATGTATTCCGTCATATTTTATAACACCTTTTTCTTCTTCTTCTTTAAAAGGCTGCTTTCGACTTGCTCACCAAATCAATTCATCCCAAAAAAAATATCCATCTCCTATAGTGCCTTTTTTCTACATTCCCTAAACTCTCCTGCACTCCATCCTCCATCCAGCGTCCTTAAACGTATTTTTAACTCGAAGGTCACAAGAAACTCATTTTGCAATAAATGTTCGTTTCCCATAAATCGTACACTTTCAAAAATCCAATCTCACCCCTCCCCTCCAAATCTTCCCCATTACCCCTCCCCTCCAAATCTTCCCCATCACCCCTCCCCTCCAAATCTTCCCCATCACCCATCCCTTTCAAATCTCCCCCCTTGCCCCCTCCCTCCTAAACTACCCCCTCACCCCTCCCCGCCAAGACGCCCCCTCGCCCCTCCCCTCCTAGACTCCTGCCTCACCCCTCCCCTCAAAATCTCCCCCATATCCCATCCCTTTCAAATCCCTCCCCTTGTCCCTTCCCTCCCAAACCCCCCCCTCACCCCTCCCCTTCAAATCTCCCCACCCTCATTGCTTCTCAATTTCCCCCCTCTCACTCCCCCTCCTCAAAGCGCCCTCCCCGCTTCTTCCCCCTTCAAACTCTCACCTCCATCTCCCCCAACCTTCTGCCTCGCTCTTCCCCCTCCTCAAATAATACCTCATTGTGGCTCACTCAATCACCATCAAACCTTTTGTCCGCCCCATCCTTCCCTTTCTCCGAGCTATTCTGAAATCTCTGACACACCTTCAACAGCTCTCCCTATCTCTTCCACCTCTTCCACATCTTACCCTACCCCTCCTCCCCCCTGTTCTGTATCTGATGCTCCCCCTTCCTCTTCATTAACGGTATGGACCTCAAACATCCGGGGCCTTCGTTCAAACTTAACTGATCTCTCCATACAGGTTGCTTCTGTCAAACCAGACGTGATCTGCTTAACAGAAACTTTCCTCCTTTATGATGTCTCTGATTCCATAGTATCTCTCCCGGGCTACTCCCTCCTCCGGTATGATAGACCTGAGCCTCGTCCTGGAGGCGGGGTTGCTATCTTTATCAAAAACTCTCTTCCTCACTCGCCCTGCACTGCACTCTCTCCACCTCACCCCCAGGAATACCTCTGGCTACGGCTTCCCCTTCGCTCCCACCTCTTGTTCATATGTGTGTTGTACCGTGCACCAAACAGTGATGACTCCATCTACATCTCGCTGTCTGATGATATGGACCAACTTCTATCTACTCATCCCAACTCTCTCTTCCTCATATGTGGTGATTTCAATTGTCACCATGCCAGTTGGCTGGGTGTGGGTACCTCTCTCACCAGCCATGGCTCTTCAGCAAAGGACTTCTGCGACTCACTGGGACTGACACAATCTGTCAATTTCCCGACCCGGATCTCAGTCAACGGAACATCTTCTCTTCTGGACTTGGTTATGACTAACTTCCCTGAAAATGTCTGCTGCTCTTCTTCTGCTCCGATCGGATCATCTGATCATGTCCTTGTTAAAGTGGACATCTCTCTGACCATCCTCAGGGAGCCTGCTCAGCGTTGACGAGTCTGGCATTTCACTCAGGCCAACTGGCACGGTCTTCAAGCAGCCATCAATCATCTGGACTGGTCTCCCATCTCTACCACCTCTGACATCAACTCATCCTGGGAATTCTTCCAAAGTAAATTGCTCTCTCTCATGCACAGATTTATCCCATCTCGTCTTCAGTTGTCATACCCTTCCTCCCATCCATGGTACACGGAATCTTGTGGTGAGGCTGTTGCCCAGAAACAACTTGCCTTCGTCTCCTGGAAAGCAAATCCAACGGAAGGAAATCTCATTTCCTTTCACAAAGCCCGAAACAAGTGTGTGTCCACCCTCAGGAGAGCCAGGAAACAATATCTCTCCGTTCTCAAGACCGAACTCTCTTATCTGTCTCCCTCTTCCAAATCCTGGTGGCGTCTGGTCAAATCCGTTTCTGGTGTTTGTTCCCCCTCCATCCCCTCCCTTACCTCAAACGGCTACACAGCTGACTCCGCACGTGAAAAAGCTGAATGCCTCAACTCTGTGTTTGCCTCTAAATCTTGTGTCCCAAACCCATCCCTCTCTGTACCCACCATACCCAGTCGTACCCTGCTGCTCCTGGACTCCGTGTCCTTTCCTCCTGACAAGGTGGAAAAGTTTCTGTCAACCCTCGACTCTGATTCTGCAACTGGACCCGACGGCATCAGCCCACGGGTCCTAAAATCCTCCTCTGCCGCTCTATCTCACCCTCTCTCTGTTCTCTTCACCCTCTCTTTTGCTCAAGGTCAACTGCCATCTGCTTGGAAATCAGCCAACATCACCGCTTTGCACAAAAAAGGTGCAAAAACAGATCCTAGCAACTACAGACCAATCAGCCTTCTCCCAATTATCAGCAAAGTCATGGAATCCATCATTGCTTCGGATATGAAATCTTTCCTCTTCTCCAATGGCTTGATCTCTGATCATCAATTTGGTTTCAGACCAAGTCACTCTACTCTGGACATGCTGCTTCTGCTGTCTCAACAATGGATGGAGGTCCTCAATGCCAAACAGGAAATTAGAGCTGTCTCCCTCGACATATCACGTGCCTTCGACACGGTCTGGCACCCCGCTCTGCTCACCAAACTCTCCTCCTTTGGTATCCATGGAAATCTCCACGCATGGCTGGCGGACTTCCTCTCTAGTCGTCGTCAACGTGTGGCCCTGAATGGGTTTCTCTCATCTCCTCTTCCTGTTCAGGCTGGAGTTCCCCAAGGCAGTGTTCTGGGCCCCGTGCTTTTTCTGGTCTTCATCAATGATCTCTCTGACTCTCTCGAAAATCCTCTCTATCTCTTTGCTGATGACTCTACTCTCTGCCGCTCCATTCCTCTTCCCTCAGATCGGCAGTCTGCTGCCTCCTCACTCTCTGAAGACCTGGACAAAATCACAGACTGGTCAAACAAGTGGAACATGTCTTTCAATCCTGACAAATCTCACACTCTTACTATGTCTCTCCGAAAAGATCGACTGGACAACCCTCCCATCTACTTTCTCAACAATCCTCTCCAAGAAGTTCTGTCGCTCAAGATTTTGGGTCTCACTATCTGCCATGATCTTTCTTGGGAAAACCACATTTCCAAGCTGGCCTCCAAAGCCAGTCACCGACTGGGCATCCTCCGTCGTGCGAAGTCCTTCCTCGGCACACCTGAGCTCCTCACCACATACAAGGCTTTCATCCGCAGCTCAATGGAATACTGTTCTCCCCTATGGGCCGGTGCTCCTGCCTCACACCTAGCTCGGCTTCACGCTGTTGAAACCAAAGCTTTCAGAATTATTGGAATCTCCCACGATGAAGCTATCTCTGAGGGCCTTTCACTCACTCACCGCAGGCAGGTAGGTGGTCTTTCTGTCTTCTACCGACTCCTCTCCGGCCTTGCACCCCCAGCTCTCTCTGTGCTCTGTCCCCCAAATATTCCTACAGGTCGCACAAGATCTGCCAGCAACCCTCTGATGGTTAAACTGCCGAAATCTCGGCTCGCTGCTCACCTTCACTCTTTCATTCCTCTTTTCTCCCGCCTCTGGAACAAACTCCCTCACTCCCTTCAATCCCACTCCTCCCTCCAGGTCTTTAAAACAGCTGTTCACCACCATCTCTTATCTTCCCCCATCCAAAACCTTGATCTTTTCTACCCCCGCTAATTCACCCCAGATCCACCTTGTTTGAAATTCCAACTTCTTTCCTGGAAGTCCTGGCAGTGTCCATATGTTTTATACCTCTCCCACCGCCCCCTTCCCATGGCCCCCCCCCAAAGCCCTCGCCCTCTCTCAGATCTCTCGATGTCTCCATGTCTCTCGGTCCCTGCTCTCAAATGTTGTGTTTGTGTCCTTCCCCCTCTCTCCCCATCTTGTCTACCGCTCCCGATGTTATATGTTTTATGTGTCGGTTTGTCTTTCTGTCTGATTAATGTTCGCTCTTTCACGAGCCTCGATCTTGTATACAAAAAAAAAAAAAAAAAAAAAAAAAAAAAGTGTTAAAACAATGGTATGCACCTGGGTTTACACTTGTGGCAGAGCAATGTTGTGCTACATGTCAGGTGTGTCAGACGTATAATCCAGGCAAAGGTGAAAAGACTACACCAGGAGCTCATCCCGCACCGTCAGGTCCGTTTGTACATTTACAGATGGATTTTATCCAAATGGAAAAGTGCGCTGGATTTCAGTTTGTCTTAGTGATTGTAGACATGTTTACAAAATGGGTAGAAGCTTACCCTTGTCGACATGCAGATGCCAAAACAGTGGTGAAGATTCTGTTGAAGGACTTCATATGTCGCTTTGGAGTTCCTTGCAGGATTTCTTCTGATCAGGGTATGCATTTCACAGCAGATGTTATTAAGGAATTGGGTAAGACAATGCAGATAAACCTTCATCTTCACTGTCCTTATCACCCCCAATCGGCGGGAGCAGTGGAACGACATAACGGAGTAATAAAGAACAAGCTGGCCAAAATCTGTGCGGACACTAACTTGAAATGGCCAGATGCCATTCCACTTGCACTCCTCGCAATGAGGGCTACTCCCAATAGGAGAACGGGATTATCCCCGCATGAAATCTTGATGGGGAGACCAATGCGGGTACCTCATTCACCTCCCCTGATGATCAAGGAGATGGATATTCACCAGATGGATGATTTGATGTACTCTTTCTGTATTGAATTGACCAAAATCGTGAAGATGTTTCATTCCCAGGTGAAGGAAGCTTTACCAGAACCTGCAGAGAATGAGTGTCATTCTTTTCAACCTGGAGATTATGTGTACATCAAAATTTTCAAACGAAAAACTGCGTTGACACCACGATGGTCAGGACCACATCAGGTGCTGTTGACAACGCATACTGCAGTAAAATGCCAAGGCAGACCAAGTTGGATTCATGCCTCTCATTGCAAGCGAGCACATGGTGCTAAAGTGGATGGCCCCACAGAAAATGAGGCTGCACCTAGCAGCCCAGCAGAACATTCAGTGGCGGATAAATGATACTCGTGATTTACATTCATTTGAATTACATTTTAACGCCCCTTGTAGTGATTGATTATTTCATCATGTAGTAGTCCTACTTGAGATAGTGACATTTATTTGCCTACATGACATACAATTACCTACTGATATTAGTACAGCATGAGTGATAATGTAGCACAATTACACTCATGATCAAGGGAGTTAGGTGGACCCCGGGATATAAGGGAATCAGGGAAAGGCAAATAATCAGATTGATGTTAAATAATAAGGAATTTTTAGGGATTTTCTTTCATTAACCTGTTAGGAAGTTTGTTAGTTACGATGTTGAATTTTATTGACATGTAATTATGTTATAGGTACGGACATATACAAGGGGTAGCTCACATGTTTTACAGATGGATACAGGTGGGACAAAGGGAAACACCTTATCAAGACAAGCCGACCAATCAAGGGAAACCAGAGACTTCTACTTCAGATACTCCTTGAAAATGGTGATATTTATCCTAGGAATGGGTTCTCTAGTAGTGGGGACTCTGTGTTGTATGGATTATTTTGGGGTAATGAGGGAACAAAACGCAACACCAGCAAATGATATACAGATATATGATCACGCGGAACGACAAAAGCAGAAGAGAAGTTTGATGAAGGATAAAGACACACCTTTAGAACCCGATGGATTACACGGGATTAATACTTTTTTACATTTAGCCCATACAAGGGCTGCTATAGCAAATGAAAGTAATTGTTGGATATGTACACAAATGCCGCATTCTAGTGAGATCGGAGTACCATTGGAGGCAGTTCCTTTTGGTTGGGCAGAGTTATGTAGCCGCTTCCCTCACACCCTGATAGCATCAGATTTTAACGGCCAACTGTCCGGGGAAGTGGGATGGCAAAAAGGGGGATATAATTGTAACCAATTTAAGGACAGTTATAGACCTACATATGATAAGAACAAAATGCCCTCTTACATGACCGTCCAGCAGCAAATGACAGGATTAATGTGTATCACCAGACCCCAAACGCCTACGCATAACAGGTCTATGGGAACCTCTAAATGCCACAATTATGGTCGTGAAGAAGGCTGGATGAGAACACCTGTCCCACTAGGACCAAATGGCACGAAGGGTTTAGCTTTATATTGGGAAGGCATGTGGGGAATGGACAACACATGGACATATAATAATACGTATTTTATATGTGGACACAAGGCATATCCGTATCTTCCCTCGGGATGGTTCGGAACATGTTTTCTGGGGTTTGTGCTTCCACACATGCGCCTGTTAACAAAGTCACCAACGCATATCCTGCATTCTAGGCAGAAAAGAACTATTAGCATGGGGGAATGGATTGGAATGGTAATATTTCCATTTTATGGAACCTGGAAGGCAGGGCGAGAACTCAGGCACATGGCATTGGCTATGGAGAAGTTGGCAAATAAAACAGCTAGTGGATTGGAAAAACTTACAAGAGAGCTGGCAGCAACAAGAACGATGGCATTACAAAATCGTATGGCATTAGATATGCTGTTAGCAGAAAAAGGAGGTACATGTGCAGTCATTGGTACAGATTGCTGTACGTACATACCTGATGATTCAGAAGAAATTTATAACATAGCCGATACAATCAGACAAGAGGGAGCAAGATACCACGATTATATAAAAGGGGGTGCCTTTGCATGGTTGGGAAACACATTTGGAGGGGTGGTAGCTAAGATACTCCAATATTTGTTTGTTGGTTTAGTAGTTATATTGGCAATTGTTTTAGTGGTGGCTTGCTTGAAAGCCTTAGTGACGGTGTGTTTGAATAAGGTAACCAACAACACGATGATAACGCATGAAGTGACAAATGAGGAAAGAAATGTGGAACCAGAAAAGGAAGACTTTTATGGCGACATAATTACTGAGATTAAAAGATTAAATCAAGTGATGTTGCAAATGAATACAGTAGAATTAAGATAATGGCATAACGACAATGTTATGAGTTGTGTCAATTACAATATCAGTGAACTCATATCACCACGAGTGACACACTGTTAGGAAGAAAAAAAAAAAAAAAAGGGAAAAGAAAAATGTGGAGAGGAATTATGGTAATAATACATTATGCTTAATTTGTTGGTTTGGGAAAATTGTTGTTGGGAATTAGATATTCCCGTTTGTGATTGTAATCATATACAATTTATTTTCTTAGAGTAGTGCTAAAATACCTGCATGAGTTAATTTTTGAACTATATTAACCTGAAAGCAATTGTGGATGCTATTCTTAGTTTAGCAGTGAAATACATACCTGATTGAATATTATTTGTGTGACGCATATAAATGAATATAACTTTTTTGTGTTAAGGAAAAACAACAAATTGTTGAATGTGAAACTGTCGGAAGATATACATGATTATGCTGATTTCATGGTAGGATGTACCCTATCTGATTCAGTGTGTGTGGAAAGCAGATTCAGATGTGACTGAGCATAAGGATAAGACGAGATCACATTTGAAGGGGGTGCTAACGGAATTGGGAAGAAGTTCGAGAAAGAAAATTTGTGGCAAAAAAAAAAAATGAAGTTAAACGTGGCATACACCCTCTTTCTCAAAGAATGATGGAGACATTCTCCCGTGTAACTTGGAGATGGATGCTTACCTTCACCAAGGAAATTTATGTGACCATTTGCCTGGATCACACTGCAACATATGAAAGAAAGGCGATCACTTACTCTTGTTCGAAGGCTTGGAACATTCAACACATCAGAAGTTGCAGGACAACGACACCTTACCTGCAACCTCTGTGAAATGCGGGGACATATGTTATTACTTCACCAACTTCCGGGGAGCCAGCATGGAGCTGCAAAGCAATGGCTGTGCCTTTTCACAACAGCTGTGCACGATTCTGCGGGCCACTCCTGGTATGGACCATGGATGACCTGAACACCATGGTCCCAACATCATTGTGGATGCATCCGGCATCCCTGTTCCACATCTTGCTGGCCAATCAACGTCACACCAATACTTGCTGCCCACTCACAATGAGGGAGGAGGCAAGTCGACTACAACTGGGTGAAGGCCTTGTTGAGGAATTACTATGGTTTACAGCAAAAAGTGGCAAGAATGCTACATGGAGAGCAGGGTCAGTCTATGACTCCGCAATGTTACCACAACAGCGAAATCCTACACAAAGTAGTGCAGGTGCTATGAAGACATTAGGAGAAAATGTTTCATACCTGGATTCAAACACAAGTGATCAGCCCTTCCTTTCAAACAAAGTCAACATTTGTGTGGAGGCAAACGTTTTTGCCAGATGGTGCAGATGCTTTACAAAACTTGAAAATGAAGTGAAATTGTTGTATCTTGGTGATGGTGAAGTGTTGTTTTGAAAAGATATTTGTGATGCAAATGCAATAGATTGAACAATATGGAAGGAGTCAATGACCAACGAAATGTTTTGTGATTCTTGCAGGATGACGGTGTATGCCTAAGGGAATTTGATTACCAAAGTTATGGTTTGAATACTTGTATTGATATTTACTTGTAGATATTGATTATTTACTTATACTTGTAATGATGTTTACTTGCAGTGATTGATTATTTACTTATACTTGTAATGATGTTTACTTGCAGTGATTGATTATTTACTTATACTTGTATTGATGTTTACTTGCAGTGATTGATTGTTTACTTATATTCATGTTTAGATTAATGGTTAATATAAACAAAAACAAAATAGATGAGGGAATTGTGGAAATGTAACTCATTGATTGGGACTGGTAACTCATTGATTAGGACTGGTAACGAAGCAGATAGACGATTTCGTAAATGAATGTCAGGAATGTGCACGAACATGGTAATCTCTTGTCCACCTGGTCACAGCCCCAGGCTGGAGCATCCCCCTATTGTTTGGTAAATGGAACTCGCAGCAGGAGGGGAGTGAGCTGGTGCCAGTGAGGCGACCGAGTAATGTTTGCGGAGAACGGATTAGGATTAGCGGAGGAAGGATTAACACTGCGGTGCCCATAAAAGAGTGAACATCTCCTTGACTGAGGAGCACTTGCCACGATAACCCCTGCCCGACGGAACGAATGAGCACGCAACGGGAAACAGAAAACAGGAGAGCACCGGTGAACGAAGAAGAACCAACGACTTGAATTACTAAATTCGTTATAGTATTGTAGTTCTTTATTGCATTGAAACAAGTGAATTATTAGCTAATAAAGCGTTGCTTTGTAAAAGCCCTGTTTAGTTCTTTTGTATCCTCCTGAGTCAAATAACTATTCCCGAACACTCTCATATAGTTTTTAATGACATAATCAAAGGGTATTTAATTTCAGTCACTTTTACACACAATGGTTTTAAACACACCGTATTGAACATTTACTCACCTAGTGATAGCACAGAAAGACTTGCCTTTTATACTAAGTTGGAAACATCTCTCATGCACATTGATTTTAATGGACTTGTCTGTTTGGGTGGAGATTTTAACTGTACCGTGGACCCTGCCCTTCATCGTAATGGAGAGGAGCCTCACCCAGCAAGCGCAGTGCCTCTGTTAAGATCCTTGTCCAAGTTCTCCCTTGTTGACGTGTGGAGAATCCGCAATCTTTCTGTCCGCCAATATACGTGGTGTCGGTGCTCAAAGAGTCGCCTCTCGCTCGCAAGATTGGACCGGTTCTATATTAACAGTATTTTTCTGAATATCGTGAGTGGCGCAGACATTGTCCCGAGTGGCTTCTCAGATCATCACATGGTTACGCTTTGTGCTTGCCTACCAGTTCAGAATCGTGGTGCTGCCTACTGGACCTTTAATGTGAGCCTTTTGGAAGAAAAAATGTTTGTTGATGCATTTCATGCATTCTGGAGGGCCTTGCTCCAATGTAAACCATCCTTCCCCCGCCTTGGGCAGTGGTGGGACAATGCCAAAGTACAGATGAGATTGTTTTGCCAACAATATGGAGCTTATCGTACTCAACACAACTCTGCCCTTCAATCCCTGATTGCCAAGGAAATATTATCCTTGCAATCCAACCTCTTGGCTTCTAGTACTGAGAGAACGAACTCTCTGCTGGCGAAGAAAAAATCTCTTCTTGCTGATCTATGTGCAAAGCAAGCTAGAGGAGCGCTGATTTGTCTCCGAATGGAGAACCTGTGTCATTTGGATACCTCCTCCAAGTTCTTTTTTGCACTGGAAGTCCGAACTAAGAGAGGTCAGCAGATACCTTCAGTAAGGATGAAGGAAGGAAGAATAACGCACGATCAAAAAGACATCAGGTATTCCCTCAAGAACTACTTCTCTGACCTGTATCGCGCTAAGGGAATCGATAACGAGATCACAGGATCCTTGACTTCCTCCTTACCCACCTTGTCGGAGTCTGCGTGCCTGCAACTGAACAAGGAGCTAACCATGGAAGAACTCCATGCTGCTTTACAAACCTTACCTTCAGGTAAGGCCTCTGGCTTGGATGGGATACCTGCAGAATTTTACAAAGCTTTCTGGGACCTCCTGGGACCAGAGTTACTCGAAGTTTTGGTTGACAGCCTACGATTAGGCTTACTGCCGCTAAGCTGTCGTAGGGCGGTACTCGCCCTGGTCCCAAAGAAAGGAGACCTCCAGCAACCGCAAAATTGGCGTCCCATCTCACTGCTTTGTACGGATTACAAAGTTTTCTCCAAGGCTCTTACCAACCGGCTCAGGCCCATGATTGGCGACATCATACACCCCGATCAATGCTACTGTGTTCCGAAAAGGACAATACATGACAGTATTTTTATCGTGCGTGATTTAATTGATATCTGTGATCTTAAACAAAGAAATGTTGGTTTGGTTTTTTTAGACCAAGAAAAGGCCTTTGACACCATTGATCACTTTTATCTTTTTTCGGTTTTACGTGGGTTTGGGTTTCCAGAAAATTTTATCTATCACGTACAGTTACTGTATAATAATATCTTTAGTCTACTCAAGGTTAACAATATTTTATGTCCACCTTTCCCGGCCAGTAGAGGCATTCGCCAAGGATGTCCTTTGTCTGGCCTCCTGTACTCCCTCGCACTTGAACCTTTGCTTGTTCGCTTGCGTGCACGTCTTCTCGGTTTCCTTCCGCAACCAACGGCGCACCCAGTTAAGGTGATCGCTTATGCAGACGATCTTTGCGTAATCGTTCATTCGGATGAAGATGTCTCCGCCTTGGTCCAATGTGTCCATGAATTTAGTTTGGCAAGCTCTGCAAAGGTCAATTGGAAGAAGAGCAGTGCTCTTTACCTTGGTCCACAAAATGGAGCCATTCCTCCAACTCTGCCCGAACAACTTGAATGGACAAGGGATGGAATCCTTTATCTCAGTGTTTTTCTTGGCCCTGGAAACTTCATTTTAAAAAACTGGGAGTCTCTTATAATCAAAACTGAGAGACGGTTGCTGAAATGGAGGGGTTTACTTTGTCAACTTTCTTATCGAGGCCGAACCCTTGTTATAAATAATCTTGCGGCATCAATGCTTTGGCATGTTTTAATGGCACTGCAGCCCCCAGATTTCATTCTCAAAAAGCTACAAGCTACTTTTATCGACTTTTTTTGCGGGGGTAAGCACTGGCTTCGACCTGGTGTGCTCAGCCTGCCTGCTGCTCAAGGAGGACATGGACTGATTGCTGTTTCTAGCAAAGTGATGGCTTTTCACCTCCTTTCACTTCGTAGGCTGCTGTACACCGACGTCTCGTGGAAAGCGTCGGCTCACTGCCTGCTTCAGCAAGCAGGGAAACTCAACTACGACCAAGAACTGTTCCTTATAGACACCACGAAAGTTGATGTAACACCAGTTCCTCTATTCTATAGGAGTATGCTGGAGGCATGGCAAGCGGTTCCTGTTCGCCGTGACAACAGGAACTATTCTCTTGAGCTGTTTTTAAACGAGCCCATCTTTCTAAATCCCATATTTGAAGGGGTCTGCAGTAACCGTGCTTTTATGCAAAAGTTTATCGACGTCGGATGCATCAAGGTTAAACATCTCAGAACCCCTTTTCCTTACAAGTGGAAGCCAGCTGCTGACATTGCTGTAGCCACCGGAGTTCGATCCATTCGAGTCATAGGAAGGATCTTTTCTGTGATCCTGCGTTTTTTCAAGGGAACTGGGCTAAAATGGGCCCCACAGGCGGAAGCTAGCCCTTCTTTATCCGAATTTCTCTTTCCTAGACTTCTACTTCATTTTCAGGGCTTCACCCCTTTTTATTTGATGGAGAAATCTTGTGTTTATGCTTTGTGTGTTTTAACCCTTGTTCACGATAGACCCGCAGAACCGCAAGCGCACTGGGGGAGAATGTTCCGGACCACTCCTTCCACCACCATCAATTGGCTTACTATGTACAAGGCCCCCATCGCCAAGTGCTCCGGAGACTTACAATGGCGGCTGGCGCACTACATTTTACCATCAAATGTTTTATCGCATCGCATATGTTCCGATAACACGGAATTATGTCCGTTTTGCGGTGCGACGGAAACCATTTCTCACATTTTTGTTGATTGTCCTCGGTTGGCACCCCTTTTTACAGTTTTATCGCGTGTGGTCCAGGGGCTTGGCCTAATTTTTACGCATTGTGTTTTTATCTTCGGTTTCACCACTTCCCGCCTGTGCAAAGATGAGTGCCTTTTAGCCAACTATTTGTCTTCTGAAGCAAAACTTGCCATATACTTGTCGAGAAAACACAGGATGCAAAATGCCTGTAATTCTGTTGATGATGCTGTTCACCTCTTTAAAGCCTTCTTCACATCGCATGTAAATCTTGAGTTTCAATCGAATGATTGCACAGTGTTCTCACAACGGTGGTGTGTCAAGGCATCCTTATGTCAACTGGCTGATGGTTCTCTTCCAATGAATTTATGATTTATCTTGTCTCCCATTTTAAACTTGTACAGCCATCGCCTTGAATTGTTTTTTGGGTTTTCACTGTGAACAATGTTTTCCTGGCAACAAACGGGGACAAATGTCGAATGTTTCTCTCTCTCTCTCTCTCCCTCTCTCTCCCCCTCTCTCTCTCTCTCTCTCTCTCCCTCTCTCTCTCCAAATTTGTGGGGGGGGGGGGGGTTACAGCTCGACCCGGGGGTAAATTAGTGAACGGATCACCGCTGTAGCCCCAGAAAGCTTGCAACTCCAAAGCGTCATACAGATGGAGCATCTGTAAGATGGAGAACCTACAAGATGGGGCACCTGCAAGATGGATGACCTGCAAGATGGATAACCTGCAACATTGCGTGCCTGCAAGATGGCGTACCTCCAAGATGGAGCACCTCCAAGATGGAGCACCTGCCCATTACGATCGGCCTTTTTCCAACACCTCTGGAGTGGCTCACAAGTCCCCAAGTTCATCAAGGAAAACATATCGGAAAAGTGTTATGATGTAATGCGTTCACAAACATTCCTCCAGCAGTGAACATGGTGACGTGTTACATGGTGCATTCAGAAAGGAACATGGTTGGGAAGGACACGGATGCTCTGTCGCTCCCGGCTACTGGTTGTGCGAGGTTTGTCTCCTGGTCTGTCCATTTGGATCGCATTGGGATCACCAATAAAAAAAAAGAAAAAGAAAAAAGTCTCTCTCTCTCTCTCCCTCTCCCTCTCTCTCTCCCCCTCCCTCTCACCCCCCCTCTCTCTCCCCTTCTCTCTCTCCCCCCCCCCCCTCTCTTTCCCTTTCTCAATTTTCCACTTAATTTAATCAAACGCTTAATTTGCTCTTGATGTGTTCATAGCTCTTGCGTGAGCATTTCCTTTAAAATTGTTTGTGGTTTCTGTTTGTGTCCTCACCTTTGGTTGGTAAAATTTTTATACTTGCTGATTTCTTTTGAATATCCTTTGTTCTTTTTTGGTGTGTTTATGATCCTTATATAATGTTTCTTTGAACTCGTTGCTTGGTTTAACACTGCTTTGTGGAATGGTTTTATACTTTTATAATAAAAGGATACAAAAGTCAAAGTCTCTCTCTCTCTCTCTCTCTCTCTCTCCCTCCCTCCCTCCCTCCCTCCCTCTCTCCCTCTCTCCCTCTCTCCCTCTCTCCCTCTCTCCCTCTCTCCCTCTCCACAGCTGCCGCTCGCTTAGCACGTGCGAGCGCCAGGTCTGCTCAGTCACTGGCGGTACGTGCTGTGTCTCTTGTTGCTTTTTCCTTTCTTCCTACCTTTTGGTCCTTTCTGCTGTCCGAGTGTCGGTGTCCTTTTCTATCGTCTTGTCTACTGAGCGAGAGAGGGAGAGACAGCGCGGTTAAAGTTATCCACTTTAGGTGGTTAACGGGATTTATTTATTTATTTCCCAGTTATTGTTGTTGTTGTTTTTTTTCATTTATTTCGGCTTTATAAACCTTTGTACCATTTATTGGTTACTTTTTTTCGTTTAGTTACTTCAAATGGCTAGCAAGAATAGTCGAAGTAATGCCGGTCGTGACGCCGATGAGGGGTTAACAGATGAACACGGCATGTGTTTTGTCCCACCGGAAGATGTCTCGCTGGAGGAGACGGTCCTTGCAATCAGAGAATTGATCGGTTGTGAGAACATCCGGGCAGCGTCCCGAATGCACCACAAGGTGGTTGTTTTCGTTTCACGTGTCCGTTTCGCGCGCATCGTCGTCGTGCAGAACGGACTCACCTTGGGCAATGACCAGTTTGTTCCGGTTTCGCCATGGAACACTCCGGCCTCGAAGGTAATACTATCAAACGTTCTACCGACGCTGTCTAATGAGGAGATTCTTCAGAAGCTCGGTCAGTCCGGCACTGTGGTGTCGAGAATTATCCAAGCCTCCATTCGCACCACAGACGGGAAGC
The DNA here is from genome assembly GCF_964187855.1 of Myxine glutinosa. Lineage (NCBI taxonomy): Eukaryota > Metazoa > Chordata > Myxini > Myxiniformes > Myxinidae > Myxine > Myxine glutinosa. The sequence continues at coordinate 84,280,806 of NC_136271.1, read as the reverse complement.
TTAAGCATATCGAAACGTTTAGACGGTTTTGTTATGTTGTTTTGAAGGATGGTTTGACGCAATTGAATGTCTCTCTCGTTTTTAAGTCGTCAAAACGTGAGCACAGGATTTTTGCGGCAACGGAGAGGTTGATTTGTTACGGGTGTGGTGCACATGGACACACCAGGCAGTATTGTCCTGATGGGGAGAAAACGTATGCTGCAGCAGCCGGACCAGCCCCACCCGTGACCATTACGGAGGATTCTATAGATGTTTCGCCTTCAGTGCGGGAATCTACATCGGACCATCAAGGTACGGCTAAGAGTGGTGCTGATGAGACCCATACGGAGGTGCGTCGTGTAAGCGATGGGTCATCCAGTACAGCTGGCCATCGTGCTTAAGGGAGAAGCCTCTACCTGTAGAGGGAATGATTTGTGAGGAGCAGCAGATTGTAGATGCGGCGTCTCGGAAAAATCTGAAACGGTCACTTGTAAGTACGAGGAATGAAGACAAAGGTGTTAAAGTGTTGGTGGTGCAGACAGGAAGCAGTTTAAACGATTCAGACAGTCCTTCACATGAAGATCAGCAAGGTGGTGAAACTATGGCTGACATGATACCACCTGCTCAGGATGAAGGGGAACCTTTTCCTCAAGGTTGTAAATCAACCTGATAACCGAAGAGCCTCCTGATGACCATATCAATTCTAATGGGGAATGCAAAATACCCATTACTGCTAATAACGACTCCTCCCCCCCCCCCCCCCCCCCCCCTCAGGAGGAAGAGCAGCCTTTGGAGATCTCAAAAGAAAATATTGTTAGATTTTTGAAGGAAACTTTCAGACAAAGGCATGTACGAATTAAGGATCATTTTCCTAATATCCAGGCCTTCCTTGCAGCCGCAAAACCTTTGCTGCGAATGAGCGAGCATGTGGAAATCTCCGAAACTGAATTTCAGCGGCTGAGGAAATCCATCACGAAGGCAAACAAGGAATTAAATGAGGAAGTGGACTTCACCCCCCAGAAGAATCAACTATGGAACTAAATGTTGTATCCTTAAATATAAATGGGGGTCGTGCCCCCTTACGGAGGGTGCAAACCATTCAAGCGGTTGGGAAAGAAAAGGCTGACATTATTCTCTTACAAGGGACCCACGCTACTAGTGCTCAAGTAGCCGATTGGGGGAAACTTTTTAAAGGGCAATGGTGGCTAAGTGGGTTCCCTACACCACGGGCCGGTGTTGCCATTTGCCTAAGTCACAAGATTTGTGCTCAACAGGTTTCATTTAAAGAAATCTATAAAGGGCATTTGATCTCCGTAGATTTTCTTTATAATACCCAAAAGATGATAGTAGTGAATGTTTATGCACCGTGTGACCCAATGGAGAGGAAAAATTTCTTTTCCACTCTGCGGGATTTTGTAAAAACTCTGGATCCAACAGCTTTTATTTGTATCGCGGGAGATTTTAATTGCACAATTTGTCCGTCGATTGATAGGAATGGTCATCAGCCTCATGTTGCCTCTACGAAAGCTCTAGAGGACACCATCAACATCTTTCTGTTTAAGAATGTGTGGAGATCACAACACCCACTCTCACGCTGTTATACATGGTGTAGATGCAATGATGGTATTATGTCAGTGGCAAGGCTGGACAGATTTTATGTGAACAAGCCAATGATGAATGTGGTGTCTGTCTCCAAAATTTTACCAACTGGATTCACAGACCACAGTTTAATCTCAATGTCCTTTAAGTTACCCTTTCCACCGGGTGGTAGTGCTTACTGGCCTTTGAATACTCGTCTCTTACATGACAAGGAATTTAATGAGGCCTTTCACGTCGTGTGGGAGAAAATTCGCTCCTCCAGACCTGAGTATGATAGTCTCTGGCTGTGGTGGGACATTGCAAAATCCCAAATTAAGAACTTCTGTCAACAATATAGTGCATACACCACCAAAATCCAATCAATATCAATCGATCAGTTAAAATCTGAAATTATATCGTTAGAACAGAAAGTTGACGAGGTTGGGAGAGGTGCACGTGACCACCTAATATGGGCAAAGAAAGCAGTGCTGGAGGAAGCGGTACGGCAACGGGCGATGGGTGCCTTGGTCCGAATGCGAATGAGCCATTTAACTCTGGACATGCCAAACAAAGAGTTTTTTTTTTTTTTTTTTTTTTGTATACAAAATCGAGGCTCGTGAAAGAGCAAACATTAATCACACAAAAAGACAAACCGACACACAAAACACAAAAAACAAGGGGAGCGGCAGACAAGATGGGGAGAGAGGGGGGAGGACACAAAAGAGAGGGGGAAGAAGGGGAAGGACACAAACACAACATTTGAGAGCAGGGACATCGGGAGGACTTGGGGGGAGGTGGGAGAGGATTAAAACATATGAACACTGCAAGGACTCTGGGGTGAATTACCGGGGGTAGAAAAGATCAAGGTTTTCGATGGGGGAAGATAAGAGATGGTGGTGAACAGCTGTTTTAAAGACCTGGAGGGAGGAGTGGGATTGAAGGGAGTGGGGGAGTTTGTTCCAGAGGCGGGAGAAAAGGGGAATGAAAGAGTGAAGGTGAGCAGAGAGCCTAGACTTTGGCAGTTTAACCATAAGAGGGTTGCAGGCAGATCTTGTGCGACCTGAAGGAATATTGGGGGGACAGAGCACAGAGAGAGCTGGGGGAGCAAGGTCGGAGAGGAGTCGGTAGAAGACAGAAAGACCACCAACCTGCCTGCGGTGAGTGAGTGAAAGGCCCTCGGCGTTGACTACATCGCAGGAGATTCCAATGATTCTGAAAGCTTTGGCCTCAACAGCGTGAAGCTGAGCAAGGTGTGAGGCAGGAGCACCAGCCCAGAGGGGGGAACAGTATTCCATTGAGTTCTTTAAGTTAGAGTCTTCCCTCAAAAGGTCACAACAAATTCATACTTTACTCACTCCCAATGGGTCCCTGATGACCTCCCAGCAGGCGATCAGGTGTACTCTGAAATGGTTCTATTCTAACTTGTATTCTCCTCAGAATGTGGACAATGAGGTGATACGAGAGTTAACTGCTGGGCTTCCGAGTGTCGAGGAGGATGAGCGATGCATGCTCGATTCCCCAATTTCGGCTGATGAACTTCAAGCAGCTGTGCGGAGCCTGAAAGATGGGAAAGCTTCTGGAATAGATGGCCTGCCCGCAGAATTCTACAAGACCTTCTGGGCCCTGACTTACTCGATGTACTCGATGAAAGCATACGTGTCGGAGAACTTCCAATGTCTTGTAGACGAGCAGTCGTTTGTTTGCTACCAAAAGCTGGGAATCTTCAACTGGTTGATAACTGGCGACCTGTCTCCTTATTGTGTGTTGATTACAAGATTCTCTCTAAAGTACTTGCTAATCATATGAAGACTGTGATCAGTTCAGTTATACACCCGGACCAGACCTACTGTGTGCCTGGAAAATCTATTTATGATAATATTTTTTTGGTAAGAGATGTTATTTCATGCAATAATTTCCTGCGTGACGATTTTGGATTGCTGTTTCTTGATCAAACTAAGGCCTTCGATCGTGTTGACCACAAGTACCTTTTTTCTGTCCTGAAAGAAATGGGGTTTGTTGAAACATTCATCTCTTATGTGAAACTCCTGTATACCAATACTCAATGTATGATAAAGATCAACAATAGGTTATGTTCTCCCTTTCCTTTCCAACAGGGTATTCGCCAAGGTTGCCCCCTCTCTGGGCTTTTATATATAGTCGCCCTTGAACCACTCCTTCGGTCTATTAGACAGCAAATACCTCAGGCAATGAGAAGTATAGAAGGAGCAGAATTTGTGCAGACGGCTTATGCTGATGATGTCTGTGTTTTGATTAGAAGCTCCAATGATGTCTCTGCTTTACAACGTTGTATGCGAGATTTCTCTGCAGCCTCTTCCGGTGGGATCAATTGGAATAAAAGTACAGCATTATGGTGTGGCAAAGGCAGTCTCTCTTGTGTATCACCACCCTCACTCCCACACAACCTGGTCTGGAGAACGGACGGGGTTAAATATCTTGGAGTGCATATTCGTAATCGTGAAACAGAAATGAAAAATTGGGAAGGAGTGCTGGAACAAATTATGGACAGATTGAAAGCATGGGAAGGACTGCTGAGGTCCATCTCCTATCGAGGCCGTACCCTTGTCATAAACAATCTGGTTGCAACAAAATTATGGCACAGAATTATTGCTTTTCAGCCATCAAACCAACTAATTATGGCTACTCAGCGAATGCTGGTAAACCTCTTTTGGAGTGGCTACCATTGGCTGAGGCCTGAGATATTGTACTACCCCTGGAAGGAAGGTGGCCAGGGCATTGTTGATATCTCTGGTCGGGTTGTGGCCTTTCGGCTGCACTCTCTGCAGAGACTACTGTTCGCTGAACAGCTGCCCTGGCGGCCCTTTGCATTTTTTCTGTTACAACAGGCTGGTAGACTGAGATATGATCGGCAGCTTCTTTTGATAGACCTCGAGCATATACATTTTGCCTCTCTTCCGAGATTCTATCAGAGTTTATTGGACACTTGGAAAAGGTTTGACGTCCACCGCTTCCTTGAGGGCTATAATTGTCGAATGTTCCTTCAAGAACCCCTTTTCTTCAATAATTATTTTCCTGGTATCCCTCATAGCCATGCCCTGATTAAAAAATGTATCCAAGGAGGGATTAACAAAGTATGTGATCTGAGAGATTCATCTGGAGTTAAGTGGAAACCTGCTGGTTTGGTGGCAACCTCAGTTGGATCTCGGTCTGTCCGACTTGTAGACCAAGTTGTACACATAGTCATTAGGAAATTGAGACAGCTAAACATCGGCTGGGAAGGTGTTGGTAACATTGAGGACTTTCGGTTAGGTTTCCCTGAAATCAAAGTGCTCCCTTCTTCTTCTCTTCAGCCGGAGATTTAACATACCCCCCTTTTCCTCTTGTAACTAAGATTGGAATCCGTGATCTCTCTCGACAAAATAAGAATGTACCCCTCTCTGGGAGAACACGAGTAGCTTTGTGGTCAGAGCGGTTAGGGTTGGGGTCTCCCTCTACCCCCCTTTGGCCTCACATGTACACCTTACCAATACATGGTGTGTTAGCGGACATACAGTGGAGGTTAACGCACTGGGTGCTTCCCTCCAATATTTTTGTTCACCGTATTAACAGCTCACTGCCGGAAACTTGTCCTTTCTGTGATCAGAAGGAGGATTTGTTTCATGCTTATGTACAGTGTCGTAGACTGGCATCGCTTTTCTTGTTCCTTGAATATCTTTTTCACCAACTGTCCTTCCCTTTCAATATGCATATGTTTATATTTGGTGTGTCTTTCAGGCCCACATGTAGAGACGTGGGTGTTCTTCTCAATTTTTTGGTTGCTGTTGCAAAATATGCAATATATAAATCTCGGAAAATTAAAATAGATAACGGCTATGGCTCTGATGCTATTTCTATTTTTAAAGGGTTTGTCTCAACACGACTCAAGCTAGAATTTGATTTCTTCTTCAGTAATGGAAACGTCCAACTTTTTGAGAGAAAGTGGTGTATTGGCAATGTTTTGTGCTCAGTCGATGATTCAAAAGTGGTAATTACTTTATAATTCCTGATTGATTTGACTTTTTTTCTTTGGAACTGATTGCTTGCATATATGTTTCTTCCTGTGTCCTTGATAGTAGTAGACCAGCTATTTATGAAAAAGTGCTCTAAAAAAACTTTGGATGGCATTTTCTGTTAAAAGCAGGCATCCATGCTGGATCACTTGGTTGGGGTGTGTGGAAAATTATGTGGGTGGATACCACCCTGTATTTTGACCTTGACGGTCATTTTCAAGGTCAAATGGACCTAAAACGTGCAAAAATGGGTATATCGTGTGGTGAAAATGTAAGTTGAACCCAGGTGTGACGCTCACTTAAACCACTGGGCGGTGTCTATAAGACCTCGGGACGTCCGCGACTCGAGGCCACTCCTGCGACTTTATACAATGACATGTAGAATTAAATGGTACGTACCCACTTATATTCTAAGCTTGCTTGCATTGACTGATATATCCAATCTTTCTCATATGATGCCTTGATCCTGACATATATGTTGCATGGTGTATTTTACAGGATGATGTTACGATCTAATTGAAATTAAACCTATCTATGGACGAGTTGTGGATCTGGTTGATTTTTCACAACACTTAATTTCAATTAGATCTTCGGAAAGGGCGGGACACGAGTCTTGCGATGGCCGGATGAACGCAGATCACAGACGAGCGTTCCCGACATTCTCTGCGCTCCTGCGAGGCCCACCTCGGAGAAGGATGACCGGCGGAGGACCCGTCGAGCTAGCTCCAGCTACGGAGCTCCGACTACTCTCGCCGCCGGTCTGCCTCAAAAGGACCGGATGCGATGGGACCTCGCAAGCCTTTTGCGGGACCGCGTCGACAAAACGCAAACTGCTCTCCTGAGGCCCGAACGCCGGAGCAGGCATGACAGACTCCGGCAAGGCGCCTGCTGAAGGAGGCCACTGGGAAATGTCCTGGGCCGCAACTCCGTCGGAACGACGGACCCGCTTGGCGCCGCAGGTATGAGTCAAGCCTCGGTTGCTCGAAACGCTAACGGCTCCGTCCGAGAGAATCATCCTAGATTTGCGTGCCTCGGCCCGAGATGAGATTCCCACGCGAGTGATCACGACTCCCATGTCGGCCATGCCTCCACACGGCCGGCACACTCCGACCACTCGCTACTCGGTGGAATCGCCTCCTCCGCGGGGGCCGGCACACTCCGACCACTCACTGCTCGGTGGAACCACCTGCTCCACGCGAATCGCGCACTGCTCGTCGGGATCACGCCGTGCCTCACACGGCCGGCTCACCCTGACCACTCGCTTCTCGGTGGAATCGCCTCCTCCGCGCGGATCGCGCACTGCTCGTCGGGATCACGCCGTGCCTCACACGGCCGTCTCACCCTGACCACTCGCTTCTCGGTGGAACCACCTCCTCCGCGCGGATCGCGCACTGCTCGTCGGGATCACGCCGTGCCTCACACGGCCGGCTCACCCTGACCACTCGCTTCTCGGTGGAACCACCTCCTCCGCGCGAATCGCGCACTGCTCGTCGGAATCACGCCGTGCCTCACACGGCCGGCTCACCCTGACCACTCGCTTCTCGGTGGAACCACCTCCTCCACGCGAATCGCGCACTGCTCGTCGGAATCACGCCGTGCCTCACACGGCCGGCTCACTCCGGCTGCTCGGGCCCTGCGCCCTTCGCGGGCACCACTCTGCGAGGCCGGCGATTCTGATCGCGGCCGTCAAAATCCCACCTACATGTGGCTACTCAACGAGGCCGGCGAACTCCGCTGCCCGGAATCGCCTCAATGGAGGCTCGCTTGGCACCATGCGAGGACTCGTCGCAGCACGGATGAGTTTCTAAGGACGTCGAGCGGGACCTTCATAGCCTTTCACGACACTCGGGCTTATGCTTATGATAGATGATCATATACCATGTGTATTCTATAAGATGATCGTATACCATGTGTATTCTATATGGCTACCTATGTCTAAAACTCCAGACAAAACGCGGCCCGAAAGCTGAACAAACGAGACGCTACTTCCGATCCTTTGACCCGAAAGCTAAACAAACGAGACGCTACTTCAGGGCGTGATATGTATTCGATCCTTTGACCCGAAAGCTAACAAACGAGACGCTACTTCAGGGTGTGATATGTATTCGATCCTCTGACCCGAAAGCTAACAAACGAGACGCTACTTCAGGGCGTGATATGTATTCGATCCTTTGACCCGACAGCAAAACAAACGAGACGCTACTTCAGGTCGTGCAGTCTATCGCTGCCAAGCATGCTCGCCCTCTCGACTCGGCGTGCTCGCCCCTCGACTCGGCGGGCTCACTCTCTCGACTCGGCGAAGCCGCACTGGTTCAACGGGCCGAGCTCAACTTTCGGTTTCCCTCGTACGCAGTGCGCCCTAGATAATACTTTTCGCTCGTCGGCCGGGTTCGTATTCCGCATACCGATCTCGAGCCCGCTCGAATGCTGCTGCCCAATGGACGCGAGACTTTAGATTTCGGAGTGCTACTTTACTCCGTCTGGGGATACCGCTCAGCTGGAACTCGCCGTCAAGCCCGCCCGCACGCGCCCGAACCAATTGATGACGTCATCGACTAAATCACGCGTTTGCTTTACAGCGTCATTAACGTAATTGCGTGCTTCGCGCGATCTCATCGGGGATTCGTTTACATTTCCATGTACCTTGGTAAACTATGTACCAAATGTCCTTTACGTAAACGACGTAAACTACGTAACGCGGCGCTACCTCAAGGTCGTGTGCCCGTGCCGTTTAGGGAGTACACGGTGACCTCGTGAAATGGTGACATTGAGCGTCGCGCCCGACTCCCTTGTCACCTGCGCAAGTAACGGGGGCACCGTACTGCCTGCTCGCCCTTGACTCTGGGCTTGTTGTTTATCGGACAGAGCTCTTGGCTCGTATCCACGCACATTTCGAGACTGCGAGACGCCTCGTCTGATTCCATTTTCCCTCTGCCCCAGACTGACTGTGGCTCAGACTGACCCAGACTGTGAAGGTCGTCTGACTTCGGTATGCAGCGCGCTGCTGCAACCTCGGTGGGGGGGGGGGGGGTGGGATCCCTGGAGGTTATTGTTGCTCGCCCGGATGCCGTCCGGTATAACGCCTCCCACCTCGCCCCTTTGTGGGGACCCAGGATGACGTCCATGGATGTCTTTGTGTCTTTGAGTGCGTCTTTGTGTCTTTGAGTGAGTCTTTGAGTCCATGGATGGTCGATCCGAGCCATTCAATGAAGGCGTTGAATGGATGGATTGGTCAGACATCCGTGGATGGTCAATCCATCCGGGACATCTAGATGGTCAATGGTCAATGGATGGTCAATCCATCCGGGACATCGAGCATGGATGGACAGTCCATCCGGGGCGATGGCTGTCTTTGGGTCTCTGAGTCTTTGCGTCCGTGGATGGACGATCCATCCGCGGTCCGGCTGGATCCGTGCCATGCAATGAAGGCGTTGAATGGATGGATCGGTCGGACATCCGTGGATGGTTTGTCGACCATATCACGCCCCTTAAACCACCAGCCGGGACTCTCTCTCGGTTTGTGAATGGGACAATTCAATTCGCTTTGAATTGGACAATCCTTCCATCCGGGGCATCCTCTCGGTAGCCGGTATAGCCGATCTTCTCCGATCCTCCGCGCGCTGTACAGCAGGACAGGATTGCCATATGCATCCCGGAGGTTCTGCGCGCTTCGCTGGAGAGGCGCGTTTCGGTCGTTTTTGTCGTCCATCCGGGACGTTCTCTCGGCAGCCGGTAAACGGCAGCCGGTAAAGCCGGTCTTCTCCGATCCTCCGAGCGCTGTACTGCAGGACGGGATTGCCGTATGCATCGCGGAGGTTCTGCACGCTCCGCTGGGGAGGCGCGTTCCGGTCGTTTTGTGCGTCGTCGTAATCAGCCATGCCGGTCGTTCGGGCAGCCTACGGAGGGCACTCGTGGCAAACGTTTTGCTTGAAACTATTTGCCGGAGCTTGTAATTCGTACGCGCTGCCGTCAGAGAGCGCTCGAGTCTCGTGATTTCAAAACAGGGGGACTCCGGGGTATCGCGTAACTCTCGTTATGGCTCTCGTCGGTTCTCTCCCTCGGCAATTCCATGACATGGATCTAATGTGGATCGACCATGTACCCTTGGGAGCCAAGGCAGGTACAGACTTACTGTAATGGACTTACTATAATGGCCTCCTGTCATGTAATCTTACTTACTGTTACAGCTTACTGTAAAGAGGCTTACTGATTTACACATCTTACACATCGACACATCTGCCTGAAATGCGTTGCATTGCGACGAATGGACATTCGCTCTTCGACAAGGTACACCTTATGTAATGAGTTGCATATCGCAAAGGTACACCTTATCCAGCACATAGGCCTGTGAGACTAGACTATCGTGACTCACAGGCTCATCGTCTGCCAGTATCGGACATGTTTGCTAACCAGGCTATGAGTGCATCTAGAGAACATCTGCCGTCCCTCCCTTCGCCTGATACACCCCTGCTTGAAGCGGTGAGGGCACTGAGGTGCCCCTCCGACACCTGCCTCCAGCGGCTACTCCGAAGCAGGGGACTCCGGATTTGGGGACGTCGTACCCGGTAGTTTCCGAACCTGTGCTGGCGGGGTAATTCGCCACACTGACCTCTACGGGTGGACCGACTGACCTGTACTACTGGTAATGGATTTGTTTCGTATAGCGCTTTCCAGGAAGCCCTAAAGATGCTTTGACAGTGTGCAAAACATAACACAATGGCGCAAAGACAAGAATCAATAGGGATATTTCTTTGACACCCTGATAATGATATAATGACTTCCTCTACCCATTAATGCTGACGCGCGCTCGCTTCCTGCCTAGTGGCAGCATGGTTTTAACGGCGGGGAGAATGTGGTGAAAATGTAAGTTGAACCCAGGTGTGACGCTCACTTAAACCACTGGGCGGTGTCTATAAGACCTCGGGACGTCCGCGACTCGAGGCCACTCCTGCGACTTTATACAATGACATGTAGAATTAAATGGTACGTACCCACTTATATTCTAAGCTTGCTTGCATTCACTGATATATCCAATCTTTCTCATATGATGCCCTTGATCCTGACATATATGTTGCATGGTGTATTTTACAGGATGATGTTACGATCTAATTGAAATTAAACCTATCTATGGACGAGTTGTGGATCTGGTTGATTTTTCACAACATATCGTTAGCCTATTTTTCATAACAGTTTCTGTTGCACTTAGAAATTTATAACCTTATTAGATCAATTGCCCGTAGGATGTAGAAGAACATGAGTCGATTCCACCCTCAATGTTGACCATGAAGGTACTTTTCAAGGTCAAATCGACCAAAAAGTGCTAAAAATGGGTATTTTCGAACCTACGGTATATTTTATATGACAATAACTTTCTGTTGAATGTAGAAACAGGCATCTGCATTGCATCAATTGCCTGTAGGTTGGGAACAAATAAGTGGTTGGATGCAACCCTGGTTTTTGACCTTCAAGGTCAATTTCTAGGTCAATTGACCCCCTAAAATAGAAAAAAATGGATATTTTCTCGCCTATGTTTTGACAGCATTTTTCTGTTGTGTGTAGTAACAGGCATCCATGTTGAATGCTTGGGGTGTGTGGAAAGCTTGTGAAAAAGTGGTGTTCTTTGTCAGACCTGAAGATAAACACAGTGATATCATTATAAATAAATAATTATAAAGAAATAATCGTGAATTTATACTTTAATTGTACAAAGGTATCACATAATTTTGTATGAAAAAATGTGAAAGAAAATATTGTCTCAAAATGTTTGTCAAATGTGTTGTGTAAAGTAATTAATATTTGCTTTGCTTCCTTTTTTCAGCATCCTGCCTTTGCAGTTGAGCCCTGGTTGACGCGATGGAGCCAGTGGCCATACTCAAGCGGAAAAGTGGACAGAGAGTCACAGAATCTGCATCATGCTTTGTCTGTGAGAACACTACGCCAGTTGCTGACCTTCGCACAGGGTCACCTCAAGGGAAAAAGAGAGCTAAAGTGGTTGCAGCGGAGCGGAGAAAACTGTGTGATAGAAGCAACGTGGACATCATAGAAAGACTCGAGGCACTATCTGAATCAGACTTTGAAGGATTAGAAGTCAAATGGCACAAGACATGCTACAGTGTATTTACATCGGACTCCAAGCTCTCCAGACTGAGAAAACAACGTTTGCCATCTAGTACCAGTACTGATGTTCAGGCAGGCCCTTCCAGCAGTACTGCATTACAACCAACACCTTACCTGCTGCTCCTTACCTGCTGTTGACTGGAAGAAATGCATCTTTTGCCAGCAGCAAAGCAAGGTACCACTTCACAGAGCGACCACGCTGGGGAAGTCAACATAAATAACTGAATATGCCAAATCGGATCTGGTAATGAGGACACGACTGGCAGGGGTTAGTGACTTGATTGCAGCCGAGGGATGCTACCATCTACCTTGCTGGGTTGCTTATGAGCGAAGATGCAAAAGGCAGAAAGCAACATCAACATCACAAAGAGCAGACAGAGACTGGTGCATGGGCAGGCTATGTATGGACTTAACCAGAGGATTGTCCCAGGGTCATGTATACGACATGGGGAAAGTATGGGTCCAGTATGAGAGCATCTGCATGGAAGAGGGTGCACAGGTGCCTCTGAGGTACAAGAGACGATCAACGTTCTATGAAGAAGTCCAAGAGTCGGTCGGATCGAAAGCCAGCTACGTCCGACCCCTCTCTCAAGGGCACTTGTATCCTGGTGAGCAATCAGATGTCATCATTTCGAAACATCTCACATAGTCATCTCAACATTCCATGTTCTTATCTGATTCAGAGTCTACAGGAGATTAAGGAGAATACAGCGAAAGAATAGGCTTCCAAGAGAACAACATCTTCCAAGACATGGTGCACGTTGCGCTCCAAATAAAGCAAGACCTTCTTGACACCCCAGGACATCCCAGCATGTGGCGAGGTATTGATGAGCATGTGGCACAGGTGATCCCAGATAGCCTCTACTTGTTCCTCTGGCTCCTGTTTGGAGGCACCGATGTCGTGAATGAGGGTCTGGTGGATGATGGCGACATCAGGCGGAAAGCTTGTAGCATAGCTCAGGACATTGTGTATGCAGTGTCCAACAGTCGGAAACTGACACCAAAGCACATTGGGCTGGGGATGGCTCTTCACCAAGCTACACGATCTGAGGCCCTGGAGATGGAAAGATGCCCTGGAGCTACACATAGCTCGGGCTAACTACCAGGCCAAGATATGGTTACAGGCAGACCAGGAGAACATCATAGTCCCCTCTCCAAGTGAAGCACCAGGATGGAAGCTGGAGTCTGGTAATCTGCAGGTAATCTGGACCAGGCTGCCATCTGTTCCAGGTGCCTGCATCCAACTCGTCACTTGTGGATGCAAATCAAAGTGCAGAACTGCTCGTTGCAGATGTTACAGACAGGACCTCAAGTGCACCACTGCCTGTGGCTGTGACGCCATTGACTGCTGCAATCCTGCAGGCCAGTGAACACTTAAACATTTGCAGGATATCAAGCACATCACATCATGCCCAAAGACACTTGTGTATTCACCTATTAGTATAGTTAGTGAGAAAATGCCTATTTTAAACATTATTCTTTGTTCAATTTGATCTTGAAAATGACCTTCAAGGTCAAAATCCAGGGTGACATCCACCCTCATATTTTTGGCCATCCCACAGGCAATTGATTTAGTATGGATGCCGCTTGGACATGCAACAGAAAATGCTGTAAAAAAACAACAGAGAAAATACCTGTTTTTACCCTTTTTTGGTACATTTGACCTTGAAAATGACCTTCAACGTCAAAATCCAGGGTGGCATCCACCCTCATTTTTTCCCACATCCCCTAAGCACTTGATCCAGCATGGATGCCTGCTTTTAACAGGAAATGCCACCCAAAGATTTTTTGTGTGACTTGGCTGGTCCACTATGAATACATTTCTCTCTCTCTCTCGCTTAGTTTTTCGCTTAATTTGCTCTTGATGTATTCATAGCTCTTGCATGAGCATTTCCTTTAAAATTGGTTGTGGTTTTGTTTGTGTCCTCACCTTTGGTTTGTAAAATATATATTTTTGTATATTTGCTGGTTTCTTTTAAATACCCTTTGCTCTTTTTGTGGTGTATTCACGATCCTTATGCAATTTCTTTAAACTGGTTGCTGTGTTTTTTTACAACTGCTTTGTGAAATGGCTTTACATTTTTTACACAAAAGTCAAGTCTCAGTCTCTCAGTCTCTCTCTCTCCTTCTCTCTCCTTCTCTCTCCTTCTCTCTCTCCTTCTCTCTCTCCTTCTCTCTGTCCTGCTCTCTCTCTCTCCTTCTCTCTGTCCTGCTCTCTCTCTCTCTCTCTCCTTCTCTCTGTCCTGCTCTCTCTCTCTCTCCTTCTCTCTGTCCTGCTCTCTCTCTCTCCTTCTCTCTCTCCTTCTCTCTCTCCTTCTCTCTGTCCTGCTCTCTCTCTCTCTCTCCTTCTCTCTCTCTCTCTCTCTCCTTCTCTCTGTCCTGCTCTCTCTCTCTCTCCTTCTCTCTGTCTCTCTCTCCTTCTCTCTGTCCTGCTCTCTCTCTCTCCTTCTCTCTGTCCTGCTCTCTCTCTCTCTCCTTCTCTCTGTCCTGCTCTCTCTCTCTCTCTCTCTCCTTCTCTCTCCTTCTCTCTCTCCTTCTCTCTGTCCTGCTCTCTCTCTCTCTCCTTCTCTCTCTCTCTCTCCTTCTCTCTCTCCTTCACTCTGTCCTGCTCTCTCTCTCTCTCCTTCTCTCTCTCTCCTTCTCTCTCTCTCTCCTTCTCTCTCTCCTTCTCTCTCTCCTTCTCTCTGTCCTGCTCTCTCTCTCCTTCTCTCTCTCTCCTTCTCTCTCTCTCTCTCTCTCTCTTTCTCCTTCTCTCTCTCTTTCTCCTTCTCTCTCTCTCCTTCTCTCTCTCTCTCTCCTTCTCTCTCTCTTTCTCCTTTCTCTCTCTCTCTCTCTCTCTCTCTATCTCTATCTCTATCTCTCTCTCCTTCTCTCTCTCTCTCTCTCTCTCTCCTTCTCTCTCTCTCTATCTCTCTCTCTCTCTTTCTCCTTCTCTCTCTCTCTCTCTCTCTCTCTCTCTCTCCTTCTCTCTCTCTCTCTCTCTCCTTCTCTCTGTCCTGCTCTCTCTCTCTCTCTCTCTCTCTCCTCTCTGTCGCCACCTGCTGGCCGTTTGTATGCTGGTTGTACTGTCATGGCGTCTGCTTGTGGAGGCCTGTGAGTGCTCTGTGTTGTTGCTCCATTCCCCCCCCCCCCCCCCCGTTTTCCCCCCCTCTGTGTCCTTGTACCTGTTCGTGGAGTCTTCCTGGCGATTCCCATATACGTTGAGACGGGAGAGAGAGCCGGAGAGCACAGGGTGATCGCTGGTAAGGGTTCGCCATTTTTGGGTGTCGCCCGATCGGTGTTTGCTCCTTCATCTTAAACCTCTATTTCCTTTTTTTCCTTTCGTTTATCCTTCCTTCAGTTTGTTTTGTTGCCTCCCTTTTCCGAAGTTAGGGAAATCGGAGAGGTCTGATTACTCCCATCCCCGGAGTTCGGGTAGGGAATATTATATTATATATTCACCCTCCCCGAGTTGGGGAGGGGTTGTAAGTGCAGCTGTTCCAGCATGGCAGCTGCACTATCTCGATTTACGGCCTTTCAGAGCCTGACCCGTAAGCACGGGTTCTTTTGTGTACCTCCGGAACGTGAGGTTAGTGTCGAGGACGTTGTCCTCGCAACCGGTCGTGTTGTCGGGATCGACAAGGTTGTTGCCGCTTCGCGGATGAACAAGCGGATCGTTATTTTTTTGTCCGACGTGGATTGTGTCCCACAAATTGTCGAACAGGGTTTGACAATCGATCCAGATCTATTTGTAATGATTTCCCCACTAGATAGCCCAGCGATAAAAGTCGTGATATCAAATTGCCCCCCATTTGTATCCGACGATGTACTAATTAAAGAGTTGGCCCGATACGGTACCATCGTGTCTCGTATCTCCATGATTCCCTTCGGGTCACGAAACAACGATTTAAGGCACGTGGTTTCATTCCGGCGGCAAGTGTTTATGATTTTAAAAAATTCCCAGAAGGATTTAAACCTTATAATAAAATTAAAACATCAACAGAACGAATATACAGTGTACGTGTCCACCAACGTTCTAAAATGTTTTGGCTGCGGACAATTTGGGCATGTTAAGCATGACTGCCCCCGAAAAGAGAATTCTCCACAAGTGCAACCTCCCCTCCGAACCGGGAATAAGCAACCCCCCCACCTTCCCACCACTGGTCCAAACCCTTCCACCACTGACCCAAGCCTTCCCACCACCGACCCAAGCCTTCCCACCACCGAACCAAACCTTCCCACCACCGAACCAAGCCCTCCCGCCGCCGAACCAAGCCCTCCCACCACCGACCCGAACCTTCCCACCATCGACCCAAGCCTTACCACCACTGATCCCAATCTGTCCACCACCGACCCAAGCCCTCTTACCACCAATCCAAACCCCCCCGCCGTACCCCCTTCCCCTCCCCTTGAAACAGGGGCCCCTCCCTCTACTGAAGGATCTAATTGCAGCCATCTCCTGTTAACTATAGATCTCACCCCCCAGGCGACATCGTCCAATCACAGCTTGTTGCCTGCTATAACTGATCCTACCTCTCCCGCCGTGGTAGCCGATGGGATCCCCCTCCCGATGATCACGTCCTCCCTCCCCCCCCTCCCCCCAAACCCATGCAATCTCTTCCCACTAACCAGGACGAGTTTCAATTAGTCTGCCCAAAAGGAAAAAGACATCTGCAAACAACAGATGAAAACGGTCATCTCTTTAAAAAACCTACAACTGAAAACCGACAGCCCCTCCTCTCTGGCCTAGATTTGTCCCTCGTCACAGAAAATCGTTTCTCGGTATTGGAGGACATAGATGTGGATGAATCCTCGCCCTTGTCTACTGACCTAGAAACTGATATGGTTGAACCGCAAAAATTAGTACCCCCCCCCCCCCCTCCCCTGAATTTGGCTCATTTCTCTCCCTCCCCGTCCCCCCCCTCTATGGACTATGCCCCATCCGATAACGTGGAGGGATGTGATGACGGTGAGGAGATAAATGATGAAAACCAGTGTGACACACCATCTGAGCCATCTGATATAGATGACTCTGTTAGTGAATGTGGTAGCCTTAAGGAAGAAGAAATCCCTCCAATCCCTCCCTCCGAGATAAAAAGGTTTCTTAAGGACACATTCCGAAAAAGGAATGTTGTAATAGAAACCTTTTTTCCGGAGCTACCTGATTTTATACATTCCGCTAAACTGATGGTAAAACGGCCCCACGTTTTTAATTTCAATTCCTCCCAACGTCACCGTTTAAAGAAGTGGTTGCAAAAAGCTAAGAATGAACTGCTATCAAAAAATTGAGTGGTGGTCACTCCTCCTTATAGCTGTAATGAGTTTTTCCATTTGTCGCCTGAATATTAACGGAGGATGTAGCTCTGTCCGTAAAGTTCAAGTAAGGGATTTTTTATTACAGAAGAAAGTTGACATTGCCCTCTTACAAGAAACCCATGCCAACGACTGCTGTGTCGCAGAGTGGTGTAGGCTCTTCCCCGGCCTGTCCTTCTTTAGTAACGGTGACTCCCGCAAAGGCGGTGTCGCAATAATTCTTAGCCCCTCCTTTTCGCCTTCATCGCTTAAATTCGACGAAATACACAAGGGATCCCTAGCATCCCTAGAATTCCACTACTGTGGAAAATTCTATACTATTTTTAATATCTATGCCCCAAGTACGCCTGTAGCTCGGCGAGTTTTTTTTAATGACCTTGGGACACACCTAACATCCCTCGACAGTCAAAACGCCCTAAAAAACCAAGACAATCATGTTTGTATTGCTGGAGATTTTAACTCCACCCTCCAACCCCAACTAGACAGGAACAGTGCAGAGCCCCATCCTGCCTCCACAATCCCTCTCACCAAATTTTTAAAACAAATGAATTTGACAGATATATGGCGGGTACAGCACCCATCAATCAGGCAATACACATGGTGTCGATGCATTCAGGGTAATATTGTACTTGCTCGCTTGGACAAGTTTTATATTAATCCTCCACTTGAACGCCTCGTTCTGTCATCCAAAATTTGCCCATCAGGATTCTCGGACCACAGCGCAACATTTCTCAAAATTTCTGCCCCCTGCCCGAAACACAAGAGTGCTTTTTGGAAATTTAATAACAACTTACTTGATGATAGTACCTTTAAGGACATTTTTCCGGAAATTTGGAATATTCTGGTTGCCTCCCAAGGGAATTTCTCAAACCTCAGACAACGGTGGGATAATGCCAAAACGCACATCAGACTGTTCTGCCAACAATATCGTGCGTATGGTGTTCAAGAGGAAAGAAAAACCACAACCTTACTTGAAGATGAAATCCTGGAATTACAGGAACAGCTTCAGGGAACCGCAAGTGTGAGCTACCAGGGAATGAGGCAACAAATCCATGGAAAAACGGCCTTACTGAATTCCATATCCGAAAGGCGAGCACAAAATGCTTTATTGCGCCTGAAGATGAGGTACATACACGACCTTGATGCTCCAACCAAATTCTTCTTCAGCCTTAAAAGGGGGGCCTCTTCGTCAATGATTACACGCTTGCTCCATGATGGGGAACTCCTTTATGAAGATGGCAGAATCAGGGAATGTGCCCGGAAACATTTTAAACAACGGTTTATGCGGCATGACATTAACCAGGATGCAATATCGGAACTTGTTTCTAACCTTCCAACATTGGCGGAGGATCAGAAGCAGCAGTTGGAGGATCCTCTTAGGTTACCTGAGCTCACCGCTGCCTTGAAGGCCTTGGAACCTGATAAAGCCCCTGGACTGGATGGGCTGACAAGTGAATTTTTCCAGTTTTTTTGGGACACCATTGGACCTCACCTACTGCGGGTATTGAATGAATGTTTAGAGGATGGACAACTGCCGTGGAGTTGCCGGAGAGCAGTCACCACCTTAATTCCTAAGAAAGCGGACACTCAACTTATAGAGAACTGGCGTCCTATTTCTGTTTTATGTACGGATTATAAAATTTTAGCCAAAGCCTTGTCTAATCGAATGAAACCTTTTATGAATGTACTAATAGGAGAACATCAATCCTTTTGTATTCCTGGACGTACTATTTTTAATAATATCTTTCTTATCCGTGATACCATTCGGTTTTGTAACAATTTTAATATGAATGTTGGTCTGTTTTTTATTGACCAAGGAAAAGCCTTTGACTGTATTGACCACATGTACCTTTTTAGAGTTTTAGAGAATTTTGGGTTTGGACCTATTTTTATCTCGTACGTTAAACTTTTGTATTGTAATATATCCAGTGTTCTTAAAATTAATCAAGTATTGTGTAGCCCCATTGCTGTACAACGGGGAGTACGGCAAGGTTGCCCGCTATCTGGACTTTTATACTCTCTTGCCATCGAACCTCTTCTGCTCCAATTACGTACGCACATTTCTGGCTTCACTGGATCAATTCTTACCACACCGCTAAAAGTCTCTGCCTATGCAGATGATGTCTGTATTTATATAAAAAATAGTGCTGACGTCACTGCGGTGGCTCAGGCACTAAAAACATATTGTCAGGCTTGTTCAGGCCAGGTAAACTGGAAGAAGAGTGAAGCCCTTTGGATAGGACCTGGAGATTGCCCGCCAATTGTCCTACCAGGAGGAGTGAACTGGCAGAAAAGTGGCATTAAATACCTCGGTATTTTCCTCGGAGACAACACCTTTGAGCAGCAGAACTGGGTGGGATTACCAGACAAGGTAATGGCAAAACTGACCCGCTGGAAAGGACTTCTTTTTCAACTTTCGTACCGCGGAAGAACTCTCGTCATTAACAATCTTGTCGCCTCTATGCTATGGCATAAGATGATATGCCTACAACCGCCCGGGAGCCTTCTTATTACACTGCAAAAGAGCATTGTCGACTTTTTCTGGAGCGGGAAACACTGGCTCCAACCCCCCGTGGCATACTTACCACTCACTGAAGGTGGCCAAGGTCTTATTGATATCCGCAGCCGGATTATGGTCTTCCGGCTTCATATCGTGCGCCAACTTGTATATGGAGATGAAGCCCTACTCTGGAGGCCTCTGGCTAACTGCATATTACAGCTTACATGCAAGCTGGGTTACGACCGAGAACTTTTCTTGATGAACCCTCATCAAATCGATTCATCCTTGCTGCCCACCTTTTACCAAGGGGTGATGAACGCCTGGCAAGCCCTGTCCTTTTCCCGTGAAATGGCAACATACAACATGGAAATGTTGTTGAATGAGCCCCTATGCTACAACCCCTTCCTGGAAAACAGCTTGAATAATAGGGGACTCGTTCAACGCTTTGTTGATGCCAAGCTGCTGCGAGTGAAAGACCTCATGACAGAGTCTGGGAGCTGCCGGCTGAGTGCTGCCGCTGTGGCACAAAAAACCGGAATAAAATCTGTCAGGATCATCTCTCGGTTCCTTCAAGGGATATCCACAACGTATCGTAATACCTGCGAGGAACTTGGCCCTTCCCCCGAGGAAACAGCGGGTGACTTCCCCAAACTCCTAGTCTTCAGCCCGCCACTTAATCTGTC
The DNA here is from genome assembly GCF_964187855.1 of Myxine glutinosa. Lineage (NCBI taxonomy): Eukaryota > Metazoa > Chordata > Myxini > Myxiniformes > Myxinidae > Myxine > Myxine glutinosa. Next base: position 84,260,629 of record NC_136271.1, on the reverse strand, counting down.
CCCTGGCCTGAACAGCCCTGATGATACTGCATTATCCCTTCCCGCCTTTCCAAAGAAAACTTTGTACAACGCGTACGTTAAAATTTTATACGCGAAAACATTTTCTGAGCACCCGAGGCTTCGATGGCGGGATGTTTTACCCCCAATACCCCCCAATTGCCCCAATTGGCGAAGTTTTTTATCTCTTGCCTACTCCAAAGTATGTTGGAGATATTCAATGGAAACTTGTACACTGGATTTTACCTTATAATGTTTTACTGAACCGGTTTTCTACTGCTAACTCTAATCTATGCCCTTTCTGTGCATCCATTGAAACCCTACCGCATATATACCTTGAGTGTGAACGATTGCAACCTCTTTTTACATTCCTTCAGGAACGCTTTGTGAAGCTTGGTTCCCTCTTCAATCACAATGTTTTTATTTATGGTGTTTTAGGACCGTCTTCCCTTAGAAATGTGGTTTTAATGATTTTTTAAATTGGCCAAGCCAAGTTTGCAATTTATAAATCCAGGAAGAAAAAAATGGGAAACGCTTCTGACTCGTCATATGATGTACTGCTCACCTTTAAGGCCCTTGTAAATGCAAGACTAAAGCTAGAGTACCGGTTTTTTAAAATGAACAAGAATTTAACATGTTTTAAAGAAAAGTGGGTTTTTAATGATGTCATATGCACACTTGATGATGATGATTTGATAATAATTTCTCCTTGAGACCATTTTTATTGTGTTTTGTTTCCTTATGACTGAACATTACTGATTTTTTGTACTCTTGTAATAAAAGGAAGAAACAGTCAGTCTCTCTCTCTCCTTCTCTCTCTCTCTCTCCTTCTCTCTCTCTCTCTCTCCTTCTCTCTCTCTCTCTCTGTCCTGCTCTCTCTCTCTCTCCCTCTCTCTCTCTCTCTCTCTCTCTCTCTCTCTCTCTCTCTCTCTCCAAGCAAAAGGTGCAATGGTCCGTCTACGGATGGATCAGCTATATAATTTAGATGCACCGACAAAATTTTTCTTCCATTTTGATAAAAAGACTACCAATCAAAGGCAAATTGAAACCTTAAAGCTCTCAACTGGTAACACTGTGACGTCACAGGATAATATAAAGAGGGAGGTCTATAACTTCTTTTCAGACCTGTTTATGGCAAATGATGTTGACGATGGCTCAATAAGTTACTTCACATCTGACTTACCCATGCTAAGTGCTGCTCAAAGGGATCAGCTTGGCTCCTTACTTTCCTTGGAAGAGCTTACACTTTCCCTTGCTTCTTTACCTACGGGTAAATCTCCTGGGTTGGACGGCCTCCCAATAGAGTTTTATAAATCCTTTTGGCCCTTATTAGGCCCAGAACTATTGGAGGTCTTTAATAGTTCATTACGTTGTGGTGACTTGCCGATGAGCTGCCGTAGAGCAGTCATTAGTCTATTACCCAAGAAAGGAGACCCTCAGCTCATTGATAATTGGCGTCCAATTTCTCTTCTAACTTCAGATTATAAAATATTTTCTAAAGTTCTAGCTCGACGCATCGCCCCACTCCTAGAGTCGTTGATTCAAAGTGATCAGTCTTTCTGTATCCCTAACCGACAGATACACGATAACATTTTTTTATTAAGAGATCTTTGGGATGTGTGTAAAATAAAAAATGACAATCTTGGTTTGATTGTGCTTGACCAAGAGAAGGCTTTTGACCATGTAAGTCATGTATATCTTTTCAAGGTGCTAGAGTGTTTTGGACTTGGTCCTGTTTTTCTTTCCATGGTAAAACTGCTCTATAATGGCATTTCCTCAATACTCAGAGTAAACTCTGAGCTAACTTCACCTGTAAAGGTTGGAAGGGGTATCCGTCAGGGATGTCCTTTATCTGGTATTCTGTACTCTTTAACCATTGAGCCTCTTTTAATCAAAGTCCGCAGCATCTTAACCGGATGCAAAAATTTGCTCACAAGGCCTGTGAAAGTCTCTGCATATGCTGACGATATTTGCGCCATCGTACATAATAGTGATGAGATAAAGAAACTGGTGGATTGCTTGGACTATTATGGTTCAGCTTCTTCAGCTTTGGTAAACTGGAACAAGTGCCAGGCGATGTGGATGGGCCCATGCCAGCGCCCTATGCCTGTCCTCCCGAAACACCTCACCTGGTCCCTCAACGGAATGAAGTACCTTGGTGTTTACATCCGTGATGAAGCAACACAAGCGAAAAATTGGGAGGGTCTCGCTGACTCTCTCGAACAAAAGCTGCGGAAATGGAAAGGTTTGCTGGCTTTGCTTTCATACCGGGGACGAGTCCTGGTCATAAACAACCTAGCAGCATCTATACTGTGGCACAGAATCAAAGCCATTCCACCTCCTGAACGCTTTCTGCTGAATATACAGAAGACAATAATAAACTTCTTCTGGAGTGGAAAACATTGGCTTCGTCCAGAGATCTTGAATCTTCCCTTAGAGGAAGGTGGACATGGTCTTGTGGACATCGTATGCAGGGCAATGGCATTTGGCATCGCCTCAATCTGGCGGCTTCTCTATGGTCCATCAGACCTAGCCTGGAGGTCCACTGCTCTCCTCCTCCTCCGTCAAGCCGGCATGCTAGACTATTCATTTGGTCTATTCCTAATGAACATGAAATGTATTGATCTGTCCTTGCTTCCACCATTTTACAATATAATTTTGAATGCTTGGCGTGTTTTCATGGTCGACCGTGATTATGTTTCCTACACCCAAGAGATGTTTTTCAGAGAGCCTCTTTTCTACAACTCTCTCTTCAAAAGAATAAGAACGGAACGCTCTTTTATTGATTATTTTGTTCAGAATGGTGTCCATCACGTTGCTGATCTAATGATTGAGACAAGGACATGGTTAAGTGCTGCAGCACTTGCAAATAAAGTTGGCATGCGGTCAAACCGCATAATATCTGCTGTGCTATGCGAAATACTTAGCGTATACCACAAAGTTAAGGTGCACTGGGAGCAATCTCCTCGCACTGGTGATGGCCCAATTGTTTGTGAGCCAAGCCTCTGTTTCCCAAATTTAGAAGTCACCCCCACTGTAATGAATTCTGGTACAATAATAAAATATTTACCAAAAATACGTTTTGGATCTGCAGGTCTGGAAAATCGTGCAATATACCAGGCCTGCGTCAAAGCAATCCGGCCCTCCTTAGGAACTTGGCAGTCAAGGAAGTGGCACAATTGCTTGCCTACAGAATACCCCTTCCAACCTAACTGGAAAGCCTATTATCACATACTTATTCCAAAGAAAACTGCCGACCTGTCGTGGAGGTTGGCACATTGGGTATTACCCACCAATAAGCTCTTGCATGTTTTTTCTTCTGAAATATCTGACCATTGTCCCTTCTGTGGTGCTCTTGAGACCGTGTCACATGCTTATGTTGAATGTGCACGCTCGATTCCTTTATTTGGTTTGCTACATGAAATGTGCATGAAGCTTTCTTTAAACTTTACTTTGAATTCTTTCGTTTTTTGCTTTGCCTCAAACACACACCAAATAGAAGTGGCCCTAGCGAACTTTCTCGTTGCCATGGCAAAGAAAGCAATATATCGCACGAGGAAAATGCAAATTGAAAATCCTACAAGATGTACAGATAACCTCCCGGCCTGTTTTAAAGGACTTGTTTTTGCCCGGATTAAAACAGAATTTTGTTTCTATACATATATGGATAAAGTATTGATCTTCAAAAGTATATGGGCATTGAATAATGCACTTTGCTCTGTGCAAAATGGTGTGCTGATCACAGATTGATCACTCCTCGAGCATGATATGATTTCTTTGTGAGGAGCAAAACACTTTATTATTTTTTTTCCTGTTCCCTTTCTTGATGTACTAATGGTCTTCATGTAAATGTTCCCTTTAAAATGGTTTTGCTTGTTTTTTTACCTCTGATTTGTGAAATGCTTTGTGAAATGGTTGTATTTATACGTTTTACAAAATATACTTTTTGATATTTTTGTAATAAAAGGATGTAAAAGTCAAAGTCTCTCTCTCTCTCTCTCTCTCTCTCTCTCTCTCTCTCTCTGTATCTCTTTTCTTTCTCTCTCTCTCTCTCTCTCTCTCTCCTTCTCCTTCTCCTTCTCCTTCTCCCTCTCTCTCTCTCTCTCTCTCTCTCCTTCTCTCCTTCTCTCCTTCTCTCTCTCTCTCTCTCTCTCTCTCTCTCTCTCTCTCTCTCTCTCTCTCTCTCCTTCTCTCTCTCTTTCTCCTCTCTATCTCTATCTCTATCTCTCTCTCTCTCCTTCTCTCTCTCCTTCTCTCTCTCTCTATCTCTCTCTATCTCTCTCTATCTCTCTCTCTCTCTCTCTAAGGGCTCTTTCTTCCAAAATTAGCGGATTGTTTAAGCACTGTTGATTTGACTTGTTTAATTTGTATGGGGGGAGACTATAATTGCACACTCAACCCTCGACTGGACAGGAACACTCCTGAGCCACATCCACCCAGTGCAAAGTCCTTGGCACAACTTGTGAAAAAATACAAACTTAGAGATGTATGGCGATTACAAAATCCAAACACCCGTCAATATACATGGGTGTGCTGTGCAAAAAACCAGTTAACCATGGGTCGACTGGACAGATTGTACGTGAACCAAGGAATGGTGAATCTGGTTAAGAGAACATGTATAACTCCATCTGGCTTTTCTGATCACCATATGATTGCAATGGATTGTATGTTACCTGGTCATTGCTGTAAGAGTGCACACTGGAATTTCAATGTGAAATTGTTACAAGATGAACATTTTAAAAATGCCTTCAGACTGGTATGGGAAGGATTAGAAAAGAAAAAGTGTTCCTATGTCAATATGCGACAGTGGTGGGACTGTACCAAGTCACAAATTCGGATTTTCTGCCAACAATATTGCTCGTATGCCACTAGTAATACGTCTGGGTTGATAAGTGCTCTAAAAGCAGATGTACTTAAATATGAACAAGAAGCTGGAACATCTTGGGGAAGTGACCAATATCAGCAGCTGATAGAAAAAAAGACCCTGCTGGCCGAACTGGTCAAAGAGCGTGCGGCGGGAGCAATGATTCACCTGCGGATGAGCATAATACACTTCGAGACTCCAAACAAAGATTTCTTCAAAATGCAGAAGGCTGCCAACACTTCTCGGCAGATCCAGAGTCTACGCTCTCCCGACGGTGTTCTGACTCGCCAAAGTGACATTAAACATTCACTGCAAGAGTTTTACTCAAACTTGTTTACTCCAAGAACGGTGGATAAAACGATGGCAAATGAGATGATTGAACTTCTCCCATCTCTTTCTGAAGAGCAGCAACTCCAACTGGAATGTGACATTTCTCTGGAGGAGCTCACAACAGCAGTGAAACAACTCGAAGACGGCAAGGCCCCCGGAATTGACGGACTTCCTGCTGAATTTTACAAAGTTTTTTGGAATGTTCTGGGTCCTGCTTTAATTGAGATTTTTCACGAGAGCCTAAATCAGGGGGAATTGCCCTTGAGCTGCAGAAGAGCTGTCTTATGTCTTCTTCCCAAGAAAGGGGATTTGCAGCAGATTACAAACTGGCGGCCTGTGTCATTGTTAAATACTGATTACAAGATTGTGTCAAAAATGCTTGCAATGCGTCTCAAAAAGGTCATCTCGTTCTTAGTTGGGAATGACCAAACGTATTGCATACCTGAACGATCCATGTATGACAGTATTTTCTTGGTTCGAGACTTGATTACTATCAGTCAAACTGCGTCGCATGCTTTTGGGTTATTACTCCTTGACCAGGAGAAAGCTTTTGACAGTGTGGATCACTCTTTTCTGTTTGCAGTTCTTACGAAAGCAGGATTTGGAGAAAAATTCATTTCTTGCATAAAACATTTATACAACAATGTATCATGCCTGCTAAAAGTAAATAATAGTCTGTGTCGTCCTTTCCCCTTTCAGCGTGGCATCCGTCAGGGCTGTCCACTGTCAGGCATATTGTACACACTGTCCATCGAACCCTTACTGGCTCTCCTTCGTACCACTTTATCTGGTTTGTCCTTGTCAAACAATTCCAAAATTGTTACATCAGCATATGCAGATGACCTGTGTGTTGTGGTTAAAAACCAGGAAGATGTTTTTGAGCTATCCCGGTGTTTTGCCAAATTTGAACTTGCTTCATCAGCAAGAGTAAATTGGAACAAAAGTGTAGCTCTTTCTCTGTACCCAGATACCCTATCGGGGTCACAGGCTTCACATATGGTTCCCCCAACTCTTCCAGGAGGAATGTTATGGAAAACGGATGGGTTTAAATACTTAGGCATCCATTTGGGAACTGCAAGCTATATGAAGAAAAACTGGGATGGTTTCTTAGATAACATGAAGCAGAAACTATCAAAGTGGAAAGGGATGCTCCATATCTTGTCACTTAAGGCACGGGTAATGATAATAAACAACCTGGTGCTTCCAATCGTATGGCATAAGATCATAGCACTCCAGCCTCCTCAAGCTCTGATCACCAACATTCAGAGGGGTCTAGTTGACTTCTTCTGGGGAGGCCACCACTGGCTTAAGCCAGATGTGCTGTGTAGACCACGTAATTCAGGTGGTCAAAACCTGGTGCACATCCCTAGTCGAATAATGGCTTTTCGGCTAATGACAATAAAACGTCTGCTGTATCGCGAGGTTGTGCCCTGGCGTCCTCTCACGAATACGTTGCTCAGGCAAGTAGGTGGAATGGACTATGACCGGGAACCTTTCCTTATGGAGTTGAAACAGGTCGACAGAGCTCGGCTCCCTGCATTTCATCGGTCTGTCCTGAATGCCTGGCAAGCTCTAGGAGTGCAGCGGTTGGAGATCTCTTATGATCCCAGGAGGTTTGTGTATGAGCCATTGTTCCAAAACTCACTATTCGCTGAAGTATCTACCAGCCGAGCTTTTATGGAACATTTTACGAACAATGGGATTAATAAAGTGCGAGCTCTTATGGAGCTATCCTTGAAGCGATGGTTGTCTGCCAGCACTGTTTCTGGAAAAATTGGCTTGCGTTCAATTAGAATAGTGAGCAGGGTCATAAAGATTGTATCCCAGACTTTTTTAGATTTAAACATTGGGTGGAATGGGGTAAATGAAGAAGTAGACTTTCGTTTAACCTTCCCTGAACTCTCAGTCACTGACCAGGAACAACATGGTGTGGTTTCCTCTCACAGCGAAGAATCCAGTGTGTTCCACATCATGGGAAAAAGGGCAATGTATAGAATTTGTCTGGAGGTGTGCTTACCGGGCTGTGCAGCACCTTTAAGGAACAAGTGGAAAGAGTCTTTACCTGCAGGAGCATTTCTCACTCCAAATTGGGATGAAATGTACAGGTGTCCTACTGTTGGACGTACAGGAGACCTAAATTGGAGACTGGTCCATCACGCCCTGGCCACACAGGTGTTAGTTCAGAAGTTTAACCCTGCTGTGTCTAATTTATGTCCTTTTTGTGGTAATGTTGAACATTTGTATCATGCGTTTATTGAGTGCAAGAGATTGTCATCTCTGTTTCTGTATCTGAGCCGAATCTTTTGTAAATTCAAAATTGTTTTTTCTGTTACAATCTTTGTTTACGGACTTGCATGTAATACTAGGAAAAACTCTGTGATTTTTCTTTTGAATTTTTTGCTTGGAATTGCTAAGCTTGCAATTTATAAAACCAGAAAAGCCAGATTAGGTAGTGGAAAAAATGAAAATGCTCTTTTTTGTTTCATCGGGATGGTGTCAGCACGTATAAAGCTCGAACATGCTTATCATGTAAACATGGGGAACCTTCTTGTGTTTGAAGAGTTATGGGGCATGGGGGGTGTTTTGTGCAAATGCATTGGAAATGAGGTTGTGATTTGTATGTAAAGTGGAGTTGGAATACTTTGGTTTTATACTTTTATAATAAAAGGACACAAAAAGTCAAAGTCTCTCTCTCTCTCTCTCTCTCTCTCTCTCTCTCTCTCTCTCCTCTCTCCCCCCCCCTAGCTATGTGCTTGAACACATGAGTGTTTGTTACAGGTCCACTCCCTCTGGTCGAGGCTCATATAAAGCGGATACTCATCGATTCAGCACTCTGTAAAAAGGCTAATAATGGTGTTTGGTTGGCAGTTGGACTCATTTTGACTCGCATTCGGTTGGTGACGATTGGTGTGCTCTGTGCTGGGACATCTGGATTGCATACACCCAAGCTGCTATTTGCAGGTCAGGTTTATGGGGCAGGAGTGTGTGCGTGCTTGTGACGTCATTATGTTGGATTCCTTCTGTCCCGAATTCGTTCGTTGACAGGTGGCAATCTAGTGGTCAGTTCGTTAATATTGTAATATTATCGGTACTAATTTATGCAATGTCGTGGCTTGGGATGGGAACCACAGCATCGCTTAAATTAATGAGTTCATATACACTTGTTCTCTGAATCCAGAGATGGTAAATTTTGTCTGATGTCATTCCAAATTTTGAAGTTATTTCGGTTATAACATCTAATCCTCATATCTGAATGCAGATCAAGAGAATATACATTTTGTTTTCAAGGGTTTATTTTGTCGGCGGCCATGTTGGATGACAGGCAAATTTTACCCGACCGGCATGAAAATTCACAAGGGGGAATCCCATCTCATGTATATGCAGAATTTTCATAATGCTACATAATTTAATGACATTTGCATCATGCATTTGAATCCCTCCGGATTTTTCCTATCCCTTTTATCCCTTCATATCTCCCTCCCTAAACTCAAACCCTCTTTCCCCATCCCTCATCCTCATCATCATCATCAGAGACCATCTCTCCTGTTCTCCCTTCTTCTTCTTCCCTCCGTTTGTGTTGGATGTAAGTTATCCCTCTCATCATCCATCTTTCCCCGCCCCCATATCTCCCCCCCTCCTTCTCTCTTTCTTTCTCTCTTCATCCATCTCCTTTTCTCTCCCTCTCCCTCCCTCTTTCTCTTTCTTTATCTCTCTGCTGGTCTATTTCTCACACTGTATAATCTACCTCTTTTCTTCATTCATCTACTTTTTCATCTCTTCTCTGACAAGGCATTAGAATATGATGTTTATTGTATGACACTTTGATCTTTAATCAAGACGGGATTGAATCAACTACCTATTGCAACCGCAAACGCCCCTTCAACCTGGGTTTGTGCTGGATGCGGTGGTCGTGAGTGGTGGCGACCATTGTGTAATTCTGGGGAGTGGCATGTCGGGCATTATCTTGAACCAAACAGGCTGGTGGGTGGTGCGTGATAAGAGTAGATGGTAGGGTGTGGTCCAGATAGGTGTCATGCATGGGTTTTTGGGTTTTGTCCAACTGACTGTAGGTCTTGTCTGTGGGAGAAAATGTCCTAGAGGCAGGTATTGCTGTTTTCTCTGAACCATCAGACATGGCATGAGATGGCATTGCCCCTCGCCCCTACTGGCATTGCCCCTATGCTGGGTTGGCTGGCATCGCACGTTAGTGTGATGTCTTTGTTGGGATGGTGGTGAGCTACTGTGTTTTCATCTCATTGTTTATCACTATTGATATGTCATGTATGTAATGTCACCATTGTAATGAGACAAGAAAGAGCAATCAGAGATTGCGGACCCTCGCCAGTATGTGTTTTTCAGTGATTTTAAGACTGTTGTGTTAAAACAATTATGGTGCCTATACTATGTGATCTATGACACGATTACTATTTTACAAAATTGTACAGGTGATGTTGCACCTGTGGTGAAAGTTTCCTGTCATTCGTACCAACGAATGCAGAGAAAATCAAATTTGTTCTGTACAGACAGACAGACAAATGGATTTAAATGTGATACCCTCTCTTCTGACGGAGGTAACAAGCAAGAGGGAGGCATATGTCGCTTCCAGGTGGGCCCCCTGGAAGTGGCATTGTGTTTCCTACTCTACTCGCAAAATGAAGAATCACTCTGCACTGAGCTAAATGGTGTTCTATTGGATTTTTTGGGGGATTTTTTGTTGTTGATGTTTTTGGGTTTTTTTTGGTGGTTTTGAACAATTCAATATTGTTCACTCTTTGGATGTTTTGATTTTTCATTCTCTTCCAGGCTCATACAAGAGCTACCACAATGAGGCATTAACCCAATGAAAGCATAATTATATTGTCCCAGGAGCTGTTTGAAATGATTGTTTGGAAGAACGGAGAAATAGACGGATGTTTTGGCTGGATGTATTTTCATTCCTCTTATTTTTCTACCACCCACCCGTGACGTGTGGTGAGGTGTCGCCTTCCCCATCCTAAACTACCCATTCCTTGTTCCCTCTGCTCCTCTTCACACCCCCCCCCCTCCTCTTCCCCCATCTCTCTCTCTCTCTCCCAACCCTCTATATCATCTCATCTCTGTATCATCACTGTATGATTGTATGACACAATGTTTTGAATGTATTTACAAATGAATTTAATTGTATTAATTTCATGAGTGGCAATTTATTGTAATGATTTTAATGAATGAATTGCATGACACTAATTTGAAAAAAATCTGTTGAAATTCTCCAGATTATGTGAATTTATGATTTTAATCATAAATATACAATATATATGTATATATAAATAATCATTTAATCATAAATATACAATATATATATATACACAAAGAATTAAGTTAAGCACCCCCCCGTTTTTTTACAACCTCGCACAGTACAAGTTTGTTGTCGTCAAAACAGTGTAATATACCCATGATATTGCTATATTTTCTGGAGAAGTGATATTATGGTCACATAAAAACATAACAATCATGCCGTTTTCAATATTTTATTCTGAATAATTTAAGGTGAAATTTTTTGGGAATTTTAGGCATATTTTCACCTCAATTTAAGTATGGAGCTATAGGTCCATCACGGACAGTGTGGATGACGTTTATGTTTTCTAACGTACAGTCATTGTTCTGAGAAGACCTCTAGCGATCTTTGCGTCAATAACGTGTGTAAGACCCACGTGATCGGATCACTGACTCAACCAATCACTTTTTTTCACTTTGATCACTCAATTTCATCAATGGATAATTGCTAATGTCATACCAATCATTATTTGATCTCACATACCTTAGAATATATGCCAATGTATACATATACACAAAGAATATATATTAGGGGGTGCTTACCTTAATTCGTTGTGTAGGGGTGCTTAACTTAATTCTTTGTGTATATATATATTGTTGTGGTTTTAGAACCCACACTTTTGTAAATAAATAACTCTTGTAAATGACATTAAAGGTTAAAGGTAGCACCCCTAGTTAGGCCACAGCAACACGTAGGCCACCATAGAACTCAGTTATTTCATTATTATGTGTTTTAGATAAGGCCGTGTTTCCAATAGTTGAATCTGCTTTGCGTCAATCAAATAAGGAGTAGGCCATTCTGTTCATTTTGCGACCTCCCTCTCCAAGCAACGCCATTACGCGCCCCTACAGTCTGTACCTTAGCGTTCGCTCAGGCACCACCATTAACCATGCGGTCAGGCTCGAGGAAGAAGGGGGCGGGACGCCAAGAAGAAAGTGTGGCCACATCAACTCACCATCAGGGTGTGGCCGGTAAGCCCTCACCAGCCAACCAGGGCTGAGGCGAGATGGCTGGCGGTCGTGGTTTTGGAGCGCGCGGAGTAATCTTGGCTCGCGTTATATAAGCGTGCACGCAAAGCCCTTTCAGAGGACTGCGTGAGAGAGCTCGCCTACAGAAGGACTCGCGTGCACATGGCAGTGGCAAAAGGGACTTCTTCTTTTCACGGACTTGTTGGAGGCGCACGCATAAGGACAAGATTTTTCCTGGGAAAACCACATTTCAAATCTGACCTCCAAAGCCAGTCGCCGACTGGGCATCCTCCATCGTGCGAAGTCCTTCCTTGGCACACCTGAGCTCCTCACCACATACAAGGCTTTCATCCGCAGCTCTATGGAATACTGCTCTCCTCTCTGGTCTGGTGCTCCTGCCTCACACCTAGCCCGTCTTCACGCTGTTGAAACCAAAGCGTTCAGAATCATTGGAATCTCCCGCGATGAAGCTAACTCCAAGGGCCTTTCACTCACTCACCGCAGGCAGGTTGGTGGTCTTTCCGTCTTCTACCGACTCCTCTCTGGCCTTGCCCCCCCAGCCCTCTCTGGGCTCTGTCCCCCAAATATTCCTACAGGTCGCACAAGATCTGCCTGTAACCCTCTTATGGTTAAACTGCCAAAATCAAGACTTTCTGCTCACCTTCACTCCTTCATTCCTCTTTTCTCCTGCCTCTGGAACAAACTCCCTCACTCTCTTCAATCCCACTCCACCCTCCAGGTCTTTAAAACAGCTGTTCACCACCATCTCTTATCCTCCCCCATCCAAAACCTTGATCTTTTCTACCCCCGCTAATTTCGGTCCCCTTGTGTTTTATACCTCTCCCCCCCCCCCCCCCTCCCCTTCCCACGCCTCCTGCCCCCAAGCCCTCTCCCTCCCACACTTCTCCCTGCTCTCAAATGTTGTGGTTGTGTGCTTCCCCTTCTCTCCCCATCTTGGCTTCCGCTCCCTCTTTTTGTATATTTTGTTTGTCTGGTTGATTTGTTTGTGAAATAAATGTTAGCTCTTTCACGAGCCTCGATTCAGTATACAAAAAAAATAAAAATAAAAAAATTTGAAAGGACTTGGAGAGGGTGCGTTTAGCACGACCATCCCTTTATTACGTACGCTGAAGCATCCCAGTTCCCCCCCGCTATATATGTAAGGTCCGCTCGCGTCCAACGATACACAGAGCTGCCTGCCGGGTTTCGCCCGCGGGACCGGAGCCTGGACGGAGTCGACCGGAGCCTCAACCATCACCTGGACCACCTACCTGGACCTTCCACCCTACCAGCTACAATCCCCGTGTGAGTGTATCTGTTTGTCTGGGGTCGTAGAATAAGACTGTTATAAGACTGCTCTGTGTCCTGCTTCTTCTTCTTCTTCTTCTTCCTGTACATCCTTTCGTTTCCTCTTTCCTCCTGTATATTTGTAATAAATTACCTTGTTCTTTCTTGGTTTTCCCTAATCCGATCGCATCCATCCTTTCTATCAATCGAGTACCTGTGGCACGATTAGGAACCGCTCAGAATCGGGTTTAGTCTTTGTTAATGGCTCGGACCGCGGATTGCTAACCGCTCGACATTATCCATCATATCCGTGGTTCGAGCGGGAGTTATTTCCCTGCTTTACGGTCGGGTTAGTAAGTAGGTATTTGGGACTACCTTGACCAATGACCCAAGCTAATACCAACCGGAAGGAGCGTTATAACTTCCCAGGACTCGGGACGGCCAGCTTAAAAGACAAGGGGATTAACCCCCCTTGATAAGGGGAGCGCCGACCCTGGAGATCCATAACAATATATATATATATATATATATATATATATATATATATATATATATATATATATATATATATATATATATACAGTATATATATATATATATATATATCTATATTATAATAGCCGTAGATGATTCTGTCTGTCTGTCTGTCTGTCTATCTGTTGGGTGTCTGTCCGGGGTGTGGCTTACTCGGTTTGCAGAGTAGCTCCACCCATAGCTCCACCCATTCTGGGAGTGGCTATAAACAAATATCCACCATTTTATTAACTCGCATAGCTTTGAGTCCTGTTTTGTAGGCCCGTGGTGTCTTGCTCTCCCCCAGTTTTATTTCAAATCAAATTCGATAAATCATTTCATTTTTCACAGTCGCTAACATAGTTTTAGACTCGGTTGAAAAAAAACGGGAAGAAAATCCGATGAAAGTTGCCGTTTATAGAACGAAATGAATTCTCAAAGGCCTGTAACTTCAAGGCCATTGAGTCTCTCTCACGCCTTTATCTCCAATCTAACTCACCATATGATTTCATTTTTATCGATGGTTTTACTTTTAGACTCGGTGTCAGCAATAATTGAGAACAATCCACACACGCGGGAAAATGCAGAGATATATTTTTTAAAATCGCGTCATGGTGTATCATACACCGCCCAACATGACACCGCCGGCAATGTGTCGATATATATTAAAAATTCGCTTTTGCTTTTCCGTTATGATATATTACTATTTCGTTTGATGATAGTCGTCACAAAAACGTCAACAATGATGCCGACATATATTTCTTCGTTTTTATTTCATTCAACATATTAGCCGGAAGTAAAATATGTTTCAGGAAATTACCGAGAGATATTTCTTCGTTTTTTTTATTAGTTATGTGCGCATACACTTTAAATAGGTTTATTTGAAATCTTTAATTTTCCACAAACATTCCACACACGCGGGAAAATGCAGAGATATATTTTTTAAAATCGCGTCATGGTGTATCATACACCGCCCAACATGACACCGACGGCAATGTGTCGATATCTATTTTAAATTCGATATATCATTTCATTTTTCACAGTCGCTAACATAGTTTTCGACTCGGTTGAAAAAAAACGGGAAGGAAATCCAATGAAAGTTGCCGTTTATAGAACGAAATGAATTCTCAAACGCCTGTAACTTCAACTTCAAGGCCATTGAGTCTCTCTCACGCCTTTATCTCCAATCTAACTCACCATATGATTTCATTTTTATCGATGGTTTTGGACTCGGTGTCAGCAATAATTGAGAACATTCCACACACGCGGGAAAATGCAGAGATATATTTTTAAAAATCGCGTCATGGTGTATCATACACCGCCCAACATGACACCGACGGCAACGTGTCGATATATATTAAAAATTCGCTTTTGCTTTTCCGTTAAGATATATTACTTTTTCGTTTGATGACAGTCGTCACAAAAACGTCAACAATGATGCCGACATATATTTCTTCGTTTTTATTTAATTCAACATTATTAGCCGGAAGTAAAATATGTTTCAGGAAATTACCGAGAGATATTTCTTCGTTTTTTAAAATTAGTTATGTGCGAATACACTTTAAATAGGTTTATTTGAAATCTTTAATTTTCCACAATATAATTTACTTGCCATTTATCATTTGATGATTACGAGACAAATTCCTCTTGAGGATCGTGACAATTCATGCGCTGCGTGGAAACTTCTATTTCCAAAATGAATGAGACGATCGATGAAGAACGCAGACTTGAACAGGATGCAGCAAGAAAACGAATGAGACGGGCGAACGAGTCCATCGACGAACGTCAATGCAAACTTGCGGGGTCACCCGTGGGAATCCCACGGGCATGGATGTGTGTGACATTTCGACATATTGAGTTAGATGCTGCACATTCATTTTTACAAAATGGTTACTGGCAAGTCATCAGATCCAGAAATGGTGTAAAAACCACCGTTTAGAGGCCATTTTTCCCCGCAAAGCGGGGGTTGGCCTTTTCGGGGACCGTGGTAGTTGTTGTTTTTTTGTCCCCTTTTTGAAGCAATGTTTTACGGCCGGATGCCCTTCCTGACGCCAACCCTTTTTGCCGCCTTCAACGACAAACAGGGAATTACCAGTGAACTGGTACTCAATTAGCCGACCTCGGAAGGATGACAGGCTGAGTCAACCCCCCTGGCATTAATTCGGCGATCGACCGAGATTCGAACCCAGGATCCTAAGCCGGCACCCTAGCCGCTAGCCCAACACCAGAAATGGTGTCATGAACACAATTTATTTACGCACAAGCACAAAAGCAAGACGGGCCGATTTCCGATTCCGACGGGCCGACGGGCGAGACGGGCCGATTTCCGATTCCGACGGGCCGATTTGGAGCAAGAAAAAGAACGAGACGGGAGAAAAAGGAGAGAAACGAGACGGGGAAAGCCGATTGGAGAGGCGAGTGAGGCGCGATTGGAGAGGAGTGTGAGGCGCGATTGGAGAGGAGTGTGAGGCACGATTGGAGAGGAGTGTGAGGCGTGATTGGAGGGGAGTGTGAGGCACGATTGGAGAGGAGTGTGAGGCACGATTGGAGAGGAGTGTGAGGCGCGATTGGAGAGGAGTGTGAGGCGCGATTGGAGAGGAGTGTGAGGCGCGATTGGAGAGGCGTGTGAAGGATTGGAGAGGAGAGGAGTGTGAGGGATTGGAGAGGTGAGGGATTGGAAAGGAGAGGGATGTGAGGGTTTGGAGAGGAGAGGAGTGCTAGGTGGAGAGAGGAGAGTGTCAGGTGGAGACAGGAGAGTGTCAGGTGGAGACAGGAGAGTGTCAGGTGGAGAGGAGTGAGGGGTCACATATTATGTGAAATAAATAAATTGTGTTCATCACACCATTTCTGGATCTGATGACTTGCCAGTAACCATTTTGTAAAAATGAATGTGCAGCATATAACTCAATATGTCGAAATGTCACACACATCCATGCCCGTGGGATTCCCACGGGTGACCCCGCTAGTATATATATATACAGTATATATATATATATATAATATTATATATGTGCTTAACATCTTGTGTGACTTCAACAGGGAACGCAATTACCTGGCCTCCGCAAAGGTGTTTTGGCTCTGGTGACAAGGGACCGATAAGTGGTTCTCCACCTATCGGTGGTGATTTACCTGCGAGATCAGTCTGGGGATTGGTTGGTGAAACGGCTGTAGAAACAACAATGTCCGTATTCCAACAGAAGACGATTTCGCAGGGAAAGCCAAGATCAAGGATAACACCGATTTCACGTACCTCAAACTATAACCACACCATGTAGTCAAAGACCCCAAACAAGGGCTGGACTCAAAGTAAATAGTCATCTCAGCCCCTATAACTAGACTAAGATGACCAAGTGTCTGTGCTTCCTGTGGCTGTAAAGTCTTCGGAGCAAGAATGATTCATTTTTGTTAATTGGCAATGTAATAATTAATTGTTTAAAGTTCCATAAAATTTCCAGAAAACGAAGAGATTATAATTGAATGCAGAAATTGGGAAATTTTGGAAAATTGAATTAAAAGACCCAGGATTGGAGTTAATTATTGGATGCAGTTGTGGAAGCCTCATATTTGCTGATTATAAATGTGGGTATAGGGAGCATCTTGGAAAAAAAAAAAATTTGAATTCACAAATTTTGGAACAATTGGCTTACGAATTTTTTTGGGGGGGAACCAAGTTATGAGAGTCACATGATGATCAGGTGGAGTTTTTGGACTATTGTTGTGGACTATTGATACGTCAGTGGTCGCCTGGCATGTGAAGCGGTGTGTTGTCAAAATTGGGTAATCTATTAAGGATGATGTCAATGTGGACATTGTCGGGCTTTCTAAAAAAAATTGTCTATTTGTGTTTCTGTTTCTAAAAAAAATTAAGGTACAGACTTTATGAAATTTATACCCACCCTGATAGGCAAATAATAATGCACAAACGCAAACATGAGCACATAATGCATGAGTTTGTGTATTTTGTTTGTGTGTGTTTGGTTTGTGTATTTTCAGAAAAAATAAATAAATAAAAAAGGTACTGCATGTAAACAGCAATTTATACGGCCGTAGAGGCCAAACAAATTGGGAAAAACTGCAATTGCATACGTAATTTGCAGATTGGTATTTTAGTAAACAAACTATTTGGGAAATATTTTCAAAGGTCTATTAAAATGTTAGTGTGAAAGTTGCCAGGTGTGAAAAAAAACAACCCATTGCATGAATATAAGATCTGTATATATATATATATATATATATATGTATATATATATATATATATATATATATATATATATATATATATATATATATATATATATATATATATATATATATATATATATATATATATATACAGTCACGTGAAAAAGTAAGTACACCCCATGTAAAGTTTTGACGATTTCAACATACAGCTATTTGATCTTCATTTCAACAATATTGATAGATAAAGGTGATATAATATAACAAATATCATGAAACATTTACATTTTGTAGTCCATTGTATAATTTAAATAAACATAAATGCAAATTTCGCATGTGGAAAAAGTAAGTACACCCCTACATTTATCACTAATTCAAATACCTAAAATTAGAATCAGGTGCACCAGCTCAGGTGCAAATGATTAGAACATCGTTAGAGAGGAATTGGAGGAACCTGTCTTATTTAAACCTCAGACATTTAGTTTGGTTTGCTCTTTGTTGTTGAAGTGTGCGGCGTCACCATGCCTAGATCAAAAGAGCTCTCTGAGGCCTTCAGAAAGAAGGTTATAGATGCCTACGAGTCTGGGGAGGGATTTAAAACGATCTCCAAACAATTGGAAATCAATCATTTGAGTGTCCGGAAGATCATCTACAAGTGGAGAAGATTCCAAACAACTGCCAACTTGTTCAGGCCAGGCCGCCCCAGCAAGTTCAGCCTGAGAGCAGACTGCAAGATGCTGAAAGAAGTCTCTAAGAACCCCAGAATGTCATCACGGGACCTACAGGTAGCTCTTGCCACTGTTGATGTCAAAGTGCACGAGTCTACCATTAGAAAGAGGCTGCACAAATTTGATCTACATGGGACGTGTGCCAGGAGGAAACCTTTGCTGTCCAGAAAGAACATCAGGGCAAGACTAAAGTTTGCCAATGAACACCTCAGCAAAGACCAGCACTTCTGGAACAATGTGCTCTGGACAGATGAGTCAAAGGTAGAGCTATTTGGCCACAGTACCAGAAGACATGTTTGGCGAAAACCAAAGACAGCATTTGACCACAAGAACCAGATACCAACTGTAAAGCACAGTGGTGGAAATATTATGGTTTGGGGCAGCTCACCATCATAGAATCCACTCGGAATTCTTCATTGTACCAGAGGGTGCTTGAGGATAATGTGAGGCCATCTGTCGGAAAGTTGAAGCTCAACCGAAGGTGGACCTTGCAACATGACAATGACCCTAAACATACCAGTAAATCCACCAAGGAATGGCTGAAAATAAAGAAATGGAGGGTTCTGGAATGGCCAAGTCAAAGCCTGGATCTAAATCCCATCGAGATGTTGTGGGGGGATTTGAAACGAGCTGTGCATGCAAGAAACCCCTCAAACATCGCACAGCTGAAAGAATTCTGCCTGGAGGAGTGGGCAAAAATTTCTCCCAGTCGATGTCAGAGACTGGTAGACAGTTATAAGAAACGCCTCCTTGAGGTTGTTTCTGCCAAAGGGGGAAATACCACCTATTAGAGCCAAGGGTGTACTTACTTTTTCCACATGTGAAATTTGCATTTATGTTTATTTAAATTATACAATGGACTACAAAATGTAAATGTTTCATGATATTTGTTATATTATATCACCTTTATCTACTCCAATCACCAATGGACACACTACCAACCGCAACCTCCGCTCTGCTGGTACCAACCTCCTGACCCCCCCCCCCCCCCCCCCCATCCGGACCAAATTCAGATCCTGGGGGGACAGGGCCTTCTCCATCACTGCTCCCACCCTCTGGAACTCACTACCTCACACCATCAGAGACTCCTCCTCACTCACCACATTCAAAACATCACTCAAGACCCACCTGTTCAACACTGCATTCAACATTTAACCAGCAGCATCTAACCCCTGACTATCTCCTCTCCTTCTCCCTCCTTTTTGCTTTGAATATATATATTTTTATTTTTTTATTTTTTATTTTTTTTTGTATACAAGATCGAGGCTCGTGAAAGAGCGAACATTAATCACACAGAAAGACAAACAGACACACAAAACAAATAACATCGGGAGCGGTAGACAAGATGGGGAGAGAGGGGGAAGGACACAAACACAACATTTGAGAGCAGGGACCGAGAGACATGGAGACATCGAGAGAACTGTGGGAGGGAGAGGGCTTGGGGGGGAGGCATGGGAAGGGGGGGGGGGGTGGGAGAGGTATAAAACATATGGACACTGCCAAGACTTCCAGGAAAGAAGTTGGAATTTCAAACAAGGTGGATCTGGGGTGAATTAGTGGGGGTAAAAAAGATCAAGGTTTTGGATGGGGGAAGATAAGAGATGGTGCAAATTTCCCTATTGCAAATGTTGCAAATTTCCCTATTGATTCTTGTTTTTTGCAATTGTTTTCATGTTTTGTTATGCATTATGTTTTGCACTCTGTCAAAGCGTCTTTGGGCTTCATGAAAAGCGCTATATAAAATAAATGCATTATTATTATTATTATCAATATTGTTGAAATGAAGATCAAATTAGATGTTTGTTGAAATATGTTGAAAATGTCAAAACTTTCCATGGGGTGTACTTACTTTTTCATGCGACTATGTATATTTTTTGCAAGGCATAACAAATTGTAAAATCTGTGAATAAAAAAAAAAACGTACGATTGAAAATAAAATGTCTAAGGGATAAGGGAGCGAAATTCTATGATTGTACAAATGTTTGCAAGGTTGAGATAAATATATTTGGAAGAGTGGTAGTTAAAATATTCCAAGATTTGTTTATAAAATGAATTTGTTGACTCTTTGAATTTAATTGTTCGAATTTTTGTTTAACTAACATTTTGAGTTAAATTGATAATTGTAATTGGAAATAGTTTGGTGGAGGCTTGGTTAAAAGCCTTGGTTACAGTGTGTTGGAACAAATTAATTAATCATGTAATGGTGATGAGAACAGAACTAAATGTGGATTAAGATGAGGAAGATCTTTTTGGGAATTTGGATAAAGAGATAAAACGACTGATGATACAAATGGACGAGGTAGATTCGGAATAATACCATAAAAGGATGTTATGTATTGTACCGGTTTTATAAGATCAGTGAAGTCATATCACCACAAGTTAGAAACCATGAAAATTAATGTGATGTAAGGCACCATTTGAAGATCAAATACTAGTAGTTCAAACTATTAAACTAATTCCTCGAGTAAAAAAAAAAAAAAAAAGTGGGGAATCTACGATTAATGAATACATTGTGCATAGTTTGTTTGGAATTATATATTCCTGTTTGTGATTGAAATCATATTTACCCATTATTAATGAACATTCCTCTGATTTGCATTACAAAAACTGCATGGTGTTAATTTTTTTCAAACGATGTTAACCTGAAAGCAACCTTAAATGCTAGCCTTAGTTTTGTAGTGTAATACATACCGGATTTTAGATATTATCCGTGTGAAGTATATAAATGAATATAACCTTTTGAATGTTTTAATGAAAACAGCAGCTGTTGAATGTGAAGCTGTTATAAGATGTACATGATCAGTTAAAACATGATAACATCATACCAAGGTGTACCCTACCTGATCCAGAGTGAGTTGAGAGCAGCTTCAGATATGGCTGAATGAAGAAAAAACCCAGTTAATAGCTAAGAAGAGTGCGAACAGCAAATTTTGGCAAGAGATGAGATTACGTGTGGCACACCCCCCCCCCCCCCCCCTCTTTGAAGAATGGCAAAGGCATTTTCCTCGAAGATTGGAAAAGGATGTTCACCTTCACCAAAGAAATTTATGTGACCATTTGCCTGGATCATTATTGTAATGCGTGGACGAAAGGCGATTACGTGCTTTGGTTCGGTGCCTGGAACATCTAACACGTCAGCAATTGTTGGATGACAACATATTACCTGCAACTCACCGGACGCTTTGACTTGATGTCATTGCCCCACAAACTTCCAGGGAACCAGCGTGGAGCTGTAAGTGGACGGCTGTGTTTCTTTCTCTACATCGGGCCTCTATGATTCCGCTGGTTGTTCCTGGCATTGGCATGGGCCACGGACAACTTAAACATGATGGTCCTTACGTCACTATGGGTGCACCTGTCATCTCTGGTCCACATCTTGCTGGTCGACCAACATCTCATCAACACCCGCTGCTCACTCACGATGAGTGAGGAGGCGGGTCAACTACAACTGGACGACAGCCTTGTTCAAAATATACTACAGCTTACGGCAAGAGTGGCAAGGATGCTACATGCGGAGCGGGATCAGTTCATGATTTTGCCCATCCATTATGATAGCGGAAACCCTACGTGCAATAGTGTAGGTGCTATGAAGACACCAGAAGAAGTTTCATACTTGATTTTCAACCACATAAGTGATCAGTCTCTTTTTCAAACAGAAGTTCAGCATTCACTTTGTAGTAAACACATTCTGGAATCATAATTGCCAAATGTTGCAGATGTTTAATATTGAATTATGCTGACAGTATTACTTAGATAATGGTGAAATGAATGAAGGAAATAAGAGTGATAATTTTTATGGTGAACTGAAAATTTTTGTGCATTTGCAAGAGGTGATGTTTGATGTAAATGCAATAAACTGAACTATCGGCGACGGATGGATTCAACGAACGAGGGAACGCCTTTTAACGACCAGATTCTTAAAGGACGACGGTGTATGCCTTAGGTAATGGGAAATTGGACATCCAAAATTGTAAATTGGAGACCCTTTTAATTACCCCATGAGAAGGAAAAGCAAAAAAAAATAATGGGGGAATTGTTGAAGTCTGTTTGGACTTCAGAATGGAAATTGATAACTCTGCTGAATTTCTCTGTTCTGAACTTTTGACATCGCAGCAAATGTTTACAAATACGGATATTGGTTTGTAGGATTAATTTGAGACATAACAATATTACATAATCTTTAAATATGGAATGCCAATGAAACTGCAAACTCTGCCTTTCTGTAATTGCCACAGCCAGTGGGAATCTTTCTGAAGATCAATTACATATGCCTTTTCCATCTTCACATCTCTCCTCTGAATTGGAGATTGAAACCAGATGTAAACCCCACTCAGAGAACTTTGTCTTTGGCTCTAAGCAAGTGACCTGTCAAACTCCATCCTCCCAAAGCAGCTCCTGCAAACATTCTGGTGGCTTCATGATGAGAAACAGCTTAAAGAGACGCCAGAGAGTCTGACCCCCAAGAAACCCCTCCATGCCCTTCGGCCCCCCTTCCCCTGGGGAACTTCAAAGGACTTTGCTCTTATAAAGAGAGAAATCTGGGATAGAATTTCAGAAGACTTACCTGATTTGCTGTGTTATGTTGTGTATTCTGTGCTGTAACTTCATTACGATCAAGTGAGCTTTTCCATGGAACTCTGCTCAACTCTTGTATGCTTATGTATTGTGTGAGGTAAATCAGTGCTTTATCAAGGCAAGTTTCTTCTCCAATAAGTCATAAATCTCTCCAACCTGCCTGTGGTGAGTGAGTAAAAGGCCCTCAGAATCGGCTTCATCGCGGGAGATTCCAATGATTCTGAAAGCTTTGGTTTCAACAGCGTGAAGACGAGCTAGATGAAACCAAAGCTTTCAGAATTATTGGTCTCGCACGATGAAGCCGGTTCTGAGGGCCTTTCTCTCTCTCACCGCAGGCAGGTTGGTGGTGTTTCTGTCTTCTACCGACTCCTCTCCGGCCTTGCTCCCCCTGCCCTGTCTGTGCTCTGTCCCCCCCAAATATTCCCTCAGGTCACACAAGATCTGCCAGCAACCCTCTTCTGGTGATACTGCCAAAATCAAAACTCTGCTCACCTTCACTCTTTCATTCCCCTTTTCTCCCGCCTCTGGAACAAACTCCCTCACTCTCTTCAATCCCTCTCCTCCCTCCAGGTCTTTAAAACAGCTGTTTACCACCATCTCTTATCTTCCCCCTTTCAAAACATTGATCTTTTCTACCCCCGTTAAAACCAGCCAAATCCACCTATTTCAATCTGACTTCTTTCCTGAAATTCCTAAGTGTTCATTTGCTTTTACCGTGTACCTCCCCCCCCCCCCCCCCTTTTTCTTTACTGTTGTTGTGCATTGCTTATGTGCTTCCCTCTCTCCCCGTCTTGTCTCCCAATCCCATTATTGTATGTTTTATGTGTCCGTGCAGGTGTTCGTGTTTCCAAGTACATATTAACTTTGCTTTCTCCACACCATTTTTTGTTTTTGGAATCCCACTTGGTTGCAAAAAGAGCTCAAACCTCAGGTCAATTTCCTGATTTATATAGGAAATTGGAAATTGAAGCTCTTTGGAAAGGCTGATATTCTGTGATGTAGTAATTGTTTTTAAGGCTGTTGTCATGGCAAGGCTACATATGGAGTTTTCCTTTTTGTCAAATGAAAGATTATTTATTTGCAAACCTTTGCGCAAAGATGGTGTGTAAAGAGCGCTATTTGTAAACTTGATAATGGCATGTTAAATTTTATATTTTAGTGTCAAAAGTGTTTACTGTTGGGCTGCACATGTTTATACTTGCTGTGGTTTCATTATTATTTGTATGACTTGTGTGATATTATTACCTTTATAATAAAAGAGCTTCAAAATTCAAACTCTCCCCCTTCTCTCTCTAACTGTCATGGCCCTGACTTCATGAAGGCCGGAGTACACCGACACCATCCTGGATGTGGGGGATCACCGATTTGGTCCTGGGAGATCAATCGGCTGTCTCCATGCCACGGGCTTTTCCGAGAGAACTGCCCGGGGCTATACAACAACAACAACACAAGGAAGGATTGAATGCAGAGAAAATAAGTTCACACAAGGATTGAGGGTTTTTAGTTGTGAGGAATGATAACGAAAAATGGCTTTTCACAGTAGAAAAGAGGATATTGCATGGGTGACGTGATGGAAGTATTTAATACATTAAAAGGGAATGATAATACAATTTTTTGCAAGAAGATTATTTTTCAGTTGGAAGTATAGAATCTAGCAACAGAAGGAACAGTTTTAAGTTCACCCTGAACGGGAGTTCAAAGTTCAGTCAAATCTTTAATGACTTGAGAAATGCATAACTACTGAATAACTAATATGAACCGACTACTAACTAATAATTCAATACTAATAACTACTAATTACGAATGAATAACTTCAAAATGCACTGGTTACACGCTTCTCATTGTATCAAAACAGTAACAAGTAGTGTACAAATATAACTTTTTGTTTACATCACGAATCGTTGGAAAGGCCAAACAGTTTCACCGTCCCTGCATCACGGCTGTTGTCATATTTCCCATCTTTATCATCACAAGCAAATGCCAATAAAGGCCTCTTGGGGTGCCACGCCACAGTAAATGTTGGAGATTCGCAATGCACTTCCCACAGCTTCTCTCCTAGAAGTAAAAAAAAAACATCAGTTTTAAGAATTTGCATGAAAGTCAAGCAAATATACAATCTATGTCAAACGTTTGTATCAATGTATACACAGTGCCTATAGAACATCTACACCCCCTTTCAAAATTTTCACCTTTTGTTTCCTTATAGCCCGGAATTAAAATGCATTAAATCACACTTTTTCCACCTTTATTTACACATCGTAACCCACAACTTCCAAGTGAAAAACAAATTCTACAAATTTCAGAAAATTAATTTAAAATTACAAAATGAGAACAGCTTGATTGGAAAAGTATCCACTCCCCCCACCCCTCACCCCCTTATAATAGCAATTATAAATTAGCTCAGGTGCAACAAATCACCTTCAAAACTAGATGGTATTCATAGAATACTTACCCTGAGCAGTCAACTTGATGTGAGCCAACTCTCTATTTTTGAACGTTTCTTTTTTTTTTGATCCAATATGGCTGCCAGACTACGTGAGCGATGACATCAATTTATATTCTATAAATAATTGTTGCATAGATCATGCTCAATAAATTTCAAACTGATCAGGCTAAGCATTGTCCCTGTCGAGTGATGACGTCGTAATTATGGCACCAATGACGTCATCGTTAACAACACCTATTCCCCATAAGGCTGACACTACTTTACTGAAATGCAGACACAAATGTTGTATTTTCGTCAAAAATCGTCGGAATTTCGCCAAATCTGTTTTGGTCGTGTGTTAATGTACCTCAGCGATTGACAAATCTGAAATCAGAATTTTATTTGAGGTCAAAATGACCCTGTGAGGTCACTCCGTACTTTGCCTGCTCTTCATTTGCAGTGTGATAATTAATTCCATGCCCACTATAGAAGACTTCTTCTTCACGTAATAACAACTTCTAGCTTCCAGACCGTACATCCAATCATCTTGAAATTTTGCACACGTGATACACTTCATTACCTCCACCATAATATAAAGTTTCACATCGATCAATGAAGTGGTTCAAGAGTTATAATTTTAAAAAAATATTTTCGTTTATTTATATCTGCCAAACCACGTGACCTATCGCAAATTCCAAAAGGTGATTTTAGTGGACCGATATGCTGAACACATCTGTGAAGTTTCCCCTCGATACGATCACAAATGAGGGAGGAGCTTGGTTTTAAAAGTGTATGCTTAAAAACGTCATAACTCCGAAACCATGTGATGCATGACGTCATTCTCGCTGAATTTTTGTTCGTCATGGGTATGTGATTCCGCCTGCAAAGTTTGGCCTCGATCTGTTCAGTCGTTTTGGAGAAAATTGGATATTAGTGGTTTTTCACTCAAAACAATATGGCGTCCGAACCACGTGACCTACAACGTCATTATAATTTTATTTCTGCATCAATTTATACCGAGAAGATGCTCAATAAATTTCATCCTGATCGGATAAAGTTTTTTACTTGTCGAATTATGACGTCATAACGTCATCATTCACATATGTTATTCCTGCATGGAGAGTTCTTTGCAATGAGACCTGTCTCAATTATTTCTGTCTCGTGGTTTTTGAGATTATAAAGGTGCAAAGTTTTTTGGTTTTTCCAAGATGGCGCCCGTACCACGTGGCCTGTGACGTCATAATATTCACTAAAATATTCTACAGGAGGAGTCCCTCCTATGGTGAAAATTTCATGTCATTCGGACCAACGGTTGCCGAGAAAATGAATTTTTAAAATGCAGACACCACATACGTACGTGCGACCTACGGACGGACCCAAATGCTTAAACCTGCATTTCGCTTCACGAGCTCAGGGTAATAACACACCAAGTTAATTGGCCTCCACCTGTGCTAAATTGTTGTGATTCTGATTGTTTCAGGATAAAATCGGCTGTTCCTGTAGGTTTCCTCTGCTGTGTCATGCATTTCACAGCAAAAACTCAACCATGAGCATCAAGGAGCTTTTTATATATATATATATATATATATTTTTTTTGCATACAAGGCATGACAAAAAACAAATGGACACATAAGACATATAATAAAGGGAGCGGAGGACAAGATGGGGAGAGAGGGGGAAGCACACAAGTACAACATTTGAGAGCAGGGACATCAGGAGATCTGTGGGAGGGAAAGGAATTGGGGGGAAAGATGCATGGGAAGGGGGTGGGAAAGGCACAAAACACATTGACACTGCTAGGACTTCCAGAAAAGAAGTTGGTATTTCAAAAAAGTGGATCTGGGGTGAATTAACAGCGGTAGAAAAGATCAAGGTTTTGGATGGGGACCTGAGAAATAAGAGATGGTGGTGAACAGCTGCTTTAAAGACCTGGAGGGAGGAGTGGGATTGAAGTGAAAAGTGGATCGGGTGAATTAACGGGGGCAGAAAAGATCAAGGGTTTGGATGGGGACCTGAGAAATAAGAGATGGTGGTGAACAGCTGTTTTAAAGACCTGGAGGGAGCAATGGGATTGAAGAGAGTGTGGGAGATTATTCCAGAGGCAGGAGAAAAGTGGAATGAAAGAGTGAAGGTGAGTAGAGAGTCTTGATTTTGGCAATGTCACCAGAAGAGGGTGACTGACAGATCTTGTGTGCGACCTGCAGACAGAGCTGGGGAGGGGGCTAGGCCAGAGAGGAGTCTGTAGAAGACAGAAAGACCACCAACCAGCCAGCGGTGAGTGAGTGAAAGGCCCTCACAATCAGTTTCATCGCGGGAGATTCCAATGATTCTGAAAGCTTTGGTTTCAACAGCGTGAAGCCGAGCTAGATGTGAGGAGGGGCACCAGCCCGGATGGGAGAGCATTACTCCATTGAGCTGCGGATGAAAGCCTTGTATGTGGTGAGGAGCTCAGGTGTGCCAAGGAAGGACTTCGCACGATGGAGGATGCCCAGTCGGCGACTGGCATTGGAGGCCAGCTTGGAAATGTGGTTTTCCCAGGAAAGATCATGGCAGATTGTGAGACCCAAGAGCTTGAGTGACATAACTTCTTGGAGAGGATTGTTGAGAAAGTAGATGGGAGGGTTGTCCAGACGGTCTTTTCGACGAGACATAGTAAGAGTGTGAGATTTGTCAGGATTGAAAGACATGTTCCACTTGTTTGACCAGTCTGTGATTTTGTCCAGGTCTGCCGATCTGAGGGAGGAGGTATGGAGCACAGAGAGTGGAGTCATCAGCAAAGAGATAGCGAGGATTTTCCAGTGAGTCAGAGAGATCATTGATATAATGAATGAATGGTCGTTTTTTAAAGGCCATTTTTCCCGCTAGAGCGGGGGTTAGCCTTGTTGAGAGATGGGAGGGTTGTGTTCAACCATTTCCCCATGACAATCATGGTTCCCTGTTTTGAGGCAATGTTTTTATGGCCGGATGCCCTTCCTGACACCAACCCTTGGTCGCCTCTTACGATGCGCAGGGATACGGTGTACCTGTTCTAAACCGGGGTACACACCGTGGTCATTCATCCCAGCAAGCTGGTACTCAATTTGCCGACCTCGGAAGGATGACAGGCTGAGTCAACCCCCCAGGCGTTAATTCAGCGATCGACCGGGATTCAAACCCAGGATCCTAGGATCCCAAGCCGGCACACTAACCGCTAAGCCAACACCAGAGACTGGAGAGATCATTGATGAAGACCAGAAAAAGCACAGGGCACAGAACACTGTTTTGGGGAACTCCAGCCTGAACAGGAAGCGGAGATGAGAGACATCCATTCAGGGCCACAAGTTGACTATGACCAGAGAGGAAGTCCGCAAGCCATGCGTGGAGATTTCCATGGATACCATAGGAGGAGAGTTTGGTGAGCAGAGCGGGGTGCCAGACCGTATTGAAGGCACGTCATATGTCAAAGGAGACAGCTCAAATTTCCTGTTTGACATTAAGGACCTGCATCCATTTTTGAGACAGCAGATACAGCATGTTCAGAGCAGAGTGACCTGGTCTGAAATCCAAATTGATGATCAGAGATCAAGCCATTGGAGAAGAGGAAGGATTTGATATCCGAAGCAATTATGGATTCCACGACTTTGTTGATAATTGGGAGCCGGCTGATTGGTCTGTAGTTGCAAGGATCTGTTTTTGCACCTTTTTTGTGTAAATCGGTAATGTTGGCTGATTTCCAAGCTGATGGCAGATGACCTTGAGCAAAAGAGAGGGTGAAGAGAACAGAGAGAGGGTGTGAAAGAGCGGCAGAGCAGGATTTTAGGACACGAGTGCTGATGCCGTCTGGCCCGGTTGCAGAATCAGAGTCGAGGATTGACAGACTTCTCCACCTTGTCAGGAGAGAAGGACACAGAGTCCAGGAGTAGCTGGGTATGACTGGGTAAGGTGGGTATAGAGAGAGATGTTGGGTACAGGCACAGGTACAGGGTTTGGGACACAAGATTTGGAGGCAAACACAGAGTTGAGGCATTTGGCTTTGTCACGTGCGGTGTTAGCTGTGTAGCCGTTTGAGGCAAGGGAGGGGATGGAGGGGGAACAAACACCAGAAACAGATTTGACCAGATGCCACCAGGATTTGGAGGAAGGAGACATGTTTTAGAGTTCAGTCTTGAGAGCAGAGAGATAGTGATTCCTGGCTCTCCTGAGGGGAGACACACTTGTTACGGGCTTTGTGGAAGGAACTGAGATTGTCTTCCGTTGGATTTGTCTTCCAAGAGGCGAAGGCAAGTTGTTGCAGGGCAACTGCATCACCACAAGATTCAGTGTACCATGGACGGGAGGAAGGGAATGACAACTGAAGACGAGATGGGATAAATCTGTGCATGAGAGAGAGTAGTTTACTTTGGAAGAATTCCCAGGATGAGTTGATGTCAGAGGCAGTAGAGATGGAGGACCAGTCCAGATGATTGATGGCTGCTTGCAGACCGTGCCAGTCGGTCTGAGTGAAATGCCAGACTCGTCGACGCTGAGGAGGCTCTCTGAGAATAGCCAGAGAGATGTCCACTTTAACAAGCACATGATCAGAAGAACCAATTGGAGCAGAAGAAGAGCAGCAGACATTTGCAGGGAAGTTAGTCATAACCAAGTCTCGAAGAGATGATGTACCGTTAGACTGAGATCCGGGTCGGGAAATTGACAGATTGTGTCAGTCCCAATGAGTCGCAGAAGTCCTTTGCTGAGATGCCATGCCTGGTGAGAGAGGAACCCACACCCAGTCAACTGGCACGATGACAATTGAAATCACCACATATGAGGAAGAGAGAGTTGGGATGAGTGGATAGAAGTTGGTCCATGTTGGCACACAGGGAGATGTAAATGGAATCATCACTGTTTGGAGGACGGTACAGAACATATATGAACAAAAGGTGGGTGCGGCGGGGAAGCCGTAGCCAGAGGTACTCCTGGGGGTGAGGTGGAGAGACTCGAGAGGGCAGTGCAAGGAGAGTGAGGAAGAGAGTTTTTGATAAAGATAGCAACCCCACCTCCAGGACGAGGCTCAGGTCTATCATACTGGAGGAGGGAGTAATCATGAAGAGATATTAAGGAATCAGAGACATCTTGAAGGAGGAAAGTTTCTGTTGAGCAGATTACGTCTGGTTTGTCGGAGGCAACCTGTATGGAGAGATCAATCAGGTTTGAGCAAAGACCATGGACGTTTGAGGTCCATACCATTAAGGAAGAGGGATGGGGAGCATCAGGTACAGGACAGGGGAGGGGAGGGGTAGGATAAGATGTGGGGTGAGAGCAGGAGGTTGGGAGAGTTGTTGATAGTGTGTCGTTTATTGCAGAAGAGGAGAAAGGGAAGGATGAGGAGGACAAATGGTTTGATGGTGATGGGAAGAGGCACAGTGAGGTGTTGTTTGAGGAGGGGCAGAGCAAAGTCGAAGGTTGGAGGAGGTGGGGGTATGTGATGGAAGGGAGAGGAAGTGGGGAGGCAGCAGCTTTGAGGAGGAGGGGGGAGGGGGGGAGAGATTTGAAGAGGAGGGGTGAGGGGGAAGTTTTGAAGGGGAGAGTGGGGGAGGGGTGTTTTGAAGGGGAGGGGTGTTTTGAAGGGGGGGGGTGAGGGGGGAGTTTTGAAGGGGAGGGGTGAGGGGGGAGTTTCAGAAAGTGGATGATTAATGAAAAAACGAACATTTATGACAAGCAGGGTTTATTGTGATTTTCAAGTCCGAGATCCGTTTGAAAACGATAGAGGAGGGGTGGAATGAAGGTGAGTTTATAGAATGTAGGAAGGACTGATTGTCAGAGATAGAATATTTTTTTGAAATGGAATGATGTGAAGAGGAAATGGAAAAAAGCCTTTTAAACAGGAAGAAAAACAGCATGTTGTAATTAACCATTAAATAAAATACTGCAGGGGAAAGTTTAAACATATTTAAACAAAACCATGGAAAACAATCTGGGAAAAGTCCCTGAAGTGAGGGCGTGGATCAGAGAAAGGAGAAAGGGTTAAATGAGATGAAGGAAACTAGAATTGGAAGGGCGAGTTTTGGCTGGAAATGGAAGGAAGAGGTGGAAGAGAAGGAGATAAAGGGGGGCGAGGCGAGACAGCAAGCACACGTGCCCGCAGGGAGAGAACAAAATGTTTTTTTTTGTTTGTTTGTTTGTTTCTTTTGTATTTAAAACATTAGACAATGGGTAGATGTTCAGGGGAAGTTAGAGGGAGA
The DNA here is from genome assembly GCF_964187855.1 of Myxine glutinosa. Classification (NCBI taxonomy): domain Eukaryota; kingdom Metazoa; phylum Chordata; class Myxini; order Myxiniformes; family Myxinidae; genus Myxine; species Myxine glutinosa. Next base: position 84,229,246 of record NC_136271.1, on the reverse strand, counting down.
AGCGAAAATCGAAGAAATAAGCAAAACAGTGAAGGAAATAACTTAAATTCACAAAACACTGATGGGGGGAGGGAAGCCTAGAGAGACCAGGCCGTGTACGCAGTGCGAACAGAAAACGATTAATCATACAAAAGTTTCATGAATTGCAAATCAACACCAACTAGAAAACACACATTAACACATGCACAATCAAATAACAAATGGAAATTTGATGAAGACACGAATGGAAAAATACTTTAACTTTGTTGCCATGCAGAGGTCGAAGTCGCTTCCTTGCTTGAGGGGCGGGAAACGGAAACAAAATAACTTTTCGTGGATTTTCACGACTCGGGAAGCTATCCCCCCTTTTTCCATTGAAACAATGCCCCGCTATTTGCGGATTTCACTATTCACGGGATTTTCCAGGAGCATATCCCCCACGAATAGCGGGGTCCCATGGTGTGTGTACAGTCACGTGAAAAAGTAAGTACACCCCATGTAAAGTTTTGACTTTTTCAACATATTTCAACATACAGCTATTTGATCTTCATTTCAACAATATTGATAGATAAAGGTGATATTGAAGGAGCTGCGCTCCAACGCGAGTCGAAAGAAGTGACGCGACCAAAGACGGAATTCGTCCGAGTTGCTTTATTGAAACAAAACAGCTCAGGTATTCTGACAAAAGCCCGTTTATCGGGCAGCAATATATATACACATTTATGTCGGGAAGTTTGCCCGGCAAAAGCTATACCGGGCATGCCCGGGTGTCAAGGGCGAGCCTTGGAAAGGCGAGTCTGGACCTGCCCGGGCGTGTTTGGCTGCGGCCTGGCAAATCGAGGCTGGGCGTGCCCGGGCGCTCTGGACGAGCACTGGAAAGGCGAGAGCGGGCATGCCCGGACGCTCTGGGCGAGCCCTGGAAAGGCGATAGCGGGCATGCCCGGACGCTCTGGGCGAGCCCTGGAAAGGCAATAGCGGGCATGCCCGGACGCTCTGGGCGAGCCCTGGAAAGGCGATAGCGGGCATGCCCAGACGCTCTGGGCGAGCCCTAGAAAGGCGAGAGCGGGCATGCCCAGGAAAGACGAGACCGGGCGTGCCCGGGAGGTTCGGGCGTGCCCGGGAACAGTGAGTCCGGGCATGCCCGGGAGAGGCGCGTCTGGCCGTGTTCTGGCCGGTGCAAGGCGATTGTGTGCATCCAGCGGTAACCGCTACACACGCCCCTCCAGAATCGACCTGCACCGGCAGGGTCAATTTAAGGGGGGTCCGGATGACCCGGCCGAAGCGACCCCTGGAGGGTCGTGGGGAGGGGTCCGACGTGGTGGTGGGTGGTCGAGCGGGGGGAACTGTGGACGGGGGGCGGCCTTGCCGCGGAGGAAGGGCCAACCGTGGTGGTCGGTCGACGTCCATGTGCGCCGGTTTGAGGCGGTCCACAGAGATCCGGTCCGACCGGCCGCCAACGTCGACGACAAAGGACTTGTCGCCCCGTCGCAGGACCCGGAAGGGCCCGTCGTACGGCGGCCGGAGTGGCCCCCGGTGCGCATCATGACGCACAAAGACGTACTCCGCTGTGCGAAGCGCCGGGGGGACGTAGGACTGGGGGCCACCGTGGCGGGACGTTGGCACGGGGGCAAATCGGCAGGCGGCCTCCTGGAGGTCCGAGCGCTGGTGTGCGGCGGACCAGGGACTGGTAGCGTCGGGCACGAACTCGCCTGGGACGCGGAGCGGCTGGCCGTAGACGAGCTCGGCGGCGGACGCCCGGAGGTCCTCCTTGGGGGCCGTGCGGAGGCCCAAAAGGACCCACGGCAGCCGGTCGGTCCAACCGTCGTCCTGAAGGCCGGCCATGAGTGCGGCCTTCATGGAGCGGTGAAACCGCTCGCACAACCCGTTGGCTTGAGGGTGGTAGGCCGTGGTGCGGTGCAGCGTGACCCCCAACGAGCGGGCGACCACGCCCCAAAGTTCGGACGTGAACTGTGGGCCGCGGTCGGACGAGATGTCCGCCGGTGCGCCGAAGCGTGCGACCCAGGTGGCGATGAACGCCTGCGCCACGTCGGCGGTGGTGGTGGAGGTGAGGGGCACGGCCTCCGGCCACCTGGTGGTCCTGTCCACCATGGTGAGCAGGTGGGTGAACCCCCGCGATGGGGGCAGGGGACCCACCAGGTCCATGTGGACGTGGTCGAAACGCCGTGCAGGCACGGTGAAAGGTGCCAGCGGGGCCTGGGTGTGGCGGTGGACCTTGGCCCGCTGGCAGGCCGTGGAGGCGTTGGCCCAGTCGCGGACGTTCCGTCGAAGGCCGTGCGAGACGAAACGCGCCGACACCAGCTTCTGAGAAGCTTTCCGGCCCGGGTGAGAAAGGCCGTGGATGGAGGCGAAGATGCGGTGCTGCCAGGAAACGGGCACGATGGGGCGAGGCTGGCCCTGGGAGACGTCGCAGAGCAGGACGGTGCCCGCGAAGGGGATGTCGGCCAGGCGGAGGCCCGTGTCCGCCGCCCGGAGGGCCTGCACCGAGATGTCGGTGGTCTGGTCGGCCGCCATGAGCGCGAAGTCCACGCCGAGGTGGACCGCGTTCGCGCTGGCCCGAGAAAGACAGTCGGCCACAGCGTTGTCTTTGCCGGCAACGTGCCGGATGTCCGTGGTGAATTCCGACACGGCGGAGAGGTGGCGCTGCTGGCGGGCCGACCACGGCTCCGTGACTTTGGCCATTGCGTAGACCAACGGCTTGTGGTCGACGAAAGCCGTGAACGGGCGGCCCTCCAGGAGGTGTCGGAAATGGCGAACGGCCAGGAATAGACCGAGCCGCTCGCGGTCGAACGTGCTGTATTTTAACTCGTTCGGCCGGAGCTGCCGGCTGAAAAAAGCGAGTGGCTGCCAAACCCCGTCCACCCATTGTTCATGGACGGCGCCCACCGCGTAGTTGGAGGCGTCCGTAGTGAGGGCGATGGGCGCGTTGAGCACCGGGTGAGCCAGCAGCGTTGCGTCGGCGAGGGCCCGTTTTGCGCTCTCGAAGGCCGCGTCCATGGCCGCGGACCAAACGATGTCATGCTTGGCCGGCTTGCCCCGGAGGGCCTCGTAAAGGGGCCGCATGAGCTGAGCAGCGCGGGGCACGAATCGGTGATAAAAATTCACCATGCCGAGGAACTCTTGTAGGGCCTTGATGGAACGGGGACGCGGGAACGTGGTGATGGCCTCGACCTTGGTCGGCAGCGGCACGGCCCCGGTCTTGGTGATGCGGTGGCCCAAAAAGTCAACGGTCGTCGTGCCGAAGTGGCATTTGGCCGGGTTGACAATTAAGCCGTGCTCGCTGAGGCGACCGAACAGTGTTCAGAGGTGGAGGAGGTGCTCGGCGCGGGACGTGCTGGCGACGAGGATGTCGTCCAGATAGACGAAAAGAAATGGCAGGTCGCGCAGCACGCCGTCCATTAAGTGCTGGAACGCCTGGGCCGCGTTCTTGAGGCCAAACGGCATCCTCAAAAATTCGAACAGGCTGAACGGCGTGATGACGGCCGTCTTCGGGACGTCGGCCGCCCGGACAGGTACCTGGTGGTATCCCTGTATCAGGTCAATTTTGGAAAATATGACCCGTCCCTCCAAACGGGCGGAAAAGTCCTGGATGTGCGGGATCGGGTACCTGTCGGGGGTGGTAGCGTCGTTGAGGCGGCGGTAGTCGCCACACGGGCGCCATCCGCCCCCCGGCTTTGGCACGATGTGCAGTGGTGAGGCCCACGCGCTATTGGAGTGCCGCACGATGCCGAGGTGCTCCAACGCGTCGAACTCGGCCTTTGCCACGGCGAGCTTGGCCGGGTCGAGGCGGCGGGCCCTGGCGTAGACCGGCGGGCCCGTAGTGGGTATGTGGTGCTCGATCACATGCCGCACTGCGACGGCCGAAAACGTCGGCCGTGTGAGGGCCGGGAATTCCGCGAGCAGGCGAGCGAACTCGTTCGCCGTCGGGAGGGCGCACGCCAGTTCGGTCGGCGCGGAGCTGCTCATCGTGCACGCCAGGGAGCTGAAGGTCTCGGCGTTGACAAGGCGACGACGTTTGACGTCGACCAGCAGCCCGTGCGCGCAGAGGAAGTCGGCGCCCAGCAAAGCCATGGGGACGCAGGCGGTCACAAAGGTCCACTGAAAGCGCTGGCTGCCGAAGCAGAGGGTGACGTTGCGCGGGCCAAAAGTGCGTATGGCCAAGCCATTAGCAGCGACCAAAGAGGGGCCGCAAACGGCGTCCCGCCTGTCCTGCTCGGGGGCGGGTATGACGCTCAGTTGGGCGCCGGTGTCACAAAGGAAACGCCGCCCGGACGCTTTGTCCCGAATAAAAAGCAAGTTGCCCGACTGGCCGGCGCTCATGGCTGGGAATGAACACCGGCCCGGCCGTTTCCCGACTTGCCGAAAGTGCACGGGGGTCGGCACGTCCGAGCCTTGTGTCCGAACCTGGCGTGGTATTAACACCACGCCTGGTCAGGTGGAGGCCCCGGCCGTTGTGTCGGAAGCGGTCGGTGCGGCGTGGCGGCCGCCAGTTTCACCGGCAGTTCGGCCTCCAACCGCGCAGGGCGCTCGGGCGTCGCCTCGGACGGCGGCAGGCTCCAGGTAGCCGCGCCGATGTGTTGGCCCGCCAAGGAGATCTTATCGGCTTCCCTGGCGAGGGCGCGGGGATCGGTGATCGACGTGCCAGCCAGGGCGAGGCGTACCGGGTGAGGCAGCTGGCGAAGGAACAACTCGCGGAACAGAAAATCCAGAGAGTGCTCACCGAGCAACGAGAGCATATAGTCCATGCGCTCGGACAGGCGCGTGTCGCCGAGCTCGGGCAGGTCGAGCAGGCGCCATGCGCGTGCCGCCGGTGAGAGGGCGAAAGCGTCGAGGAGGAGCGTCTTCAGCGCGTCTTCAGCGCGTCATACTTGTCGGCAGCCGGCGGGTGCTCGAGGAGGCTCAGGGCGCGGGCCGCGGTGGCGGAACCGAGCGCTGCCACGACGTGGTGGAAGCGGGTGTCGTCCGCAGTGATGCCTCGCAGGGCGAACTGGGAGTCCGCCTGGGCGAACCAAACAGCCGCGTGAGCCTCCCAGAAGGTAGGCAGTTTAAGAGTCACTGCCGTGTCCATGTCGGTAGGTCACCAGTGAAGGAGCTGCGCTCCAACGCGAGTCGAAAGAAGTGACGCGACGAAAGACGGAATTCGTCCGATTTGCTTTATTGAAACAAAACAGCTCAGGTATTCTGACAAAAGCCCGTTTATCGGGCAGCAATATATATACACATTTATGTCGGGAAGTTTGCCCGGCAAAAGCTATACCGGGCATGCCCGGGTGTCAAGGGCGAGCCTTGGAAAGGCGAGTCTGGACCTGCCCGGGCGTGTTTGGCTGCGGCCTGGCAAGTCGAGGCTGGGCGTGCCCGGGCGCTCTGGACGAGCACTGGAAAGGCGAGAGCGGGCATGCCCGGACGCTCTGGGCGAGCCCTGGAAAGGCGATAGCGGGCATGCCCGGACGCTCTGGGCGAGCCCTGGAAAGGCGATAGCGGGCATGCCCGGACGCTCTGGGCGAGCCCTGGAAAGGCGATAGCGGGCATGCCCGGACGCTCTGGGCGAGCCCTGGAAAGGCGAGAGCGGGCATGCCCGGGAAAGACGAGACCGGGCGTGCCCGGGAGGTTCGGGCGTGCCCGGGAACAGTGAGTCCGGGCATGCCCGGGAGAGGCGCGTCTGGCCGTGTTCTGGCCGGTGCAAGGCGATTGTGTGCATCCAGCGGTAACCGCTACAATATAATATAACAAATATCATGAAACATTTACATTTTGTAGTCCATTGTATAATTCAAATAAACATGAATGCAAATTTCGCATGTGGAAAAAGTAAGTACATCCCGACGGCCGACATTTATCACTACTTCAAATACCTAAAATTAGAATCAGGTGCACCAGCTCAGGTGCAAATGATTAGAACATCGTTAGAGAGGATCTTGGAGGAACCTGTCTTATTAAAATCTCAGACATTTAGTTTGGTTTGCTCTTTGTTGTTGAAGTGTGCGGCATCACCATGCATCGATTAAAAGAGCTCTCTGAGGCCTTCAGAAAGAAGGTTATAGATGCCTATGAGACTGGGAAGGGATTTAAAAAGATCTCAAACAATTTGAAATCAATCATTCGGCTGTCCGGAAGATCATCTACAAGTGGAGAAGATTCCAAACAACTGCCAACTTGTTCAGGCCAGGCCGCCCCAGCAAGTTCAGCCCGAGAGCAGACCGCAAGATGCTGAGAGAAGTCTCTACGAACCCCAGAATGTCATCACGGGACCTACAGGTAGCTCTTGCCACTATTGATGTCAAAGTGCACAGGTCTACTATTAGAAAGAGGCTGCACAAATTTGATCGACATGGGAGGTGTGCCAGGAGGAAACCTTTGCTGTTCAGAAAGAACATCAGGGCAAGACTAAAGTTTGCCAATGAACACCTCGGCAAAGACCAGCACTTCTGGAACAATGTGCTCTGGACAGATGAGTCAAAGGTAGAGCTATTTGGCCACAGTACCAGCAGACATGTTTGGCGAAAACCAAAGACATCATTTGACCACAAGAACCTGATACCAACTGTAAAGCATGGTGGTGGAAATATTATGGTTTGGGGCAGCTTTGCTGCATCAGGGCCTGGGCAGCTCACCATCATAGAATCCACTATGAATTCTTCATTGTACCAGAGGGTGCTTGAGGATAATGTGAGGCCGTCTGTCGGAAAGTTGAAGCTCAACCGAAGGTGGACCTTGCAACATGACAATGGCCCTAAACATACCAGTAAATCCACCAAGGAATGGCTGAAAAGAAAGAAATGGAGGGTTCTAGAATGGCCACGTCAAAGCCCGGATCTAAATCGAATTGGTTTGTTTGTTTTTCACACTGAATAAAAACTTAAAGGTAGAGCATATCGATTGTGATATCCTCTTGGTAAGCCGTGACGTAACGCGCCGCGTCATAATTCTGTTTCCGGGTCCAAACGTGCACGTTACGTCACACTTACCAAGAGGATAAAACACAAGGACACTGCAAGGACTTCCATGAAAGAAGTTGGAATTTCAAAAAAAGTGTATCTGGGGTGAATTAGCAGGGGTAGAAAAGATCAAGGTTTTGGATGGGGGAAGATAAGAGATGGTGGCGAACAGCTGTAAAGATCTGGAGGGAGGAGTGGGATTGAAGGGAGTGGGGGAGTTTGTTCCAGAGGCAGGACAAAAGGGGAATGAAAGAGTGAAGGTGAGCAGAGAGCCTAGATTTTGGCAGTTTAACCATAAGAGGGTTGCAGGCAGATCTTGTGCGACCTGAAGGAATATTGGGGGGACAGAGCACAGAGAGACCTGGGGGAGCAAGGCCGGAGAGGAGTCGGTAGAAGGATGTTTTTAAATAATAATATGTTTATGGTTTATAATATTTTACAAGCCCGTCTTCGCCGCTGTTGGACTTCCTGTCTTGTTGTTATCCTCTTGGTAAGCCGTGACGTAACGCGCCACGTCATAATTCTGTTTCCGGGTCCAAACGCGCGCGTTACGTCACGGCTTACCAAGAGGACACCTCTCCCACCTCCCCCGCCCCCTTCCCATGCCTCCTCCCCCCAAGCCCTCCCTTCCTGATGTCCCTGCTCTCAAATGTTGTGTTTGTGCTTCCCCTTCTCTCCCCATCTTGTTTCCACTCCCCATATTATATGTTTTGTGAGTCTGTTTGATTTTTTTGTGCGATAAATGTGAGCTCTTTCACGAGCCTCGATCCTTTGTACAAAAAAAATCAAAAAAATCAACGTTTGTATTGATATCTATAATCAAATGTTTGTGTTTATATTTATAATCAAACACTTGGATCGATATACAATTTGAGTAAACATCGATCCCCATCCTTCATATTGCATACCGGTTATTACCTGTTTCTACTTCTGCAATGTCAATGAAGTGATCTTCTGACGCTGAAGCCAACATCTTCCCATCATAGCTAAAGCTTAATGTCCGTACAGGCCAGTCCAGTCTGAGAAACACACGACGTATCACAGCATAACATTTTCAACTGTCCTCAGGCCTACAGCTAAAATGAATAAAATACAATCGATGTACACGTTTACAAGTTTCAATAAAACCATCAAACTGTTTAAATCCACACTACTGAGGTTTGTCATAGCATGTACGGCCGCACACATGCAAGCATGGAAACGGCCGTAAAACGATGATGATGTTCAGTATTTTTACTCGGGCCGACAGAATGGCCTAAGCCCTAGACCTAGAGGTATGCACACCCGCCTCTAAACTGTCCAGCCAGGCTTCGAATCTCGACCCAGCTATAAACTGTCATTCCTGTTTAACAGGCAGGGTGCTTCATCGGTGTGTGCGTCCCTCGGATGGACGTTAAACTGGCCTCCCTTCTGCCGGCATTCGTTGGTGAATGTTAAAGATCCCAGGAGATCCTTTGTGAAGAGTAGGCGAGCTATCGCCAGAAAACCACAGGTGTGGTCGAGAAAACCACAGGCGGGACGGAGAGACGGACAGACAGACAGACGGAAAGCAAACCTATAATCTCCTCCAGGTAGTACTAATAAGGCAAAGATTTTGGAAACAAATTAATCTTTTCTGGAAAAAAAACTCATTTATTTACTACAATAACTATTACGAAATGAGCATTTGTAAAGATACCATACCTGGACAAACAACGAACACAGACAAGCTCACGGATGTCCCAAAGGCTTACAAGTGCATCTGCACTGCCCACGGCAAAGTATTTTCCTGTTGGATCAAACTTTATGCAGATGCAGTTCGAAGGGTGAGCATTCACTGAGTGGATCGATTTCAACTCTGGGTAACTGAGAGAAAGCAGAAATGGTAAACTTAGCAAAATAAACCATAAAGATGGTAACATTACTGTAAAAGCTCCAATTCAGATTGTCCAACATACATCGCACATGCCTTCAACCCTTCTCAACCATTACACATGCATCAAACTCCTAATAAAATGTACTGGATTCTAGTCTCTTGTTATATATCCCAAAAATTGAAATAGGATTTTTTTAAAGAGCAAAACATTGTTTTTAAGTTGGATTAACAAGGTACACACACAATTCACGATTATGTTATAATAAGAGTTCCCTTACAAGGAACGTAAATAAACCAGTATACCCACTTGGTATGGGCATGGCAGGAAGGGTTTTGCTATTATCCTGTCTGGGGTATATGAATTGCTCGTTCAATTACAAAGTTTCTTGTAGAGCATTCGCCAAATGGCTTAAGCATTCAAGCAAACACTCCATTCAAAACCAATGATAAGGAACGCCTGGCTAGCTGCTCGGTAGCTGAACACACCACGAGTTTCCTCCCTTTCAGTTTAGTGTTAAACAGCAGTAGTGACTGTTTCAAAAGGTAATCAGACACGTTTGTGGTTTATAATATTTTTGGGGTGCCCCACAAAATGCCATGAAAAGCGATTTATAAACGCTAACACTGAGTATTACTGCACGTAAATGCATACTGTACTCCGCAAAAATATAGGTGTCTAATGCATGTCGATGCCCGAGAGGTTTGGGTGAGGATTAGATAGATTACAAAGACTGTGACGCAGAGCTTTCTGACTCTTTGTCTGAAACCTGGTTCTATTCATGCAATGGCTGCCGAAGGTTCCTTTTCTTGTTGAAGGGGTTGATGGAATTTTCTGATGTTTGAAGAAGGGAAGCAGAGTGGAAGGGATAGCTTTCACTTCTTCTTCTTCTTCTTCTGATATACTGCAGCTCCTCATAGCAATTCCACTCATTATGAAGGGTTTTGGGAAGTTTGGCAAAATATATTCTCAATGAAAGTTAGTCAATCACTTGATAACAGACCACTTGTGACTGGAACAGAACCCGAACCCGGTAAATTTTAGAGGAACTGAACCTGTACTGGATCCGCCAAAAAAAAAAAAAACATACATATTTAGTTCACTATAGACACGAGCACATTAGTAGACACAGACTAGAAGGCAAGCGCGAGAGGGTGGGGGTGCTGGGAGGGAACAAAATCCTGGATTGGAGCGTAGGATTCTGGATCAGGATCACGTCGGAAATGCCAACGAAAAACAAATCTCAGACAAGACATGACAACAAAGCCACGCTAACAATCATTGTACCTTAATGCCCATAACAGTATGCAACATAAATATCAACACACCATGATTCTGTTGTTTGGTCCTCGAGCCATAAAATCAAAAGTTTTTCCATCTCAGCGATCACGCCACTCCTTTTCTTGGTAATTACCTATGACTTCATCTGTGCAGATTCCTTCATGCGTTTCATAATTCTCACCTTGTGCTTGAGTATCGATAGTAGACCAGTTAATTTAAAAGGATAGTGAATGTCCAATTTGCAAAGAAGTTTCCCCTCTCTCAAACTACAATGTCTAATTTCATTCACAACATAAGGGTCTTCTTACGTTTCTTCAATGCACCAGCATCACCAGGATCTCAGGCAAATGATCTGGCCAATGCTCTGACCTCTGAACTCTGTAACTATCCCCCAGCATTGTTCAAAGGAAAGGACAGACTCTTAAAAGCCACGAAGCCACAACGAGCTGATGCTATCTGGTCTAAAGTACCACGAGAACCACCACCGAGTCAGAATTTCAAATACGTACTTGATGGAGGCGCTCTTCTCCATCGCATTCCCTGGAAACTTGGTGACACATATGGCAAGATATTACAGGACTACAGCAATTATGTGATAAAGCACTCCGGTCAGGCAGTGTCGCGTTTGATGGGTACGAGGCAGGGCCTTCAACGAAGGACAGCACGCATCAGCGCCGAGTGGGATGTGAGGGCCGGAAAGTGACGTTCAATCTTTCCATGAAATTGCAGATGAGAAAGAATGACTTTCTCTCTAATCAAGAGGGTCTGCGCATGCGCAAGATTGGAGGTCACGTCTCTTCAAAGCTGTCCATGCGCGCACGCTTTCGAAGTTAAGTAATTTTTCACAATTGTTTTTTGTCGAAACTGTGTCTTTCTTTTGGTGTGTGTAACTATTGGTGTGTCTGTAATATGATTCTCGGTGTTGGTTTTTCATACCTTTGTACAGAATCGTCGGTTAGTTCGTGTCGCGTATTCTGAGGCCTAGTGTAGGCTACCATGTCCGACCTTGGCTTGAGGCTTTGTTTTTGTATCAGCGGTTCTTCGATTGCGCTGCAATTACTTTCGGTCTCTGTTTTTCCCGGTCTTTTCATCCCATACTTCCTTGTTTTAAAATCTCAACTCAAAAAAATATATATATATTTTTTTTCCTTCTCTGTTCTTATCCGTTTGTTCATTCTTATTTGTTCATTCGTTCTTCGACCACGTTGTTCGTGATCACGTGACCACGTTGTTAAAAAATATTTAAACTGTCCCCTGAAGAACTGTATTCTGTCGTATACGATAACACCTTTTTCTTCTTCTTCTATAAAAGGATCCTTTCGACTTGCTCACCAAATCTATTCATTCCAAAAAAAAATTCCATCTCTTACAGTGCCTCTTTCATACATTCCCTAAACTCTCCAGCACTCCACCCATCCTTCAGCGTCCTCAAATGTATTTTTGACTCGAAGGTCTCAAGAAACTCATTTTGCAATAAATGTTCGTTTCCCATTAATCGTACACTTTTCAAAATCCAATCTCACCCCTCCCCTCCAAATCTTCCCCATCACCCCTCCCCTATCACCCATCCCCTCCAAATCTACCCCCTTGCCCCTCCCCTCCAAATCTTCCCCATCACCCATCTCTTTCAAATATTCCCCCTTGCCCCTCCCCTCCAAATCTTCCCCATCACCCATCCCTTTCAAATCTTGCCCCTCCCCTCCAAATCTTCCCCATCACCCCTTCCCTCCAAAACTTCCCCATCACCCCTCCCCTCCAAAACTTCCCCATCACCCCTCCCCTCCAAAACTTCCCCATCACCCCTCCCCTCCAAAACTTCCCCATCACCCCTCCCCTCTAAATCTACCCCCTTGACCCTCCCCTCCAAATCATCCCCATCACCCATCTCTTTCAAATCTTCCCCCTTGCCCCTCCCCTCCAAATCATCCCCATCACCCATCCCTTTCAAATCTCCCCCCTTGCCCTTTCCCTCCTAAACTCCCCCCACACCCCTCCCCTCCGAGACTCTCCCTCGCTCCTCCCCTCCTAGACTACCCTCTCACCCCTCCTCAAAGCGTCCTCCCCGCTTCTTCCCCCTTCCAACTTTCACCTTCATCTCCCTCAACCTTCTGCCTCACTCTTCCCCCTCCTCAAACCTCACTGTGCCTCACCCAGTCACCCAATCACCATCAAACCTTTTGTCCGCCCCATTCTTCCCTTTCTCCAAGCTATTCTGAAATCTCTGACACACCTTCAACAGCTCTCCCTACCTCTTCCTCCTCTGCCACATCTTACCCTACCGCTCACCCCTCCCCTGTTCTGTATCCAATGCTCCCCCTTCCTCTTCTTTAACAGTATGTACCTCAAACATCCGGGGCCTTCGCTCAAACTTGACTGCTCTCTCCATACAGGTTGCTTCTGACAAACCAGACGTGATCTGCTTAACAGAAACTTTCCTCCTTCATGATGTCTCTGATTCCTTGGTATCTCTCCCAGGTTACTCCCTCCTCTGGTATGATAGACCTGAGCCTCATCCTGGAGGTGGGGTTGCTATCTTTGTAAAAAACTCTCTTCCTCACTCGCCCTGCACTGCCCTCTCTCCACCTCACCCCCAGGAATACCTTTGGCTACGGCTTCCCCTTCGCTCCCACCTTTTGTTCATATGTGTGTTGTACCGTCCACCAAACAGTGATGACCATCTACATCTCGCTGTCTGATAATATGGACCAACTTCTATCTCCCCATCCCAACTCTCTCTTCCTCATATGTGGTGATTTCAATTGTCACCATGCCAGTTGGCTGGGTGTGGGTACCTCTCTCACCAGCCACCATGGAGGTCTCACCACCAGCTCTTCAGCAAAGGACTTCTGTGACTCACTGGGACTGACACAATCTGTCAATTTCCCGACCCGGATCTCAGTCAACGGAGCATCTTCTCTTCTGGACTTGGTTATGACTAACTTCCCTGAAAATGTCTGCTGCTCTTCTTCTGCTCCAATCAGCTCATCTGATCATGTGCTTGTTAAAGTGGACATCTCTCTGACCATTCTCAGAGAGCCTCCTTAGCGTCGACGAGTCTGGCATTTCACTCAGGCCAACTGGCACGGTCTTCAAGCAGCCATCAATCATCTGGACTGGTCTCCCATCTCTACCGCCTCTGACATCAACTCATCCTGGGAATTCTTCCAAAGTAAATTGCTCTCTCTCATGCATAAATTTATCCCATCTCGTCTTCAGTTGTCATACTCTTCCTCCCGTCCATGGTACACGGAATCTTGTGGTGAGGCTACTGCCCAGAAACAACTTGCTTTCGTCTCCTGGAAATCAAATCCAACGGAAGGAAATCTCATTTCCTTTCACACAGCCCGAAACAAGTGTGTGTCCACCCTCAGGAGAGCCAGGAAACAATATCTCTCCGTTCTCAGGACCGAACTCTCTTATCTGTCTCCCTCTTCCAAATCCTGGTGGCGTCTGGTCAAATCTGTTTCTGGTGTTTGTTCCCCCTCCAACCCCTCCCTTACCTCAAACGGCCACACGGCTGACTCCGCACGTGAAAAAGCTGAATGCCTCAACTCTGTGTTTGCCTCTAAATCTTGTGTCCCAAACCCATCCCTCTCTGTACCCACCGTACCCAGTCGTACCCAGCTGCTCCTGGACTCTGTGTCCTTTCCTCCTGACAAGGTGGAAAAGTTTCTGTCAACCCTCGACTCTGATTCTGCAACTGGACCTGACGGCATCAGCCCACGGGTCCTAAAATCCTGTTGTTCCACTCTTTCACTCCCTCTCTCTGTACTCTTCATGCTCTCTTTTGCTCAAGGTCATCTCCCATCTGCTTGGAAATCTGCCAACATCACCGCTTTGCACAAAAAAGGTGCAAAAACAGATCCCAGCAACTACAGACCAATCAGCCTTCTCCCAATTATCAGCAAAGTCATGGAATCCATCATTGCTTCAGATATGAAATCTTTCCTCTTCTCCAATGGCTTGATCTCTGATCATCAATTTGGTTTCAGACCTGGTCACTCTACTCTGGACATGCTGCTTCTGCTTTCTCAACAATGGATGGAGGTCCTCAATGCCAAACAGGATATTAGAGCTGTCTCCCTTGACATATCACGTGCCTTCGATACGGTCTGGCACCCCGCTCTGCTCACCAAACTCTCCTCTTTTGGTATCCGTGGAAATCTCCACGCATGGCTGGCGGACTTCCTCTCTAGTCGTAGTCAACGTGTGGCCCTGAATGGGTTTCTCTCATCTCCTCTTCCTGTTCAGGCTGGAGTTCCCCAAGGCAGTGTTCTGGGCTTTGTGCTTTTTCTGGTCTCCATCAATGATCTCTCTGACTCTCTTGAAAATCCTCTCTATCTCTTTGCTGATGACTCTACTCTCTGTCGCTCCATTCTTCATCCCTCAGATCGGCAGTCTGCAACCTCCTCACTCTCTGCAGACCTGGACAAAATCACAGACTGGGCAAACAAGTGGAACATGTCTTTCAATCCTGACAAATCTCACACTCTTACGAGGTCTCTCCGAAAAGACCGACTGGACAACCCTCCCATCCACTTTCTGAATAATCCTCTCCAAGAAGTTCTGTCACTCAAGCTTTTGGGTCTCACTATCTGCCATGATCTTTCCTGGGAAAACCACATTTCAAATCTGGCCTCCAAAGCCAATCGCCGACTGGGCATCCTCCGTCGTGCGAAGTCCTTCCTTGGCACACCTGAGCTCCTCTCCACATACAAGGCTTTCATCCGCAGCTCAATGGAATACTGCTCTCCCCTCTGGGCTGGTGCTCCTGCCTCACACCTAGCTCGTCTTCACGCTGTTGAAAGCAAAGCATTCATAATCATTGGAATCTCCCATGATGAAGCTAACTCCAAGGGCCTCTCACTCACTCATCGCAGGCAGGTTGGTGGTCTTTCCGTCTTCTACCGACTCCTCTCTGGCCTTGCCCCCCCCCCAGCTCTCTCTGGGCTCTGTCCCGCAAATATTCCAACAGGTCGCACAAGATCTGCCTGCAACCCTCTTATGGTTAAACTGCCAAAATCAAGACTCTCTGCTCACCTTCACTCCTTCATTCCTCTTTTCTCCCGCCTTTGGAACAAACTCCCTCATTCTCTTCAATCCCACTCCACCCTCCACGTCTTTAAAACAGCTGTTCACCACCATCTCTTATCTTCCCCCATCCAAAACCTTGATCTTTTATACCCCCGCTAATTTCACCCCAATTCCACTTTTTTGAAATACCAACTTCTGTCCTGGAAGTCCTTGGTGTCCTTGTGTTTTATTCTTCTCAGACCCCTCCCACCCCCCCCCCCCCTTCCCACGCCTCCTCCCCCAAGCCCTCTCCCTCCCACACATCTCCCTGCTCTCAAATGTTGTGTTTGTGCGCTTCCCCTTCTCTCCCCATCTTGTCTTCCGCTCCCTCTTTTTATATATTTTGTTTGTCTGGTTGATTTGTTTGTGAAGTAAATGTTAGCTCTTTCACGAGCCTCGATTCTGTATACAAAAAAAAAGAAAAGAAAAAAAAGAAGAGAATACGCAACGGTTCCTTGGCCTTTTGGGAGAAAATCTAGCCACGCGTGGTTGTGAAATAGCCCATGCCACTGGGGACGCTGATGTACTTATTGTGCAAGCGGCAGTAAACGTCTCAGAAACCTGTGAAGCAGTACTGGTGGGTGATGACACTGACCTGCTTGTTCTCATGATTCATCTTGCTGATGAAAACAAGCATAATATCTACTTCCGACCCGAACCAAAGAAAGGAGCAGCCCTCAGGTGTATGGGAGTTAATTCGATAAGGAACAAACTTGGGGAGCACATCTGTTGGAATATTCTTTTCGTACATGCCTTCCTTTGGGTGTGATACTACAACCAGGTTATTTGGGATCGGGAAAGCAGCTGGATTAAAACTTGTAAAAGAGAAAGACATTCCGTGAACAAGCTGAAGTATTCAGAAGTGTGAAGTCGTCGATGGACCGGGTCATTGCAGCTTGTGAGAAGGCCATGACCATAGTGTAGAAAGGGAAGCAGACTGACCACCTTGATACCATGAGATATCACCACTTCCAGGAGCTAGTCACCACCAGAAAAAGGCCATCCACCCCAACATCTTGCCACCAACATCTGCAGCAACGAAGTACCACAGCCTCAGAGTGTTCCATCAGGTCCAACAGTGGCAGGGGAATGCTTTGCAGGATGAAGATTGGGGTTGGAAGCTTCCTGAAGGAAGATTGAAACCAGTGAACTCGGACTTTGGCCCTGCCCCTCAATCACTTCTGGAGCTTGTGAGATGCACCTGCAATACTGGCTGTGGGGCATTATGGTGTGGGTGTTGCCGACAGGGACTGGAATGTTCCTCTGCTTGTTCTGGATGCAGAGGCATTTTTGTCAAAACATGTCGACTAATGACTAGGATGATAACGAGGGCAGTGGCAGTGAAATGTGACTTTTCGAGCAGTACTTCTCTGAGGTTCGATGAGCTTTAGTGTTGACTAGTGGTTAGTGTACTTTCGGTTACCCCCCAAACTGCTACTCATGGCCACTTTAGGACCTTCAAACGGTTTCCATTGAAAGGACTGATGCCAAAAACATTGGTAAAAACACTAGGTTGGGTGGATTATGATGAAATAATGAGAAGCTATGCCATATTGTAATTCTGGGATGCTGGTCAAAGTTCGGGGGGGGGGGGGGGGGGGAAGGGTACCCTGAATGCAGGCATTAGAAGACTCAAAGTATTTTAAAATGTTTCCAAATGAAAGGTTGACTCCAGAAACATAGGTAAAGACACCAAGTTTTTGGGGGTATGATGAATGGTTGAGAAGTTATGCACATTTGTAATTCTGAGTTGTGAAGCAACGGGTTTGGTGTAGGGGTACCCCCATATATGGCATAAAGAATCTTCCAACACTACTTTTAGTACTTCCATATGAAAGATTGCCCCTGAAAACCAAGGGAAAGGTGTTGATTTTGTTGGTTTATCTTGAAATTGGCCGAGTTATGCCTATCTGAAAATTCGGCAATTTAATGGAAAACGAGTTAAAATCAACAACTTTCATCCACGAAATTCACCATGTTCCACTCCAAAGACTTTACAAGACTTTTGGTATGTTATAAGGTTGACTTATCTTAGACAGATACATGTGGTTTCATTTCTGTTGCAATTAGTGGTGGGTCTTGATGTATATTGACTGGACAAATAGGCCAGATTTCTAAAATCCTCAGTTTTCATCTGATCGACTTGAAATCTACACAGGATTTGCATATCAGCTTACTGAAACCAACCACCAACTATTTTTGAAGTCAACATAGGCCAAAGGTCAACCACTTTTCTGAGATTTCTAAAATCCTCAATTTTCATCCGATCAACTTGAACTTTGAAGAGGATTTGCCTATCAGGTCACTGAATTCAACCAGGAATTATTTTTGAGGTCACCATCGGCCAACAACTTATTTTAGGGATTTAGCAAGTATCGTGCTGTGCACGACATATTTCTTTGTTTGTTTGTCTGTCTGTGAACAAGACATCTCAAAACGTTGTGGACGGATTCAAACAAAATTTGTCAGAGAGGTAGTGTATGTGACGAGGACTAAATGATTAGATTTTGGTGAAGATCGGATTCAGACCGGCTCGTAGAATTTTCTAAAGTGATTCTTCTTCTGATGATTCTTCTTCACGTGAAAGATGAGGAAGTTGTTGTGGTAGGAGGAGACCTAAATGGACATGTGGGAAGGAGTATGGACGGTTTTGAGGGAGATCATGGGGGTAACGGATATGGTGTGAGAAATGGAGAAGGTGAAAAGATTTTGGAGTTTGCCGATGGAGCTGATTTGTAATACTCAGTTCCAGAAAGAGGATAATAAGCTTGTTACATACACGTCAGGTGGGTCGACGACAACCGTTGACTACCTGATGGTGCGTAGGCGAGATAGGGGGCACCTCCGGGACACAAAGGTGATCCCGGGGGAGGAGGCTGTTTCACAGCACCACTTGGTTGTCTGCGACATAAAGGTGAAAGGTGCGAGGAGAGCTCGGCGGGTGAAGTACCAACCGAGAATGAAGGTGTGGAGGTTGAAAGTGGTTGGATGTCAATGAAAGATAGTCTGCTGGGAGCCGTTGGTGAGGTATGTGGATGGACAAAAGGACCACCGAGGCACTCGGAAACATGGTGGTGGGATGATGAAGTTGGAAAGAGGATTGACGAGAAGAGGAAGAGGTTCAAGGAGTGGCAGAAGGCGAAGGGTACGGGAGCAGAAAAAGCAGAGCATGAAAGTTATAAGGCAGCCAAGAAGGCTGCAAAGAAAGAGGTAGCAAAGGCACAGGAGGCATGTAGGAAAATGTTCGGAGAACGCTTGGATTCGGAAGCGGGTCAGAGAGCGGTATTCATGATTGCAAAGCAGATAGCGAAAGAGAGGTGTGATGTGATGGGGGTGAGTTGCTTGAAGGAAGAAGTGGGACAAATCGTTGTGGACCCAGATGGAATTAAAGGAAGATGGAAAAGATATATGGAAATGCTGTTGAATACAGAGAATGAATGGGATGGCAACATAGAGAGTAACCCAGGTTTAGGACCGGCAGAGAAGATAACTGAGAAGGAAGTTGAGGAAGCGATAAAAGCAATGAAGAGTAGAAAAGCGGGAGGGCCGACGGGAGTTGTGGGAGATATGTTGAAGGCAGCAGGAAGTTGGGGTGTGAAGAGAATGACAGAGATCTGTAATCTGGTGGTGAAAGAAGGCCGCATTCCAGTGGTTTGGGAACTGAGTACCCTCGTCCCTCTATACAAGGGGAAAGGTGACCCTCTGGAGTGTGGCTCGTAACCGAGCGATAAAGTTATTGGAGCATGGAATGAAGGTATTGGAAAGGGTGTTGGAGAGGAGGTAAGGAAGAAGGTGAAGATCGACGAAATGCAGTTTGGATTTATGCCAGGAAGAGGAACGACAGACACGCTCTTTATTGTGAGTCAGTTGCAGGAGAAGTGCATGGAGAAGAGGAAGAAGTTGTTTCTTAGGTTTGTTGATCTGGAGTAAGCATTCGATAGGGTTCCCGCGAAGTATTGACATGGGCATTGAGGAAGTTAGGAGTGGAGGAATGGTTGATCAGAGTAGTGATGGCAATGTACAAAAGAGCGTGCACAGCTGTAAGGACAAAGGACGGGAACAGAGGTGAGTAGTGATGGCAATGTACAAAAGAGCATGCACAGCTGTAAGGACGAAGGACGGGAACAGTGGTGAGCTTGAGGTGAAGGTGGGAGTGAATCAGGGGTCGGTACTAAGTCCACTACTATTTGTAGCTGTGATGGAGGGGCTGGCTCAAAACGTAAAGGAGGGTTTACCGTGGGAGTTGTTGTATGCAGATGATCTGGTGTTGATTGCGGAAAGTATGGATGCACTGAAGAAAAAGATGAACAAGTGGAAGGAATGTATGGAGACAAAAGGTCTGAAGGTGAATATCGGAAAGACGAAGGTAGTAGTGGTAAAGCAAGTGGGTAAGGCAAGTGGTAAAGCATGTGGTGAGGTGGAATAAACTGGGAAGTGGCCGTGTGCTGTGTGCAGGAAGGGTGTCGGAGTGAACTCCATTCAATGTACAATGTGCGCTAAGTGGATTCATCAAAAATGTAGTGGTCTGAGAGGGCCATTAACCAGTGTGGCAGCCACATTCAAATGTAAGGTGTGCACAGAGGGAGCTGCAGATGGAGGAAATGTTGAGCTGGATCTTGGAGACGGCATGAAGATGGAAGGTGTGAAAACATTTTGCTACCTCGGAGACGTGCTGAATGGAGAAGGTGGATCAGACTCGGCAACGGTTGCTAGAGTGAGATGTGCATGGAAGAAGTTTCGGGAACTGAATGGCGTGCTGATGAGGAGGAGAGTGTCGTTGAAGCTGAAGGGAAAGGTGTATGCTGCATGTGTGAGAAGTGTTATGATTTATGGGAGCGAGACATGGGTAATGAATGCCGAGCAGCAACGAAGGCTGGAAAGGGTGGAAATGCGAATGGTTCGGTGGATGTGCGGAGTATCGTTGAGAGAGAGGAAGACAAATGATGAATTGCGAAAGATGATGGGAATAGAGCCTGTGATTGATGCTGTGAAGAGGAACAGGTTGAGATGGTTTGGTCATGTGTTGAGGAAGGATGAAAGTGACTGGTTGAGAAGTGATGGAAATGAATGTAGAAGGAAGTAGAGGACGGGGAAGACCGAGAAAGACTTGGCTAAAGATGGTAGAAGAAGAAATGCGGGCAAGGGGGTTAACAAGGAGAGATGCAGAAAATAGGGCAAAATGGAGAACATTGTCATGGGGACCGCAAGGCTAACCCCCGCTCTAGCAGGGAAAATGACCTTAAAATGCATGTTGTATTCTCCTTCACCATTGGGAAAGGAATGAAAAATGAATGAATGAATGATCGTTTTAAGGCCATTTTTCCCCGCTAGAGCAGGGGTTAGCCTTGCGGGCCCCATGACAATCATGGTTCCCTATTTGAGGCAATGTTTTTATGGCCGGATGCCCTTCCTGACACCAACCCTTGGTCACGCTCTTACGATGCGCAGGGATACGGTGTACCTATTCTAAATCGGGGTACACACCGTGATCATTCATCCCAGCAAGCTGGTACTCAATTTGCCGACCTCGGAAGGATGACAGGCTGAGTCAACCCCCCTGGCGTTAATTCAGCGATCGACCGGGATTCGAACCCAGGATTCTCGGATCCCAAGCTGGCACCCTAACCGCTAAGCCAACACCTTCACCATTGGGAGAAAGGGCTAAAAACGATATATAGCAGGATATCTCAAAAAGTTGTGGACGGATTTGGATGAAACTTGGGGACATGTTGGGTGTGTGACAAGGAATAATCGATTTGATTTTTTTTGAAGATCTGAATATGGATTCAGATACGAGATTTTGTTTAATTTGTAAGTGATTCTTCACCATTGAGAGATCGGCGAAAAGCGATATATAACATATTTTAAAAAGTTATGCACGAGTTATGACTAAACTTGGTGGATGAGCTGGTTAGGTGACAAGAACAAGCCGATTAGATTTTTGTTCAGGTCCGAATCCAGATCCGTCCTATCAGTGGGATACAAAACGTAAACTGTTCACAAGGTGGAGGTATGCTCTCTACCGAGTGCCGTTCTAGTTTTAAATGATTTCCCTTCCCTCTTGTTTCCATGGCCTGAGGCATCGTCATGTATTTCCATATTTGTTTATTTTTCTGAATGTGGTTAATCCCAACGTTTGTTTGTGTTATAAACAATTTACTTTTGTTTTCTATACAACATTGAGGTTCACAGAAGAAGCAATCAGATCACATTCACAAATTTATACCCCTCAGCTATCGTAAAAGCCTTTTCTGTCATCCCTGTGTTGTCATTCGGTTATGTTTAAAGATTTTTTGTATACAAAATCACGGATTATGTTGGGCGACAGAAGGAAAGACAACTTACTAACAATGGGGCAACAGGTGTAGGCAATAAGAAGGGATTTTTGTTTTTTTGTATACAAGATCGAGGCTCGTGAAAGAGCTAACATTAATCACACAAAAAGTCGAACCGACACATAAAACACAAAAAATAAGGTGAGAGGTAGACAAGATGGGGAGAGAGGAGGAAGGACACAAACACAACATTTGAGAGCAGGGACATTGGGAGAAATGTGGGAGGGGGAGGGCTTGGGGGGAGGTGGGAGAGGTATAAAACATATGAACACTGCAAGGACTTCCAGGAAAGAAGTTGGAATTTCAAAAAAAAAAAAGTATCTGGGGTGAATTTGGTCTTTTGGTTGGTGGTCTTTCCGTCTTCTACCGACTCCTCTCTGGCCTTGCCCCCCCAGCTCTCTCTGTGCTCTGTCCCGCAAATATTCCTACAGGTCGCACAAGATCTGCCTGCAACCATCTTATGGTTAAACTGCCAAAATCAAGACTCTCTGCTCACCTTCACTCCTCTTTTCTCCCACCTCTGGAACAAACTCCCTCACTCTCTTCAATCCCACTCCACCCTCCAGGTCTTTAAAACAGCTGTTCACCACCATCTCTTAACTTCCCCCATCCAAAACCTTGATCTTTTCTGCCAAAAATCTGAAATGAACTGGTTCGACGCCCGCGCTAGAGAGGTCGCGGGCGACTGAGATGTATTAACAAATTAGTTGATTAATTTGAGACGTCCGATTTCTAGTTTGGAAATTTGGAAGAGCTTGACCCTAGCCTTTCCCTTGCGAGGGCAAGGAGGAACTTAACACTTGACACTTAAGCTTAGTTTGAAGTACACCCTGCCAAAAATTTTGCCAAAATTTTTGCCAAAATTTTGGCAAAATTTTTGATGTTGTGTTCTGCATTTGTTATTTTTTGTTTCTATATGTAAATGTGTTTTGAGGCTCTTGCACAAGCCTCAAACTATGTATATGAAGAATAAAGTTACCTAAACGGCTAAAATATTTGATTACACGTCCAACAACAGCCGGACCACTCCTACTCTGCAAACACCTCAAGACATCATCGACTCATTCCAATTGACATGAATGCCATTTAGAAACACGCATACATATACGGTACTCACGTCAGAATGCTGATGCATCCATTTCCATTTCCATTCGTGAGAAAAAAAAGATCATTGTCATTGTTCCATGATATTTCATTAACTTCAAACTTGAACTGCTCCTCTGCCTTTGACCTGTATGTCCGAGCATCAATAAAAGTAACAACATCTTCTTTGTTACCCACAGCAATTGTGTGTCCATCAGGGCTCCAACAAATATTAATGTTTTCACCTGTAACACAAAAAACACCACATTGAGTAACTAGCTTCACAGAGCATGTGCTGCAATATAAACTAGAGAGTTCACAGAACATGCTAAATACACAGTGTTTATATACAGGAAGGCCTTGCCATTCGCTGGGGTTACATTCTGGAAAATCCTTTTGAACCACAAAGCCACAAACTTAGGGGGTATGTATATATATATGTATATGTATATATATATGACTATGGACTTCAATTTTAAAATTTGGCCAAATTGTACCTTTAGTGAACATGTTTGTGCTTTGTTTTGTGCTATTTATTGTCATGAATAAAAGAGTTATGAAGAACATGAAACGAAGTTAATTTTCTTGAGTTATTATTATTTTGCGTGCCTATTATTTTATTTTCAACAGCCTAAGGCTGCTGGTTGCATCATTGCTGAGAGTATGGCTGTGCAATGATGCAGAACCCTTTTCCCAGTGATCTGGTACTCACTTTGCCAACCCTCGAAGGATGACAGGCTGAGTCAACCCACCTGGTGTTATTTAACAACACAACAGGGGCTCAAACTCAAGACCACAAGATATTCAGCCAGCCATATTAACTGTTAAGGAAATACCAGGCTTACTTTTCTGGATGAAGAACATAAAATAAAATTATTTTCTTCAGTTAAGATCATGAAATTTACCTTTAATAATAATGATGGCTAATGATAGATAAACTTGATCCAATAATGCGATGGTGATGGCGACGTTGATGATGGTGACGATAGATTAGTTGATGGAAATGATGGTGCATAACCATTATGGCGGCATATTCTTTACCCCGATACATATTGCTGCACACTTTCATGCTTTGTATCGATAAATTGATTAGTTCTTGGAAATATTATGAAGGTGATTTGTTTTATGCAGTCTTCAAGTACATAATTCACATTAAATAAAGGTTTAAAGGTGTATAAATTAATTAATTATGGGTTTTATCACTATTTTACCCAGTGTCTATTACACCACCCTATGCAGTCGTGGCCAAAAATATTGGCACCCTTGCACTTTTTCAAATAATGCACCATTCCTTACAGAAAATTGTTGAAATAAAAAAATCTTTTGGTTTCCACATTTGTATTTCTTTGGTTTTCAGTGGAACAAAACCAAAAAAAGCTGAAAAAATTACTAAATCTAAGCATATTCCACACAGAAATCCTAAAATGGCCCGGACAATACTATTGGCACCTTTTATAAGTTGTTAGAAATAATTAGATTTCAAGCAGGTGATTCTCCTTTACTTTGGAATTGAAGTCACCTGTGGTGAGTTGCAGGTGCCTCCAATATAAATATCACTCATCCCACCAGTTTGAAAAGGGAAAAGGAGTAATTCTGCTGTTTTATGTCACTGTGTGTAAAACAATGAGCATGGAGAAAAGAAAGAAAACCAGAGAGTTGTCTGAGGTCAGACACAAGATTGTAGCTAAGCATTGACAATCTCAAGGCTACAAGTACATCTCCAGAGACATTGATGGTCCTGTGTCCACAGTAAGCAATGTTATCAGGAAGTTTAAGGGACATGGCACTGTAGTCAACCTCCCGGGACATGGCCGCAAGAGAAAACTTGATCGAAGATTGCAGTGAAGGATTGTTTGAATGGTGGAGAAAGCACCTTGATCAACTGCCAAACAGATTCAAACTGATGTTCAGACACAAGGTACGACAGTTTCAACTCACACAATCCGTCACCAACTCAATGAAAGGGGGTTCTATGGTCGGAGACCCAGGAGGACCCCACTGCTAAGAAAGCCCGACGGGAGTTTTCCAAAACACACCTGAACAAGCCAAAATCCTTCTGGGAGAATGTCCTGTGGACAGATGAGACCAAATTAGAGCTTTTTGGTAAAGCACATCATCTCTATGTTTACAGAAAACAAAATGAAGCCTTCAAAGAAAAGAACACCTTCCCTATAGTCAAACATGGAGGAGGGTCAGTGATGTTTTGGGCTTGCTGTGCTGCCTCTGGCACTGGGTACCTTGAATATGTGCATGGCATCAGGAAATCAGGTGATTACCAAGGCATTTTGGAGCGCAATGTTCAACCCAGTGTCAGAAAGCTGTTTCTCCGTCGAAGGTCATGGGTCTTGCAGCAGGACAATGACCCCAAACACACTTCAAAAAGCACCCAGGAATGGTTCAAGACAAAACACTGGACTGTTCTGAAGTGGCCAGCAATGAGTCCAGATCTAAATCCCATTGAACACCTGAGGGGAGATCTGAAAACAGCAGTTGGGAGAAGGCACCCTTCAAATCTGGGAGAACTTAAGAGGTTTGCACAAGAAGAGTGGGACAAACTGCCAGTAGAGAGGTGGAGGAAGCTCATTCATGGCTAAAGGAAGTGCTTGACTGTAGTTATTTTGTCCAAAGGCCGTGCTACCAAATATTAAGTCTTGGGTGTGTTACGTGTTCCTCCCCGACCTCCTGGTCTCGGTATACCTCCGAACCCCGAGAGGAGCCACGGCAGAAAAAATGTTATTCCGTGTCAAACTCAATAATGAAACCACACCAATGGTTATCAACAAACAAATAATATATTAAAAAGCACACAGGAAGAACAATACAACAATGGTAGCAATCAACCATACAATCAATATCTTAAGATGGTACCATCTATCTATAATTCCAGTAATCTCTGTCTGTCTGTCTGTACGTCTGTACGTTTGTTTGTTTGTCTGTGACCGCTGTTTCTCGACAACTACCGGTCCGATATACTTGAAACTTGCCAGGTATATTGCTGGGGACCCGAGGATGTGCCTTTTCAAGGTTTCATATTAATCGGACAATTACTTACCGAGCTATGTCCAAAAAACGATTCAACCAATCAGAGAGCAGCGAACGATCGCGTGTGCCGAACGTGGAGGACACACTCTGCCTCGGATGGCACATTTGACAGCGTATTCATTTATTTCACGTTTGCAAACTATGTTGGCGCTATGTTGGCGTTAAACGATGTTTTAAAACTAATAAAAACGAATTTGCGATTCATTCGCTTTCCTGCGCGTTTGTGTACGCGATGGCGATTTCTTTACCAAACTCCGGAAGCCGTTCGCTTTGGACCGAACCATTTCATGTAAATAGAGGGGGGGGGATTGTCACCACTCGCAAGCCGTTCGCTTTGGACCAAACCATTTCATGTAAATAGAGGGGGGGGATATAATTTTAGATATATATATATATAGTACGGGCATGCCCTAGTCTTCTCAAATACCCTAACTCAAACTCACTGCGCTTCCAGTGAACGGAACAGAACACTCCTCAATGTCTCTATAACTCAGAGGGGATCCCGGCGAAGAGGCGAGTAAGGAGGTGTAGGCAAGGCGTGGACCGTCACGTGGTCCAAACCAACAGCACACGGGCGGTGGAAAGAGAAATCCCAAAGACGCGATCCAGACGTGTACATTCACCGTTCAATCCGCAAACCGCAGTGTAATCTTCACACGCCGCTTTCGTGCACACCCATCCCCGGCAGACCACCGGAGGGCGAGGCCAACTGACGCGGCAAAAACCTTGTTCAGTGAACGATGCGCGAGGGTCAAAATGGCGGACAGCTCTTGCTCGAGCCGTAGCCTCGAGGCGAGGATTCTCCGGAACCTCAACGCCTATACCTGAATACGCAGGTTTTTCAATACTCCCGCGATAACACCAATCGTACGAAATTCCTTTCACTGACTCAAAGTTCACTCGCGACCTTCGCTCGACCACGCTCGGTACGGAGGTTCAAGACACGTCCTTTCACTGTCTCCTCACGCCTTCTTCTTCTTCTCTGTCGTCGTCTTCCGGCTTCGTCTCTTTTCCATGAGCGCTTTTAACCTTGTAACCACAATATCCATTTCCCTTAAACAACAATAACCATAGTACTTAGAACCAACAATAATAATAATAACAACAATAATAATAAGTGCCGAATCCGTAACAGGTGTCAATAATTTTGTCAATGCCATTTATTTTTATTTTCTGATTTAAAAGGATGTATTAAGTTCTGAATCAAAAACAAAAGTTCTGTAATGTTACCAGTGAAATAAAGAATTGTGGAGACCAAATACTTTTGTCAATTTCAACGTATGTTTAGAGAAAGTTGTGAGTTATTTGAAAAAAGTGCAAGGGTTTCCAATATTTTTGGCCACGACTGTATAACACTTTACATTCGTTCTACGTGCCTGTCGTTTGTGTCCATTATAACATCTTTAAAGACAGTAAATTTTCTGTTTGGAATGATTTCAAATATTGTTTGATTGTCAGGCGGGCAGGCAGAGTAAAAAATAAAATAAAATCTCACTCCTCTGTGGATATGTGATTGGGACGACTTCAGAGCCAAGGTAAGATAAAACGAAAGACGTCTTCATATTCATGTCCCGATTAATGTTTAAAATGCAACATTCAATTTCAATAAGATGCCCATCAATCATAAACTGATAAGACAGACAGACATGAACAAATTGCTTAAACCCGATTTTCACTTGGCGTGTGCGGGGTTACAAGGATATATAGCATACAATTACATGACCTCGATTCACACATGAATCTTAATAGAGAAAGAAAATGAATCCATTTTAAGGACATCAAAAAACAAACGGAAGAGAACATTGAAAATCATAAATGTTTACAATAAATGAATGCTACTGGAAAAAAAAATGCTGATAATTTTGCACTTGAATTCCTCTTTGAAAGACCTCTGTTTAAAGGTAAACTTTTGTGGTCGTCGTTGTGGTGTACTTTATGTGTGTGTACAAATGTGTGTGTGTGTGTGTTTTTTTTTGTTTGTTTTTTTTGTATACAGAATCGAGACTCGTGAAAGAGCTAACATTTATTTCACAAACAAATCAAACAGACAAACAAAATATATAAAAAGAGGGAGCGGTAGACAAGATGGGGAGAGAAGGGGAAGCACACAAACACAACATTTGAGAGCAGGGACATCGGGAGATGTGTGGGAGGGAGAGAGCTTGGGGGGAGGAGGCGTGGAAAGGGGGGGGGGGGGGTGGGAGAAGTATAAAACACAAGGACACCAAGGACTTCCAGGACAGAAGTTGGTATTTCAAAAAAGTGGATTTGGGGTGAAATTAGTGGGGGTAGAAAAGATCAAGGTTTTGGATGGGGGAAGATAAGAGATGGTGGTGAACAGCAGTTTTAAAGACCTGGAGGGAGGAGTGGGATTGAAGAGAGTGAGGGAGTTTGTTCCAGAGGTGGCAGAAAAGAGGAATGAAGGAGTGAAGGTGAGCAGAGAGCCTTGATTTTGGCAGTTTAACCATAAGAGGGTTGCAGGCAGATCTTGTGCGACCTGTAGGAATATTTGGGGGACAGAGCCCAGAGAGAGCTGGGGGGGGGGGGGGCAAGACCGGAGAGGAGTCGGTAGAAGAGGGAAGGACCACCACACTGCCTGCGGTGAGTGAGTGAAAGGCCCTTGGAGTTGGCTTCATCGCGGGAGATTCCAATGATTCTGCACGCTTTGGTTTCAACAGCGTGAAGACGAGCTAGGTGTGAGGCAGAAGCACCAGCCCAGAGGGGAGAGCAGTATTCCATTGAGCTGCGGATGAAAGCCTTGTATGTGGCGAGGAGCTCAGGTGTGCCAAGGAAGGACTTCGCACGACGGAGGATGCCCAGTCGGCGACTGGCTTTGGAGGCCAGATTTGAAATGTGGTTTTCCCAGGAAAGATCATGGCAGATAGTGAGACCCAAAAGCTTGAGTGACAGAACTTCTTGGAGAGGATTATTCAGAAAGTGGATGGGAGGGTTGTCCAGTCGGTCTTTTCGGAGAGACATCGTAAGAGTGTGAGATTTGTCAGGATTGAAAGACATGTTCCACTTGTTTGCCCAGTCTGTGATTTTGTCCAGGTCTGCAGAGAGTGAGGAGGCTGCAGACTGCCGATCTGAGGGATGAGGAATGGAGCGACAGAGAGTAGAGTCATCAGCAAAGAGATAGAGAGGATTTTCAAGAGAGTCAGAGAGATCATTGATGAAGACCAGAAAAAGCACAGGGCCCAGAACAATGCCTTGGGGAACTCCAGCCTGAACAGGAAGAGGAGATGAGAGAAACCCATTCAGGGCCACACGTTGACTACGACGAGAGAGGAAGTCCGCCAGCCATGCGTGGAGATTTCCATGGATACCAAAGGAGGAGAGTTTGGTGATCAGAGCGGGGTGCCAGACCGTATCGAAGGCACGTGATATGTCAAGGGAGACAGCTCTAATTTCCTGTTTGGCATTGAGGACCTCCATCCATTGTTGAGAAAGCAGAAGCAGCATGTCCAGAGTAGAGTGACCAGGTCTGAAACCAAATTGATGATCAGAGATCAAGCCATTGGAGAAGAGGAAAGATTTCATATCCGAAGCAATGATGGATTCCATGACTTTGCTGATAATTGGGAGAAGGCTGATTGGTCTGTAGTTGCTAGGATCTGTTTTGCACCTTTTTTGTGCAAAGCGGTGATGTTGGCTGATTTCCAAGCAGATGGCAGATGACCTTTCGCAAAAGAGAGGGTGAAGAGAACAGAGAGAGGGAGTGAAAGAGTGGAAGAACAGGATTTTAGGACCCGTGGGCTGATGCCGTCAGGTCCAGTTGCAGAATCAGAGTCGAGGGTTGATAGAAACTTTTCCACCTTGTCAGGAGGAAAGGAAACAGAGTCCAGGAGCAGCTGGGTACGACTGGGTACGACTGGGTACGGTGGGTACAGAGAGGGATGGGTTTGGCACACAAGATTTAGAGGGAAACACGGAATTGAGGTTGTTGGTTGTTATCTCCATAATTTGGGTTTTAGAAGGTGGAAGGGGCTCCCTCCAGGACTCGAAGTATCCACCCCCACTGGATTGCGATTCATGGGCTACGCTGTGAAGTTGTGTTGTTCCAACGGCTCTTTTCAGGATCATCACCTTTTTCTTTGTATACCAAGTCGAGGCTCGTATAAGAGCTAACACATAGAACATATAGTAAAGGGAGCGGGAGACAAGAGGTGGAGAGAGAGAGAGAGAGAGAAGAACAACAACAGTAGAGAACAGGGACATCAGGAGATCTGTGGAAGAGAGAGGGCTGGGGTGGGATACACGGTATAAATAAGATGGGCACCACAAGGACTTTCAGGAAAGAAAACAGGGAATTTGAAAAAGGTGGCTTTATGGTGTATTAATGGGGGTATAAAAGATCAAGATTTTGCGTGGGGGTAGATAAGAGATTGTGGTGAACAGCTGTTTTGAAGACCGCGACGGAGGAGTGGGATTGAAGAGAGTGGGAGTTTGTTCCAGAGGCGGGAGAAAAGAGGAATGAAAGAGTGAAGGTGAGCAGAGAGTCTTGATTTTGACAGTTTAACTATCAGAGGGTTGCTGGCAGATCTTGTGCGACCTGTCGGAATATTTGGGGGACAGAGCACAGAGAGAGCTGGGGGAGCAAGGCCGGAGAGGAGTCGGTAGAAGAAAGAAGGACCACCAATGTGCCTGCGGTGGGAGAGTGAAAGGCCCTCAGGAATCAGCTTCATCGCAGGAGATTCCAATGATTTTAAAAGCCTTGGTTTCTACAGCATGAAGCCGAGCTAGGTTTGAGGCAGGAACCGTACAGACTCCATCTGAACTTCGTTTGTGGTAATGTTCACAGGGATGGTTTTTATGATCTTTGTGAGGTTCTTCTTTATCATCAATGTTGCTCAAATTATCACTGGTACAATTTCAACACTCTTAAGCTTCCAGGATCTTTTCACATCATTCATGAGGTATTTGATCTTTTTCTTGATTTCTGCATTATTTAGACTATTTAGACATTATTTAGACTATTTAGACATTATTTAGACATTTAGGCATTATAAAAACGATCATTCATTCATTCATTCATTAGACTAAAATCACTGCATACTGATACATCTCAATCAGCAATGAATTTTGTTCGTGAGTAGTTTGCCCTGTTGCAGTACTTTGTTACCCTTGCCAGGGGAGAGTGTGTTACATTTGAGTCTGTTTGTTAATTGGCAAAAAAAAAATTTTGGACAAGTATGTTGATCACTCCATATGTTTTGTTTTGTACATATGTTTTATACATATGTGTATATATGTTTTGCTACCTAGCAGACATGCTGAATGGAGAACGTGGATCAGACTCGGCAACGGTTGCTCGAGTGAGACGTGCATGGAAGAGGTTTCGGGAACTGAGTAGTGTGCTGACGAGGAGGGAAGTGTCGTTGAAGCTGAAGGGAAAGGTGTGTGCTGCATGTGAGAAGTGTTCTGATTTATGGGAGCGAGACATGGGTAATGAACGTAGAGCAGCAACGAAGGGTGGAAATGCGAATGGTTCGGTGGATGTGCGGAGTATCGTTGAGAGAGAGGAAGACAAATGATGAATTGCGAAAGATGATGGGAATAGAGCCTGTGATTGATGCTGTGAAGAGGAACAGGTTGAGATGGTTTGGTCATGTGTTGAGGAAGGATGAAAGTGACTGGTTGAGAAGAGTGATGGAAATGAATGTAGAAGGAAGTAGAGGACGGGGAAGACTGAGAAAGACTTGGCTAAAGATGGTGGAAGAAGAAATGCGGGCAAGGGGGTTAACAAGGAGAGATGCAGAAAATAGGGCAAGATGGAGAAGATTGTCATGGGGACCGCAAGGCTAACCCCCGCTCTAGCAGGGAAAATGGCCTTAAAATGCCTGTTGGTTGTTGTTGTTGTTTTTGTATGTTGATCACTCCGGTTTGTACGTTTGTGTGTTTGTGTGTGTGGAATAACATATGTTAATGATGATGTCATAGGTGCCTCCATTAGGACGTCATAATTCGGCAAGTACAAAACTTCATCCGATCAAGATTAAATTTCTTGAGCATAATCTAGGAATATATTAGTGGAGAAAAAAATATATAATGATGACGTAATCAGTCACGTGGTTGGGCCGCCATATTTGTTTTAACACATAAACCTTAAAAACCACTGAAAATACATCCTGGCGAGGGTTTGCAATCTCTGATTGCTCTTTCTTGTTTATGTGTGTTGTTTGTTACTTGGAAAAATAAAAAAATTCCAAGTATGTTGCTCACCCCGGTTTGTGTGTCGGTTTGTGTGTGTTTTTGTGTGTTTTTGTGTGTGTTTTTGTGTGTGTGTTTGTGTGTGTGTGTGTGTGTGTGTGTGTGTGTGTGTGTGTGTGTGTGTGTGTTTGTGTGTGTGTTTGTGTGTGTGTTTGTGTGTGTGTTTGTGTGTGTGTTTGTGTTTTTGTGTGTGTGTTTTTGTGTGTGTTCATGTTTTTTTTGTTTTTTTGTGTGTTTTTGTGTGTGTGTGTGTGTTTGTGTGTGTGTGTGTGTGTGTGTGTGTCTGTGTGTGTGTGTGTGTGTGTGTGTGTGTGTGTTTGTCTGTCCGCTCACTTATACTTGCCTACAGGTCACAATTTTAAACTGATCTTTACAAAACACCAAATGGTAGAGTTTGTGGTCCGACAAAATCCTATATATTTTTGAGGTCAAAAGGTCAACATAGGCCAAAGGTCAACCACTTTTTTTCAAATTTCTAAAATCCTCAATTTTAATCCGATTGACTTGAAATTTTCATAGGATTTTCATATCGGCTAACTGAATTCAACCACCAACCATTTTTGAGATCAGCATCGGCCAAAAGGTCAACATAGGCCAAAGGTCAACAACCTTTTTAAATTTCTAAAATCCTCAATTTTCTTCCGATTGACTTGGAATTTGAATGGGATTTTCATATCAGCCAACTGAATTCAACCACCAACTATTTTTGAGATCAACATTGGCCAAAATGTCAACATAGGCTAACGGTCAACCACTTCAATATGACCCATTGGCTCCCCAGCATCTGTCTGTCTTTGGGAAGCTGTTGACAAAATCTGTGTTTGACCTTGCGTCAACATTCTTTTCTTATGAGCAGATATCCGCCTGCCGAGCCTTTCTCCTTGCTACAATCTGTGAAACTGAGGAAATGTTTTGAGGTCCTTGTTCTTTGAAGAAAGTATATAAAGACGAATGCAAGTTGAAATGCCCCGAGTTGATCTTGGGGCTGGCTGTGTGATGTTATTTTCCTGAAATGGCGTTACTGGCTGATGCGCCGATTTCCTCCTATGCATGCATATCCTTATCTCTTAATAGACCTCTTGTACCTTGGTCCGAGTTGAGAGACAAGCTGCTTATAGCCTGGGGAAAAGATAAAACCCATGACAGGTATTCTTTGGTAATTGGTTTGTGCATTTTTATGACAAATTTGGTGTCCCTCTTCTACTCCCAGGTATTTGTAAGATGCTTCATTGTCTAGCTCCTGTATTGTTGTATTGAGGTCGATTTTTATGTTGTCCGTTTTTGTTGATCTACCTTGCACGAATGTGCACTTGGCGCACTTATCTAGGCCAAATTCCATTTGGATGTCGTCGGAGAACCGTTTCACTAATTTCAGTTGGTCTGCCAATTTTTTGGTGTTTGTTGCAAAGAGTTTTAAATCATCCATATGCAGTAGATGTGTCACCTTTCTTGTTACTTTGGACATTATTTTATTGGATGTTAGTGTGTATACATGTCCTTGCTTATTAATGAGGTTACTTAGTGGGTCCAGGGCCAGGTAAAACAAGAGAGGGGAAAGGCTGTCTCCTTGGAAGATGCCCGGTCGTATCTTTACTCATGGTATGTCAATCTGTCCTTCTGAGTGCTGTAGGATTAGTGTGGTATTCCATAGATTCATGGTTTTCTCAATTAGCTTGATTATTTGGGGATTTATCTTGTACATTTGCATGCACTTTATCATCCATGAATGTGGGACAATGTCAAAAGCTTTTTTTACCGTCTATCCTTGCTGTGGACAATTTGGTTGTTCTCGTATTGCAATTTTCGAGTCTGGCCTTGTTTAGTCGTAGATGGTCTATTGTTCCGTAACATCCTCTCTCGTATCCCTTCTGTTCTGCCTATAGTCCTCCTTGTTGTGTTAGGTGGTGGTACATTGTGTCTGTGATGATTCCTGTTTAAAGTTTATATATTGTTGGTCGACAGGTTATTTACCGATATTTGGGGATTAGTTGGGTCTCTTCAGATTTTGGGATGAAGATGGTAATCTGTGAGCCATTCATCCATTTCCTAATCCCTTTGTACAAGTTCATTGAATGCTTGAGCGTAGTGAATGGTGGAGAGTATCAAATTGCTTTAACCTGAGTTTGGAATCCCATTTGGGCCAGGGCTTTTGAAGTTTGCCATATTTGCAAGTTGTTGTGTTATCTTTTCTGCATTAATTATTACTGGGGGCATTTCCTGAAAATGTTGCTTCGCTTCCAGGTTTCAAATTAATTTCGCCTCCTTTTTGAGTTTGTTTCGATTTTGGTAAATTCCTTTCCAGAATCGATCCAGTTTATTTTTTAGGAGTGGATGACACATTCTGCTTTCGTTTCACTTGTTCACGGTAGAATATTTTCGGGTCGTTTTCAAACATCTGGCGTCTTTCACCGCCCATCGCCTCAGAACCAAAGCACCTTCTGTGCGGAAGAACGCTCCCCTCCACTCAGCATTCCAGCTTTCATTATTTTTTAAATTGTTGTCCTGCTTGGATCTTTCCATTGAGACAGGCAGCACTGTCGAAGCTTCGCGCTTTTTGGGCAAGGTGTAGCCATCTATCTTGACCGTGTGTGTGTGTGTGTGTGTGTGTGTGTGTGTGTGTGTGTGTGTGTGTGTGTGTGTGTGTGTTTGTGGTCATCAAGCATAAATAACATATAGTGACCTTTATGGAAACCAGCCCCCGGGTGAACAAATATTCATGAAACGTAGGTTAGATTAGATCAGGGGTTCTTAACCTTTTTCCCTGTCAAGACCCCCAACGGATTGCCCACGATGTCCCCATACCCCCTTCGCCAGACTGTTCACTGACCACCGTAGGTGCGCATAGCTAGGGGGGACTGGGGGCATGTCCCCCTAGAATTTTTTGGATTTCTATGTGCTCTGTGGTGCATTCTGAGGGGTGTTTTTACTTTAATTGCCTATTTTTGGGGGATGAAAATTGGTAACTTATTAACCAGAAAATGGGCCAACTTCGGGGATCCGCGTCTGATTACCAGTCCCATTAGGTTCCAGTGTGACTTCAAAATATCTCAATAGCTTAGTTTTACATATGGATAATTAGGAACAGACAGGAAGGAAAATCATTAGGATTTTATCCCTATTTATTTCTTTGCTTGCTATTTATTTATTATATATTCAAAGTTGATATTTCATTGAATTTATTGCAATTTATTATAATTTATTACGAGTCCCATACCCCCAGATTTTGGTCCCCATACCCCCAAGGGGTATGGATACCCCGGGTTAAGAACCCCAGGATTAGATATATCGATACCTAACATCCCCAGTTAAGATATATCGTTAGTATTTGTGCCTGGTAGACAAAAACCCATGGTCTCAGGAAAATGGAGCATTTGAGTTGAGGGCTGTAGTTAGGTACAGTTCAACAACCCCCTCTCCAACCCTCCTGTTTTTCCTTTTATTTCTCCTTTAAAACCCTCGTTTATTCATATGTTATATACAGTGGTTGCCATTAAAAGCACCACAAAGTACAACTTGGTTCCCATCAATTCCCAAATTACACGTTAGCACTTTTCCCATCCCTAGAGAGTACAACTCGCTATTCATAAATTCCCTTGCTTTCTTTTTATTTAACGTTCCTTCACAGCACCACACCACAATTCAGATGTGAAGAAAGCAAATAACACCATCCTATTTCAAATGTGATGGGTGGGAAAACATCACAGAGCGTAAAAACGGGGAAGTGAACCAGACACCAAAGCGGATCAGACAGAAGAGGAGGTGAACCAGACACCGAAGGAAGCAGAGCAGACAGAAGAGGCAACGAACCAGACAGAAGAGGAAACAAACCAGACTGAAGAGGAAACAAGCAAGACCTAAGAGGAAACAAGCAAGACCTAAGAGGAAACTAACCAGACAGGGAAGGACTTTGGTTCAGAGATTCAGAGAGAGTTCAGTGTGCACACCAATGGGAACACACTGTCGCACGTTGGCAGGCACGCCAAAAACTTTGCTCCAGCGAGCTCCACCTCCCATGAGCTCTGATCCCCAAGACACCGCCCGGCTCAAGCTGCTTAAAAGACGGAACGCCAAGCTGTTGGTCGCTGTTGACATGCGCTGGGGGCCTGAGGACAACCTGCCTGCTCCTGCCGAAGAGAGGACCACTGTCAGAATCTGCACTGGATACAGGACAAAGTGCGCTGAAGCCAGGTCGAGCAGTGCAGGCTGGTGCTGCAAGAACGGAGTGATGAGGGTTCGGAAGACGAGTCGGGGACGAGAGGGCGAGCATATGGGAGGTCCCTAGCACGGAGAGATGGCTCCAGAACGAACACAAGACTTTCTCTCTGATTATTTCCGAATTTGTCTACCTAGACTCACAAAGAGCTATCAACAATTGGCCTTATGACCCTTTTGGGCTTTATAAAAAAATAAAAATACAATTTTTGCCAAAGCACATCCTCAATATTGTGCCCAAATTTCAGCTTCCTCGCTCAGAGGATGGCTGAAATATCACCCGGACAAACAAACAAGAAAGAAATAAAGACAACAAGAAAACAAACAAGCAAACAAACAAGCAAACAAACAAGCAAACAAGCAAACAAGAAGACGTCATGCAGAGCACGATACTTGCAAAATCCGCCCCCCCTCCCCACAAATTTTTTTTCCATTGATACAGCAAATTGTCCATTTCATCATGATTAAAATTGACAATCTTGATCAAAGCTCGGGTCAATAGGAGGAAAAGTGATGATTTTTCAGATGAAAAATGACGATTTTGGAAGGTTGACCTTGAGTTGACCTTTGACCTTTAAAAAGTTGGTTTCCCTATTTCGTGACAATGTGCAAATGCTGTTCAATTTACAAGTCAATCAGATGAAAATTGACGGTTTTTCAGATAAAAAGTGATTTTGGAAATTTGACCTTGAGTTGACCTTTGACCTTTTGACCTCAAAAATAGTACGTTTCCCAATTTAGTGACTCATTATACAAATGGGATTCAATTTTCAAGTTAATCGGATTTAAAATGCCGATTTTAGAAATTAGACCTCCAGATGACCTTTGACCCCAAAACAATAGGCTTCTCAATTAGGACGACCTATACAACTTGGTGAAGTTTCGTGACGATCGGTTTAGAATTGTGACCTGTAGGCCGGTGACGAACAGACAAATGAAAAATCGGTCAGAGACCGAGGACTTGCCGGAATGTACTTTTTTATCGGCCATTTTGGACAAATGTGGCGGCCGAACCATGTGACCGATGACATCATCATTATTTGTTTTCTAAACTAATTTATTCCTTGATGATGCTCATTAAAATTTCATCTTCATCGGATGAAGTTTTGTACTTGTCGAATTATGACGTCATAATGGAGGCACCTATGAGATCATCATTAACATATTTTATTCCCCATGGAGAGTTCTTCACAATGAGCCATGTCTCATTTTTTTCTAGAGAGCACTTTCGGAGATTACAGAGGTGCAAAGTTTTTCGGTTTTTCCAAGATGGCGGCCGAACCACGTGACCGATGATGTCATCATTTTTTTTTTTCTCCACCAGTTTATGCCGACATGGCGCTCAAGAAATTGCATCTTGATCGGATGAAGTTTTGTACTTGTCGAATTATGACGTCATAATGGAGGCACCAATGACATCATCATTAACATATTTTATTCCCCATGGAGAGTTCTTTACAATGAGCCATGTCTCAATTTTTTCTATCCAGCACTTTCGGAGATATAGAGGTGCAAAGTTTTTCGGTTTTTCCAAGATGGCGGCTGAACCACGTGACCGATGACGTCATCATTATTATTTTTTTCTCCACCAGTTTATGCCGTCATTGCATATAGTTATTATTGATTTCATTCTCCGTTTATTTGTTCGGGATTAAACCCGTTTGGTATTATTCAAAGCTTTATCCCGGTGTGTACCCTGGTTAGAATAGGTGCACCCTATCCCTTCGTGTCGTAAGAGGCGACTAAGAGGGTTGGCGTCAGGAAGGGCATCCGGCCATAAAAACATTGCCTCAAAAAGAGAATCATGACAATTACAACTACATATGGGCAGGGTACAGCCTGAAGTGGAGATCGGTTTCTGAGGTTTGGGACATGGATTGTAGGGACAATGACAGGGAGATCAGGAGAAGTGGTGGAAGTATTGGTCAGAAAAAGAGTGGACATATGTTGTGTGCAAGAGATGAGATGGAAGGGAAGTGGTGTGAGAATGGTGAAGGGTCGGCAGGGACAGAAATACAAGGTTGTGTGGCAAGGGTGCCCGGAGGGCGTGAATGGTGTTGGTGTCCTGATTTCCGAGGAGTTTGTAGACAGTGTGGTGAGTGTGACTAGAGTGAGTGATAGGTTGATGATGGTGAAAATGATGATTGGAAAGCTCTTGGTGAACGTCATCTCGGGATATGCTCCGCAGGTTGGTCGGAGCGATGAAGAGAAGGAGAAGTTCTGGTGTGTGATAGAGAAGCTGATGGAAAACGTGAAAGATGAGGAAGTTGTTGTGGTAGGAGGAGACCTAAATGGACATGTGGGAAGGAGTATGGACGGTTTTGAGGGAGTTCATGGGGGTTACGGATATGGTGTGAGAAATGGAGAAGGTGAAAGGATTTTGTAGTTTGCTGATGGAGCTGATTTGTTGATTTGTAATACTCAGTTCCAGAAAGAGGATAATAAGCTTGTTACATACACGTCAGGTGGGTCGACGACAACCGTTGACTACCTGATGGTGCATAGGCGAGATGGGGGGCACCTCCGGGACACAAAGGTGATCCCGGGGGAGGAGGCTGTTTCACAGCACCACTTGGTTGTCTGCGACATAAGGGTGAAAGGTGCGAGGAGAGCTCGGCGGGTGAAGTACCAACCGAGAATGAAGGTGTGGAGGTTGAAAGAGGTGACAGTAAGGGAGGCATTAAAAGAGAGGCTGAGTAGGGTAGAGGATGATGTGGTTGAGCTTGAACGTGGTTGGATGTCAATGAAAGATACTCTGTTGGGAGCCGTTGGTGAGGTATGTGGATGGACAAAAGGACCACCGAGGCACTCGGAAACATGGTGGTGGGATGAGGAAGTTGGAAAGAGGATTGACGAGAAGAGGAAGAAGTTCAAGGAGTGGCAAAAGGCGAAGGGTACGGGAGCAGAAAAAGCAGAGCATGAAAGTTATAAGGCAACCAAGAAGGCTGCAAAGAAAGAGGTAGCAAAGGCACAGGAGGCATGTAGGAAAATGTTCGGAGAAAGCTTGGATTCGGAAGAGGGTCAGAAAGCAGTATTCAGGATTGCAAAGCAGTTAGCGAAAGAGAGGTGTGATGTGATGGGGCTGAGTTGCTTGAAGGATGAAATGGGACAAATCGTTGTGGACCCAGATGGAATTAAAGGAAGATGGAAAAGATATATGAAAATGCTGTTGAATACAGAGAATGAATGGGATGGCAACATAGAGAGTAACCCAGGTTTAGGACCGGCAGAGAAGATAACTGAGAAGGAAGTTGAGGAAGCGATAAAAGCAATGAAGAGTAGCAAAGCGGGAGGGCCGACGGGAGTTGTGGGAGATATGTTGAAGGCAGCAGGAAGTTGGGGTGTGAAGAGAATGACAGAGATCTGTAATCTGGTGGTGAAAGAAGGCCGCATTCCAGTGGATTGGGAACTGAGTACCCTCGTCCCTCTATACAAGGGGAAAGGTGACCCTCTGGAGTGTGGCTCGTACCGAGCCATAAAGTTATTGGAGCATGGAATGAAGGTATTGGAAAGGGTGTTGGAGAGGAGGATAAGGAAGAGGGTGAAGATCGACGAAATGCAGTTTGGATTTATGCGAGGAAGAGGAATGACAGACGCGCTCTTTATTGTGAGGCAGTTGCAGGAGAAGTACATGGAGAAGAGGAAGAAGTTGTTTCTTGGGTTTGTTGATCTGGAGAAAGCTTCGATAGGGTTCCACGCGAAGTATTGACATGGGCATTGAGGAAGTTAGGAGTGGAGGAATGGTTGATCAGAGTAGTGATGGCAATGTACAAAAGAGCGCGCACAGCTGTAAGGACGAAGGACGGGAACAGTGGTGAGTTTGAGGTGAAGGTGGGAGTGCATCAGGGGTCGGTACGAAGTCCACTACTATTTGTAGCTGTGATGGAGGTGCTGGCTCAGAACGTAAAAGAGGGTTTACCGTGGGAGTTGTTGTATGCAGATGATCTGGTGTTGATTGCGGAAAGTATGGATGGACTGAAGGAAAAGATGAACAAGTGGAAGCAATGTATGGAGACAAAAGGTCTGAAGGTGAATATAGGAAAGACGAAGGTGATGGCAAGTGGTAAAGCATGTGGCGAGGTGGAAATAACTGGGAAGTGGCCATGTGCTGTGTGCAGGAAGGGTGTCGGAGTGAACTGCTTTCAATGTACAATGTGCGCTGAGTGGGTTCATCAAAAATGTAGTGGTCTGAGAGGGTCATTAACCAGTGTGGCAGCTACATTCAAATGTAAGGTGTGCACAGAGGGGGCTGCAGATGGAGGAAATGTTGAGTTGGATCTTGGAGACGGCGTGAAGCTGGAAGGTGTGAAAACATTTTGCTACCTCGGAGACATGCTGAATGGAGAAGGTGGATCAGACTCAGCAACGGTTGCAAGAGTGAGATGTGCATGGAAGAAGTTTCGGGAACTGAGTGGTGTGCTGATGAGGAGGGGAGTGTCGTTGAAGCTGAAGGGAAAGGTGTATGCTGCATGTGTGAGAAGTGTTATGATTTATGGGAGCGAGACATGGGTAATGAACGTAGAGCAGCAACGAAGGCTGGAAAGGGTGGAAATGCGAATGGTTCGGTGGATGTGCGGAGTATCGTTGAGAGAGAGGAAGACAAATGATGAATTGCGAAAGATGATGGGAATAGAGCCTGTGATTGATGCTGTCAAGAGGAACAGGTTGAGCTGGTTTGGTCATGTGTTGAGGAAGGATGAAAGTGACTGGTTGAAAAGAGTGATGGAAATTAATGTAGAAGGAAGTAGAGGACGGGGAAGACCGAGAAAGACTTGGCTAAAAATGGTGGAAGAAGAAATGCGGGCAAGGGGGTTAACAAGGAGAGATGCAGAAATGGGGCAAAATGTAGAAGACTGTCATGGGGACCACAAGGCTAACACCCGCTCTAGCAGGGAAAATGGCCTTAAAATGCATGTTGTTGTTGTTGTTATGCCGTCATGTCGCTCAAGAAATTGCATCTTGATTGGATGAAGTTTTGTACTTGTCGAATTATCGAATTATGACGTCATAATGGAGGCCTTGGGCCGAGAGAGTTAAAAATTGGGCACAGTCTATTCCAGGGCAAGACAAATATGTGTGTAAAGTTTAGCGATGCTATGTGCAACGGTGAAGACGTAGTACTGCGAACGAACAGACAGATGAAAAATCGATCAGAGACCGAGGATTTGCCGGAATGCACATTTTTATCGGCCATTTTGGACAATTATGGCGGCCGAACCACGTGACAGATGACGTCATCATTATTTGTTTTCTAAGCTAATTTATTCCTTGATATTGCTCAATAAATTTCATCTTGATCGGATGAAGTTTTGCACTTGTCGAATTATGACGTCAAAATGGAGGCAACGAGGACATCATCATTAACATATTTTATTCCCCATGGAGAGTTCTTTGCAATGAGCCAGGTCTCAATTTTTTCCATTCAGCACTTTCGGAGATATGGAGGTGCAAAGTTTTTCGGTTTTTCCAAGATCGCGGCCGAACCACGTGACTGATGACGTCACCATTAACATATTTTATTCCCCATCGAGAGTTCTTTACAATGAGCCATGTCTCAATTTTTTCTATTCAGCACTTTCGGAGATATGGAGGTGCAAAGTTTTTCGGTTTTTCCAAGATGGCGGCCGAACCACGTGACTGATGACGTCATCATTAGCATATTTTATTCTCCATGGAGAGTTCTTTACAACGAGCCATGTGTCAATTTTTCTATTCAGCACTTTCGGAGATATGGAGGTGCAAAGTTTTGCCGTTTTTCCAAGATGGCGGCCGAACCACGTGACTGATGACGTCATCATTAACATATTTTATTCCCCATGGAGAGTTCTTTACAATGAGCCATGTCTCAATTTTTTCTGTTCAGCACTTTCGGAGATATCGAGGTGCAAAGTTTTCCGGTTTTTCCAAGATGGCGGCCGAACCACGTTACCGATGACGTCATCAGTTGGGCACAGTATATTAGAGGGCAAGACAAATACATGTGCAAAGTTTGGCGATTCTACATGCAACGGTGTAGACATAGTGCTGCAATCAGACAAACAGACAGACAGATGAAAAACCGGTCAGAGACCGAGGACTTGCCGGAATTAACTTTTTTATCGGCCATTTAGGACTAACATGGGGGCTGAACCACGTGACCGATGACGTCATCATTAACATATTTTATTCCCCATGGAGAGTTCTTTGCAATGAGTCATGTCTCAATTTTTTCTATTCAGCACTTTTCGAGATACAGAGGTGCTAAGTTTTTCGGTTTTTCCAAGATGGCGGCCGAACTACGTGACCGATGATGTCATCATTAACATATTTTATTCCCCATGGAGCGTTCTTTACAATGAGCCATGGCTCAATTTTTTCTGTTCAGTACTTTCGGAGATATGGTGCTAGGTTTTCCGGTTTTTCCAAGATGGCGGCCGAACCACGTGACCAATGACGTCATCATTAACATATTTTATTCCCCATCGTGATTTCTTTATAATGAGCCATGTCTCAATTTTTTCTGTTCAGCACTTTCGGAGATATGGAGGTGCAAAGTTTTTCGGTTTTTCCAAGATGGCGGCGAAACCACGTGACCGATGACGTCATCATTTGGGCACAGTATATTAGAGGGCAAGACAAATACGTGTGCAAAGTTTGGCGATTCTAGGTGCAACGGTGTAGACGTAGTGCTGCAAACAGACAAACAGACAGACAGACAGATGAAAAATCGGTCAGAGACCGAGGACTTGCCGGAATGTACTTTTTTATCGGCCATTTAGGACAAATATGGCGGCCGAACCACGTGACCGATGGCATCATTATTAACATATTGTATTCCCCGTGGAGAGTTCTTTACAATGAGCCATGTCTCAATTTTTTCTATTCAGCACTTTCGGAGATATGGAGGTGCAAAGTTTTTCGGTTTTTCCAAGATGGCGGCAGAACCACGTGACCGATGACGTCATCAATTGGGCACAGTCTATTCCCGGGCAAGACAAATACGTGTGCAAAGTTTGGCGATTCTACGTGCAACGGTGTAGACGTAGTGCTGCAAACAGACAGACAGACAAACAGACAGATGAAAAATCGGTCAGAGACCGAGGACTTGCCGGAATGTACTTTTTTATCGGCCAGTTAGGACAAATATGGCGGCCGAACCACGTGACCGATGGCATCATTATTAACATATTGTATTCCCCATGGAGAGTTCTTTCCAATGAGCCATGTCTCAATTTTGTCTGTTCAGCACTTTCGGAGATATAGTGGTGCAAAGTTTTGCCGTTTTTCCAAGAAGGCGGCCGAACCACGTGACCGATGACGTCATCATTAACAAATTTTATTCCCCATGGAGAGTTCTTTACAATGAGCCATGTCTCAATTTTTTCTATTCAGCACTTTCAGAGAAATGGAGGTGCAAAGTCTTTTGGTTTTTCCAAGATGGCGGCCGAACCACGTGACCGATGACATCATCAATTGGGCACAGTCTATTCCAGGGCAAGACAAATACGTGTGCAAACTTTGGCGATTCTACGTGCAACGGTGTAGACGTAGTGCTGCAAACAGACAGACAGACAGACAAACAGACAGACAGACAGACAGACAGGCAGACAAAGAAACGAACAGATCAACATGCTTGCCGGAATCTTTTCTGGCAAGTAACAAACAGACAAACGAACAGATCAACATACTGGCTGGAATCCTTTCCGGCAAGTAACAAACAGACAGACAGAACCACAAACGCAACCGACCAATATTGTTGAAAAATCTTCCATTTTGCAAGTAACAAGAAGACGTCATGCAGAGCACAATACTTGAAAAGCACTCCCTTTTGGCGCACGTCATGCAGTGCCTGAAGATGGAATGAGAAAGGAGTGGTGTACAATTAGTTACCTTTTGTGTTCACAGTTGCTGCACACTTATTGTTCCGTACATCCCAGATCCGGATAGTTTTGTCACCAGATGCCGTGACAAACATATCGGGATTCAGAGGATGCCAGCACAGCTGGTCCACACTGTCACCATGACCACGGTAGTTAATTTCTTTTACCTGAAAGCAGTAACATTAGAATACAAATATTAAAGTCCGATCTTTGGTGGAAAATAAACATGCACGCATGCATATACATAGAGCATGAACATAAAACACAGCGTACCATTTACAATGCCAATTGCATTGCATGATTACACAAGCACCACACAAAGCATAATTTTGCACCCTCCTAATGCCTCCTCTCCCTATGCAACAGTGTGGACCTCAAACATCCGAGGTCTCTGATCTATCCTGAAAGATCTATCAATCCAGGCTGCTGCCGATAAACCAGGCGTGGAGGTAATTTGGATGCGCTTAATGGATTAACTAGTGAATACACTATACAAAGTGTATTGTATACACTATACAAAGTGTATACAAAGTGTATA
Organism: Myxine glutinosa; assembly: GCF_964187855.1. Taxonomy (NCBI): domain Eukaryota; kingdom Metazoa; phylum Chordata; class Myxini; order Myxiniformes; family Myxinidae; genus Myxine; species Myxine glutinosa. The sequence goes on along the minus strand of NC_136271.1, from coordinate 84,184,828 downwards.
CACTATACAAAAACCTATGAAATTTTCACAATAGGAGCGCCTCCTCCTTCAGAATATTTTAATAATAATCATGACGTCAAAGGTCGTGTGTTACAGGCGCCATATTGGAAAAAAAACAAAACGTTGAACCTCTATACAGCAATACCCCGTTTTACGCCATTTCGACCTACGTCTTAGCTCTTTCACGAGCCTCGATTCAGTATACAAAAAAAATAAAATAATAAAATGCTTCTATTATATATTCTAAATATCTGCTATGTGTACCTGCTTGCAAAATAATTATTATATATCAATGAATGCTTTATAAGGGATTGTTTCTTCGAAGTTTAATAATGAATTACCATGCATTAGGTTAAACTTGTGTTTTTGAGACTACGTGGTGCCACATAGTTTACCAAGCTTTCTTAAAAGCTGTACCTCTGTGTTTTGTCTTGTTCGACATCATCTTGCTTTATTACCCTGCGTTCGCGAAGCGAACAGGGGGGTTAAGCATTCAGTTACGTAGGCACGTATGTGTCTTCATTTCAGTAAACTAAAGTGTGTGCCGTGTCAGCATTATAAAAATTCATTTTCTCGGCAACCGTTGGTGCGATTGACATGAAATTTTCACCATAGGAGGGCCTCCTCCTGTAGAATATTTTAGTGAATATTATGATGTCATAGGTCACGTGGTACAGGCGCCATCTTGGAAAAACTTCGCACCTCTATCTCTGAAACCACTCCATGGAAAAAAATTGAGACCTGGCTCATTGTCACCGACTCCCCATGGGGAATAAGATATGTTAATGATGATGTCATCGGTGCCTTCGTTATGACGTCATAATTTGACAAATACAACATTTATCCATCTGATCATTATTTAAAAAAATTCAGCAACTGTTGGTCTGATGGACATGAAATTTTCACAATAGGAGCGCCTCCTCCTTCAGAATATTTTAATAATAATCATGACGTCAAAGGTCGTGTGTTACAGGCGCCATATTGGAAAAAACAAAAAAACGTTGAACCTCTATAGAGCAATACCCCGTTTTACGCCATTTCGACCTACGTCAAATCCGACTTTACGCCACTCTTCTAGAGTAAATTAATTAAGTAATTTTAAAGTAATTTTTAATTATTTTTAATTATACTTATTAATTATACTTATTTTAATAAGTAAAATTTAAAATTAAGTAATTTTTAAGTAAATTAAGTAATTTTTCTTCTAGAGCAAATTTCAGTTCAGCGAACGTCATTATGCGCGACTTTACGTCAGTCCTACATCATAATAGGGCGACGTGAAAAAAATTAATTTTTCCTTAAAAATATATTTAAAATAAATAAAATAGTACATAAATTAACAATAAAAGAAGCTAAAAAAACCATTTAAAATATAATAAAAAGCACATTAAAAACAAAAAAAAAAGTACGTACAGTATACTGTACGTACGCGTAGCTGCTGGTTCTCATTCAAAACAAAGGCGACGCCATATGCATTTCGTCCTGTGCTGCGGTCGCGTGCTTGCTTTGCCTTTCGATGGTATTTTTGTGAATATTCCTTTACTGTGTAAAGGTTCCTTTACTGTGTAAAACAACCAACGTAACGTGGCAATGGCGAAACATGACGACGATGCCGGCTCGGACGACCGTCCTTGGCAGACATCACGTCACATCACCGTGCAGAGTGTGCAATGTCCGCGACGAGGTCAGGCCCCATGGCCCATGGCCCATGTGAAACGAACGACCGTGTCATGCCTCGAGCCGGGGTGCCTCATCGGGCACCTCGCCGGCATCCGGCGTCGACGAACCGATCGACGTGTGCATGTGCACATGTGCATGGATTTGCAAATGCCTGCCTGTACGTCGTCGTTTCTGCGAATATCGCATCGACCAAAAAAAAGAAGCACGCAACTTTGGCCGCTCGGGGAAAGACAGGGCACGCCTACGACTAGGAGGCGAGCGCCGATCCCCAGGGCGGCCGGGTTCACGGACCCCGAGCTCGTTCGTCGGTCACAGACGACACGACACGACCACCGGTGAAAGTGCTCAGACACGTTGGGTAAAGCACGCCATGGTGAAGCGGGCCGTGAAGCCACTCGGCACACAAGCCCGCTCACGGTCGACACGTCCGTGCCGGTCACCCCGTTCGAGGAGAAGACCCGACCGATAGAAAACAACGGAGGGACTCCCGACAGGGAGCGGCAAAGATTCAGGGTGAAGCCACAGCCTCCTCCAGTTATTTACTCTAGTTTAACGGCGTTTGTCTTCATTTTAAGGCATTTTAAAGACATTACGCCCGGTTTACATCAAAAACCGAGTTACGTCACGGCTTATGGAACCAATTAATGACGTAGGCCGGGGTATTGCTGTATCTCCAAAACTGCTCTATGGAAAAAATTGAAACGTGGCTCATTGTAAATAACTCCATATGGGAAATAGGTGTTGTTAACGATGACGTAATTGGTGCCATAATTATGACGTCATAAACGTTTAGTCTGATCAGTTTGAAATTTATTGAGCATGATCTGTGCAACAATTATTTAGAGAATATACATTTATGATGTCATCGCTTACGTGCTCTGGCAGCCATATTGGATCAAAAAAAAAGAAACGTTCAAAAATAGAAGAGTTGGCTCACAACAAGTTGACTGCGCAGGGTAAGTATACTATGAATACCATCGAGTTACATGGAGGAATGTGTGTGCCCTATGTTTTACCCCTCTCAAGCTACCTGCATCAACAGCTTGGCTGTAAACCTTGCTCCACCAAACTGTTTTTTTTTTTTGTTTTTTTTTGGGATACAGAATCTAGGCTCGTGTAAGAGCTGACACATTGAACATGAAAACATGCACAGACACATAAAACATAAAACATACAACGAAGGGATAGAGAGGGAAGCACACAAGCACACCAACAGTAGAGAACAGGGACGTTGGTAGATCTGTGGAAGGGAGTGGGCTGGGGGGAGGTACACGGTATAAAGCAAATGAACACTGTAATGAAATTGTGTCTAAGTTGAACCCAGGTGTTATGCTGTCTCCAACCACTGAGAGGCTTCTACAATAACTAGGACGAACATCGCTCCGAGACATTCCTGTGACATTTATTCTGTGTGATAGTGTATACTCGAATGGTGCGTATATCTAGATGATCCAGGCTTGCTTGTTCTAATTGCTAATCGATTGCTACTTCCACGATTACGGAATACTAATACAATGCTTGATGATTTCTTACAGGTGTTGCCAGAGATCGAAACTGAATTAAACCTACTATTGGGACAATGTTGTATATCTTGATTTCTTACAACAATTAATTCAGTTTCCTCTCTTCGTCTCGAACGAGTACGACATAGCAATTAAGCTAATCCAAGTTCCAGTCTTCGGCGCGGATCCCCAGGCGACGGACGCGGCCGCGCAGCTGACACATTGGCTGAAAATCTTGACTAATCAATTCAATTCCCAGGAGGGAATCACTGCAGACACGCAGCTCGCCGTGCTGCAATCCAAGGTGCACCATACGGTGTACATGTCCATTGAACAGTGCGCGACGTACGATGCTGCTGTGGCCGAGCTGAAACGTATCTACGTAAAAAACAAAACGTGGTCTACTCCAGACATTTGCTTGCGTCTCGTCGACTTAGTCCCCTCCTCCTCAAAGCGTCCTCCCCGCTTCTTCCCCCTTCCAACTTAAACCTTCATCTCCCCCAACCTTCTGCCTCACTCTTCCCCCTCCTCAAATAACACCTCACTGCTCCTCACCCAATCACCATCAAACCTTTTGTCCGCCCGGCGCCCCATTCTTCCCTTTCTCCAAGCTATTCTGAAATCTCTGACACACCTTCAACAGCTCTCCCTACCTCTTCCTCCTCTTCCACATCTTACCCTACTGCTCCCCCCCCCCCCCCTGTTCTGTATCCGATGCTCCCCCTTCCTCTTCTTTAACAGTATGGACCTCAAACATCCAGGGCCTTCGCTCAAACTTGACTGATCTCTCCATACAGGTTGCTTCTGACAAACCAGACGTGATCTGCTTAACGCCTTAACAGAAACTTTCCTCCTTCATGATGTCTCTGATTCCTTGGTATCTCTCCCAGGTTACTCCCTCCTCCGGTATGATACACCTGAACCTCGTCCTGGAGGTGGGGTTGCTATCTTTATAAAAAAAAACTCTTCCTCACTCGCCCTGCACTGCCTTCTCTCCACCTCACCCCCAGGAATACCTTTGGTTACGGCTTCCCCTTCGCTCCCACCTTTTGTTCATATGTGTGTTGTACCGTCCACCAAACAGTGATGACTCCATCAACATCTCGCTGTCTGATAATATGGACCAACTTCTATCTACCCATCCCAACTCTCTCTTCCTCATATGTGGTGATTTCAATGGTCACCATGCCAGTTGGCTGGGTGTGGGTACCTCTCTCACCAGCCATGGCTCTTCAGCAAAGGACTTCTGCGACTCACTGGGACTGACACAATCTGTCCATTTCCCGACACGGATCTCAGTCAACGGAGCATCTTCTCTTCTGGACTTGGTTATGACCAACTTCCCTGAAAATGTCTGCTGCTCTTCTTCTGCTCCAATCGGCTCATCTGATCATGTGCTTGTTAAAGTGGACATCTCTCTGACCATTCTCAGAGAGCCTCCTCAGCGTCAACGAGTCTGGCATTTCACTCAGGCCAACTGGCACAGTCTTCAAGCAGCCATCATTCATCTGGACTGGTCTCCCATCTCTACCGCCTCTGACATCAACTCATCCTGGGAATTCTTCCAAAGTAAATTGCTCTCTCTCTCATGCACAGATTTATCCCATCTCGTCTTCAGTTGTCATACCCTTCCTCCCGTCCATGGTACACGGAATCTTGTGGTGAGGCTATTGCCCAGAAACAACTTGCTTTCGTCTCCTGGAAAGCAAATCCAACGGAAGGAAATCTCATTTCCTTTCACAAAGCCCGAAACAAGTGTGTGTCCACCCTCAGGAGAGCCAGGAAACAATATCTCTCTGTTCTCAGGACCGAACTCTCTTATCTGTCTCCCTCTTCCAAATCCTGGTGGCGTCTGGTCAAATCTGTTTCTGGTGTTTGTTCCCCCTCCATCCCCTCCCTCACCTCAAATGGCCACACGGCTAACTCCGCACGTGAAAAAGCTGAATGCCTCAACTCTGTGTTTGCCTCTAAACCTTGTGTCCCAAACCCATCCCTCTCTGTACCCACGGTACCCAGTCGTACCCAGCTGCTCCTGGACTCTGTGTCCTTTCCTCCTGACAAGGTGGAAAAGTTTCTGTCAACCCTCGACTCTGATTCTGCAACTGGACCTGATGGCATCAGCCCACGGGTCCTTAAATCCTGTTCTTCCGCTCTTTCACTCCCTCTCTCTGTTCTCTTCACCCTCTCTTTTGCTCAAGGTCATTTGCCATCTGCTTGGAAATCTGCCAACATCAGCGCTTTGCACAAAAAAGGTGCAATAACAGATCCCAGCAACTACAGACCAATCAGCCTTCTCCCAATTATCAGCAAAGTCATGGAATCCATCATTGCTTCAGATATGAAATCTTTCCTCTTCTCCAATGGCTTGATCTGTGATCATCAATTTGGTTTCAGACCTGGTCACTCTACTCTGGACATGCTGCTTCTGCTTTCTCAACAATGGATGGAGGTCCTCAATGCCAAACAGGAAATTAGAGCTGTCTCCCTTGACATATCACGTGCCTTCGATACGGTCTGGCACCCCGCTCTGCTCACCAAAATCTCCTCTTTTGGTATCCATAGAAATCTCCACGCATGGCTGGCGGACTTCCTCTCTAGTCGTAGTCAACGTGTGGCCCTGAATGGGTTTCTCTCATCTCCTCTTCCTGTTCAGGCTGGAGTTCGCCAACGCAGTGTTCTGGGACCTGTGCTTTTTCTGGTCTTCATCAATGATCTCTCTGACTCTCTTGAAAATCCTCTCTATCTCTTTGCTGATGACTCTACTCTCTGTCGCTCCATTCTTCATCCCTCAGATCGGCAGTCTGCAGCCTCCTCACTCTCTGCAGACCTGGACAAAATCACAGACTGGGCAAACAAGTGGAACATGTCTTTCAATCCTGACAAATCTCACACTCTTACGATGTCTCTCCGAAAAGACCGACTGGACAACCCTCCCATCCACTTTCTGAATAATGCTCTCCAAGAAGTTCTGTCACTCAAGCTTTTGGGTCTCACTATCTGCCATGATAATTCCTGGGACAACCACATTTCAAATCTGGCCTCCAAAGCCAGTCGCCGACTGGGCATCCTCCGTCGTGCGAAGTCCTTCCTTGGCACACCTGAGCACCTCACCACATACAAGGCTTTCATCCGCAGCTCAATGGAATACTGCTCTCCCCTCTGGGCTGGTGCTCCTGCCTCACACCTAGCTCGTCTTCACGCTGTTGAAACCAAAGCGTTCAGAATCATTGGAATCTCCCGCGATGAAGCTAACTCCAAGGGCCTCTCACTCACTCACCGCAGACAGGTTGGTGGTCTTTCCGTCTTCTACCGACTCCTCTCTGGCCTTGCCCCCCCCCCCCCCCCCAGCTCTCTCTGGGCTCTGTCCCGCAAATACTCCTACAGGTCGCACAAGATCTGCCTGCAACCCTCTTATGGTTAAACTGCCAAAATCAAGACTCTCTGCTCACCTTCACTCCTTCATTCCTCTTTTCTCCCGCGTCTGGAACAAACTCCCTCACTCTCTTCAATCCCACTCCACCCTCCAGGTCTTTAAAACAGCTGTTCACCACCATCTCTTATCTTCCCCCATCCAAAACATTGATCTTTTCTACCCCCGCTAATTTCACCCCAATTCCACTTTTTTGAAATACTAACTTCTGTCCTGGAAGCCCTTGGTGTCCTTGTGTTTTATACTTCTCCCACCCCACCCCCCCCCCCCCCCTTCCCATGCCTCTTCCCCCCAAGCCCTCTCCCACACATCTCCTTGCTCTCAAATGTTGTGTTTGTGTGCTTCCCCTTCGCTCCCCATTTTGTCTTCCACTCCCCCTTTTCATATATTTTGTTTGTCTGGTTGATTTGTTTGTGAAGTAAATGTTAGCTCTTTCACAAGCCTCGATTCAGTATACAAAAAAACAAAACAAAAACAAACAAACAAAAAAAAACATCCCACGGAGACCTTAGACCAATTCGCTCAAGGCCTCCGACGGCTACTGAAGGACAGTACCCCTACGGTACGCACCCATGAACAAGTCTCTGATGACCTTGTCCGCGATGCTTTCCTCTCAGGTCTAAGATCGCCAGTCGTCAGACAACGACTACTTGAAGAACCCGACCTGACACTAGAAGAAGCCCTTCGGTTATCTCACGTGTACACCGAAGCGCGGGAACAATCCGACGCGTATGAACGCCCATACGTCACTGCGGGGATATCTCGACAGACACGACCGGAGAGAGCTACCGCCGAGCTCGAGGACGCAGCACCTGCACCTCTGCCGGAATCGGGGACAACATTGACACTCGAGGATCCCGATCCGGGGTTGACGGCGGTAGCTGCTGCCGGACCCAAGCCAGGAAGTAATGCTAAGTGCTATTTCTGCGGGAACCGGAACCATCTCAGGTCAGTTTGTCCGGCTAAGGAAGCAAAGTGTCATTTGTGCACAAAGACGGGCCACTTTGCAAAAGTTTGTCGAGCTTCGCGAGGCCGGCGAGCTCGCTCGACGTTGAATGTGATGAGGCTCGCCGCGCCGACTAAACAATTCGCTCAATCACTTCAGAACGCGGCACGACCGTCCTTGACAGGAATCTATCTATAATTCCAGTAATCTCTGTGTGTATGTATGTATGTATGTATGTATGTATGTATGTATGTCTGTGACCGCTGTTTCTCGACAACCACGGGTCCGATATACTTTAAACTTGCCAGGTATATTGCTGGGGACCCGAGGATGTGCCTTTTCAAGGTTTCATATTAATCGGACAAGTAGTTACCGAGCTATGTCCAAAAAACGATTCAACCAATCAGAGAGCAGCGAGCTATCACGTGTGCCGAACGTGCCGAACAGACTCTGCCTCGGACGGCACATTTGAGAGCGTATTCATTTATTTCACGTTGGCAAACTATGTTGGCGTTCAACTATGTTTTAAAACTAATTAAAACTAATTTGCGATTCTTTCGCTTTCCTGCGCGTTTGTGCATGCTATGGCGATTTCTTTACCAAACTCCGCAAGCCGTTCGCTTTGGACCAAACCATTTCATGTAAATAGAGGGGGGGGATTGTCACCGTACTCGCAAGCCGTTCGCTTTGGACCAAACCATTTCATGTAAATAGAGGGGGGGGGGATATAATTTTAGATATAGATATAGTACGGGCATGCCCTAGTTCTTTCAATGCCCAGCAAACTTCCGGGATCGGCCACCCGATCGGTGAACACTGGCTTCGAAACTCCGCACGTGGCACGAGCGCCCTCCGCAGGCGGCACGATCGACCTACGATCTACTTTGACTACACGAAAGGCGAACGCTGGCTTCAAAATTCCACGCGTGGCACGAGCGCCCTCCGGAGACGGCACGAACGACCTACAAGCTACTTTGACTACACGAAAGCTGGGATCTTCATGCATGGCATGAGCCCCCTTTGGAGGCGGCACGACTGGCCTACAAGCAAATTCAACGGCACGAAAGACATTAGCTGGGGTCGGATCCACACGCGAGGCTCGAGCGCCTCCTCTTGACGATTCGACATCTACAGGGCCACCTGGCCTGTCACGTGTGATTATCCCACACATGATTGAAGGAATTTTTGCAAATGCTTTAATTGACACGGGATCCACTGATAGTTATGTTGATTTTCGACTTGTACAGAAACATGGATGGCCGATTCTTGGGACAAGACGCATAATCTTCATGGCTTCTCAGGGGCTATGGCTTAGCACAAAGGGGGAATGTCGTCTGAAGCTTGCCATTAAGGGTCGAATGTTTCCGGATGTGCATTTAATGGTCTTACCAGCATTATGTGCAGAAGTTTTGTTCGGACATGATTTTCTCCAGCGACATGGGCGCATGGAAATGGAATTTGGTGGTACTGATACTCTTGCTGTGTGTGCTCATGCAGGGATGGAAATTGAACCACTGTCACTGTTTCCCAATATGACCTCAGACTGTACACCTGTTGCGGTTAAATCGCGACGCTACTCACGAGCTGACACGCAATTCATTGCGGAAGAGACTGCGTAGCTACTAAAGGATGTTATCATAGAACCTAGTCGGTCGCCTTGGCGGGCCCAAGTTCTGGTGGTACGGACCGAATCACATCGCAAACGCATGGTAATCGACTATTCACAGACGATTAATCGGTTTACCCAATTGGATGCCTACCCCCTCCCGGGAATGGACTCCCTGGTACGACAGGTGGCACAGTACTCGGTCTATAGCACTCTCAATCTCCATAGTGCGTATCATCAGATCCCCATTTCCGCGGCGGATCGCATCTATACTGCGTTCGAATCAGGCCAGAGGTTGTACCAGTTCACCCGGCTACCTTTCGGGGTCACGAATGGGGTTTCGTGTTTTCAAAGGACTAGGGACGACCTCATCGCTAAGGAGAACTTAACCAAAGTCTTTGTTTATCTGAATAATCTCACGGTTTGCGGGTATGACAAAGAACATTATGATGCTAATCTGAAGCGCTTCCTCGAGGTCGCACACAGGTATCGCTTGACTATGAACGAGGCTAAATGTCGCTACTCTGCTCGCACGATAGATCTCCTGGGGTACACCGTGACCCACGGCTCTGTCGCTCCGGATGAGGAGCGTCTGCGGGCCTTGCTCGACATGGCCCCGCCCTGCGATCGTGCTTCTTTGAAGCGTGCTCTCGGGCTGTTTGCTCATTATTCCAAGTGGGTTCAAAAATTTTCCACGAAGCTCCGCCCACTTGTGGATTGCGATGCGTTCCCCATGAGTCTCGCTGCCAAGGCCGCTTTTCATGGCCTTAAGTCCGACATCGCTGGTGCCGCTGTGTCGACGATTGACGAAAATAAATCCTTTGTTTTGGAGAGCGATGCGTCAGATTATGCGATAGCTGCGACACTCTCTCGGGGGGGGGGGGGGGGGGCTGTGCCCTTCTTTTCCAGGACTCTCTCCTTCGCGGAACGGCGGCATTCGTCAGTCGAAAAGGAGGCGTATGCCATCGTCGAGTCGATCAGGCGTTGGCGTCCCTATTTGCTTGGACGGTGTTTTCCAAATTATCACAGATCAACAGAGCGTTGCATTTATGTACGACATGCAGCATGTTCAACGCATTAATAATGAGAAAGTCAGTCGCTGGCGGATCGAGCTCGTCGATTTCTGCTACACAATCAAATATCGCCCAGGGCGGGATAACCTTGTTGCCGATGCTTTATCGCGACCGGCGATGTGTGCGAGCCTCACCTCTTTTGAGGACCTGCGCGTTCTTCATGACACCTTGTGCCATCCCGGCGTGACGCGTTTCGCTCATTACGTGCACAGTCGTAACTTGCCCGATTCCGTTGAGGATATTCGTCAGCTCTGTCGCATGTGTTCCGTATACGCTGAACTCAAACCTCGCTTCTACAACCCTCCTATGGGCACGCTAGTCCAAGCCACTAGGCCGTGGGAGAGATTGGCGATGGATTTCAAAGGACCACTGCCGGCGTCACCGGCCTCGAGTAATTCTCATTATCTCCTCAAGATCGTTGATGAGTTCTCCAGATTCCCTTTTGCTTTCCCGTGCGGAGATATGTCTGTTGCTACGGTTATCCGGTGCCTGCAGATCTTTTTTTCTATGTTTGGGAATGCGGCCTATGTGCACACCGATCGTGGCGCGGTGTTCTTGTCCCAGGATGTGAGGACCTTCTTGCTCCAGCATAATGTCGCTTCTAGCTATACTACTCCATATATGCCACAGGCGAATGGGCAGGTCAAATGCTTTAATGGCATTATATGGAGGACAGTTACTCTGAGTCTTAAGTCCCACAGCCTAGGACTAGACAAATGGGCTTTGTCACTACCTTGGGCATTAAGCTCGATCAGGACTTTATTGTGTACTGCTACCAATCAAACTCCCCACGAACGGATGTTTCGTTACCCGAGGCGTTCAGGTCGTACCCGACCTTTACCGGGTTGGCTTGCTGAGCCGGGACCGGCTTTTCTCAAACGTGCAGTTCGCATGAGTAAATATGACCCACTGGTGGATAAGGTGCAGGTTCTCCAGGCTAACCCCGAGCACGCTCGTGTGTTGTTGCCCAATGGACGGGAGTCGACGGTCTCAGTACGCCACCTGGCCCCATGCGGGGGAAGTTGACGAACCAGCTTACGATCCCGTTGATCCACCCGATGATCCGCCTATGGAGTATCTGCCGGCTTCCTCACCGCTACATGTACCCGATCCGGCTGGCCCTGTGGGGCCACCGCCGTCACCCGATTTAGGCGGCTACTCTGACGCGGGGGACTCCCGTCTTGGGGATGTAGTACCCGGTAGTTACCGGACCCGCGCCGGGAGAGAGATTCGCCGCCCCGACCGCTATGGATGGACTGACTGACATGGACTGGCAACTGCCGCCCACTGATATTACTCTGCTGCTATGTACTACTAGCCTGATTTCTGCCGTCGCGGGAGTGTAGTTCTAACGGCGGGGAGAATGTAATGAAATTGTGTCTAAGTTGAACCCAGGTGTTATGCTGTCTCCAACCACTGATAGGCTTCTATAAGAACTCGGACGAACATCGCTCCGAGACATTCCTGTAACATTTATTCTGTGTGATAGTGTATACTCGAATGGTGCGTATATCTAGATGATCCAGGCTTGCTTGCTCTAATTGCTAATCGATTGCTACTTCCATGATTATGGAATACCGATACAATGCTTGATGATTTCTTACAGGTGTTGCCAGAGATCGAAACTGAATTAAACCTACTATTGGGACAATGTTGTACATCTTGATTTCTTACAACAAACACCACAAGGAATTTCAGAGGGGCGCAGAGCACAAACAGAGCAGGGGGAGCAAGGCCGGAGAGGAGTCGGGAGAAGACAGAAAGACCACCAACCTACATGCGGTGAGAGAGTGAAAGGCCCTCAGAATCAGCTTCATCGTGGGAGACACCAATGATTCTGAATGCTTTGATTTCAACCACATGAAGCCAAGCTAGTTGTGAAGCAGGAGCACCAGCCCAGAGTGGAGAGCAGTATTCCATTGAGCTGTGGATTAAAGCTTTGTATGTCGTGAGGAGCTCAGAAGTGCCCAGAAAGGACTTTGCACGACGGAGGATGCCCAGACAGCAACTGTATTTGGAGGCCAGATTGGAAATGTGGTTTTCACAGGAAAGATCATGGCAGATAGTGAGACCCAAAAGCTTGATTGACAGAACTTCTTCAAGAGAATTGTTCAGAAAGTAGATGGGAGGGTTTTCAGAGAGACAAAGTGAGAGTGTGAGATTTGTCAGGATTAAAAGACATGGTCCACTTGTTTGACTAGTTTGAGATGTTATCCAGGTCTGCATCGAGTGAAGAGGCTGCTGCCTGCCGATCTGCGGGTTAGGATATGGAGCGGCAGAGAGAGGAGTCATCAGCAAAGAGATAGAGGATTTTCCAGAGAGTCGGAGAGATCATTAATGAAGACCAGAAAAAGCACAGGGCCCAGAAGACTGTCTTGAGGAACTCCAGCCCGAACAGGAAGGGGAGATGAGAGAAATCCATTCAGGGCCACATGTTGACTGTGACCAGAGAGGAAGTCTGCAAGAAATGTGTGGAGGTTTCCATGGATACCATAGGAGGAGAGTATGGTGAGCAGCGCACGGTGCCAGACCGTATCGAAGGCACGAGTTATGTCAAGGGAGACAGCTCTGATTTCCTGTTTGGCATTGAGGACCTCCATCCATTGTTGAGACAGCAGAAGCAGCATGTCCAGGGTAGAATGACCTGGTCTGAATCCAAATTGATGACTGAAGGTCAAGCCATTGGATAAGAGGAAGGATTTGATGTCAGAAGCGATGATTGATTCCATGACTTTGCTGATTATTGGGAGCAGGCTGATTGATCTGTCGTTTCAAGGATCTGTTTTTAATTTAGCACCTTTTTTGTGTAAAGCGGTAATGTCGGCTGATTTCCAAGCAGATGACAGATTACCTCGAGCAAAAGAGAGGGTGAGATAGAATGGCAGAGCAGGATTTTAGGACCCGTGGGCTGATTATTTTGTGTGTAGTAAGTGCGGAAAAACGGGGCATTTTGCTAAAGTATGTACAGGGTGGGCCATAAGTAGCCATACATAGGGTTTTTAAAAGTGGTCGCAGACGTACAGCCACAGATGAAGATACAACGGACAGAATACTAACAACGCTTACACGGAGTCCCCTAAAAAGTACACGACGGTTGTCTGCAGAAAGCGGTGTCAGCAGATCGAGTATCAGGTGCATTTTGAAAGCAAACAAATGGCATCCATACAAATTGCATATGGTGCAGCATCTGAGTGAAGACGACCCGGATAGACGGATGGAATTTTGTGAATGGGTATTAAGCAAATTGAACGATGACGCAAACTTCTCATCTGGGATCTTGTTTACCGATGAAGCCAATTTTTACGTCAATGGAGAGGTTAATCGGCAAAACTTACGTTATTGGAGTAATTTCAAAAAAGCGTTTATTAACGCACAGGTTGTAAACCTGGTGCGTTATAGCGTTTGCCTGGGAATTTCGGGCGCTCAAAAGTGAAGCTAGTTTCTGTCACCCATTTCTGTCGCTCATTTCTGTCGCTCATTTCTGTCGCTCAGATGTGTAAACATGACGTCATCAAATCTATATTTATAGGATAGGTTATAGGAGATATATATGTTATAGGATAGGAATATAGGACCCAAATGACCCAGAGGACCCAAATGACCCAGAGGACCCAAATGACCCAGAGGACCCAAATGACCCAGAGGACCCAAATGACCCAGAGGACCCAAATGACCCAGAGGACCCAAATGACCCAGAGGACCCAAATGACCCAGAGGACCCAAATGACCCAGAGGACCCAAATGACCCAAATGACCCAGAGGACCCAAATGACCCAGAGGACCCAAATGACCCAGAGGACCCAAAGGACCCAAATGACCCAGAGGACCCAAATGACCCAGAGGACCCAAATGACCCAGAGGACCCAAATGACCCAGAGGACCCAAATGACCCAGAGGACCCAAATGACCCAGAGGACCCAAATGACCCAGAGGACCCAGAGGACCCAAATGACCCAGAGGACCCAGAGGACCCAAATGACCCAGAGGACCCAAATGACCCAGAGGACCCAGAGGACCCAAATGACCCAGAGGACCCAAATGACCCAGAGGACCCAAATGACCCAAATGACCCAGAGGACCCAAATGACCCAAATGACCCAGAGGACCCAAATGACCCAGAGGACCCAAATGACCCAGAGGACCCAAATGACCCAAATGACCCAGAGGACCCAAATGACCCAAATGACCCAGAGGACCCAAATGACCCAGAGGACCCAAATGACCCAGAGGACCCAAATGACCCAGAGGACCCAAATGACCCAGAGGACCCAAATGACCCAGAGGACCCAAATGACCCAGAGGACCCAAATGACCCAGAGGACCCAAATGACCCAGAGGACCCAAATGACCCAGAGGACCCAAATGACCCAGAGGACCCAAATGACCCAGAGGACCCAAATGACCCAGAGGACCCAAATGACCCAGAGGACCCAAATGACCCAGAGGACCCAAATGACCCAGAGGACCCAAATGACCCAGAGGACCCAAATGACCCAGAGGACCCAAATGACCCAGAGGACCCAAATGACCCAGAGGACCCAAATGACCCAAATGACCCAGAGGACCCAGAGGACCCAGAGGACCCAAATGACCCAGAGGACCCAGAGGACCCAAATGACCCAGAGGACCCAGAGGACCCAAATGACCCAGAGGACCCAGAGGACCCAGAGGACCCAAATGACCCAGAGGACCCAGAGGACCCAAATGACCCAGAGGACCCAAATGACCCAAATGACCCAAATGACCCAAATGACCCAGAGGATCCAAATGACCCAGAGGACCCAAATGACCCAGAGGACCCAAATGACCCAGAGGACCCAAATGACCCAGAGGACCCAAATGACCCAAATGACCCAGAGGACCCAAATGACCCAGAGGACCCAGAGGACCCAAATGACCCAGAGGACCCAAATGACCCAGAGGACCCAAATGACCCAGAGGACCCAAATTCTATGTATGTTTCTATGATGATGTATGTTTTGGTGAAAGTACATAATGTGAATACTAGTAGCAATTTTACGAAAACCATGGCATAATTTCAAATCTTGACCCGAGATGATAATTATGCTACATCATAATTTCCATGTGCCAACCTGGGCGGAATCCAAGTGGATTCACTTGACTTGTTTTCCCTATGTATGGTTACTTTTGGCCCACCCTGTAGATCGTCTGGGCTGAGGGCTGCAGCTATGCTCCACACCCCAACCCTAGCTACGATATACACTGCATTTCTAGGAAACCTTTCTAAGGCAACAGTTAATGTGCTTTTGAGTGGTAACAAGTGTAGAGCACTTTTGGATACTGGGAGCTCGGAAAGTTTTGTGTGCCAGAGGCTGGTTAAGGCGTACAAACTATGTGAACACCCAGGGACAGGTAGAGTATCAATGGCATCTACCTCATTGTCGACACGAATAGCTGGACATTGTTTAGTGAACCTCGAGCTGAAGGGCTGTACATACCGTGATGTTCGACTCTCCATCTTACCTGACCTATGTAGTGATGTAATTTTAAGCCAGGATTTCATGAAACATCATGAGAGTGTTACTGTGCAGTTTGGGGGAGATAAACCACCACTCTCTGTCTGTGTGCTAGCTACCCTCTCCATACCACCTCCACCAATTTTCGCCAATCTCACTCCCAACTGTAAGCCCACTGCTGTTAGATCAAGAAAGTACAGTGCACCAGACAGCTGTTTCATCGAGTCAGAAACAAGGAGGTTGCTCGAAGAGGGCATTATTGAGCCCAGCACCTCGCCCTGGCAAGTTCAAGTTGAAGTTACAACGAATGAGCGACACAAAAGGTGGATGGTGATTGATTATTCGCAGACAGTCAACCACTTCACGCAACTAGATGCCTACCCACTACCAAAGATAGACAATTTGGTCAACAAGGTAGCGCAGTATCAACTATACAGTACTATCGACCTGAAGTCCGCTTACCACCAGGTCCCTATCAGAGAGGGAGACAAACCGTATACTGCCTTTGAGGCGTGTGGGCAATTGTATCAATTTCGCAGGATTCCATTCGGGGTGACAAATGGAGTCACCTATTTCCAACGGGTGATAGATCAGTTTATTGCAGATAACGGACTGTCTGATACCTAGATGCTTATCTGGATAACATTACTGTCTGTGGCAAAAGTAAGGAACAACAACAACAACAACATGCATTTTAAAGGCCATTTTCCCTGCTAGAGCGGGGGTTAGCCTTGCGGTCCCCATGACAATCTTCTCCATTTTGCCCTATTTTCTGCATCTCTCCCTGTTAACCCCCTTGCCCGCATTTCTTCTTCCACCATCTTTAGCCAAGTCTTTCTCGGTCTTCCCCGTCCTCTACGTCCTTCTACATTCATTTCCATCACTCTTCTCAACCAGTCACTTTCATCCTTCCTCAACACATGACCAAACCATCTCAACCTGTTCCTCTTAACAGCATCAATCACAGGCAATATTCCCATCATCTTTCGCAATTCATCATTTGTCTTCCTCTCTCTCAACGATACTCCGCACATCCATCGAACCATTCGCATTTCCACCCTTTCCAGCCTTCGTTGCTGCTCTACGTTCATTACCCATGTCTCGCTCCCATAAATCATAACACTTCTCACACATGCAGCATACACCTTTCCCTTCAGCTTCAGCGACACTCTCCTCCTCATCAGCACGCCACTCAGTTCCGGAAACTTCTTCCATGCACATCTCACTCGAGCAACTGTTGCCGAGTCTGATCTACCTTCTCCATTCAGCATGTCTCCGAGGTAGCAAAATGTTTTCACACCTTCCAGCTTCACGCCGTCTCCAAGATCCAACTCAACATTTCCTCCATCTGCAGCTCCCTCTGTGCACACCTTACATTTGAATGTAGCTGCCACACTGGTTAATGACCCTCTCAGACCACTACATTTTTGATGAATCCACTTAGCGCACATTGTACATTGAATGGAGTTCACTCCGACACCCTTCCTGCACACAGCACACGGCCACTTCCCAGTTCTTTCCACCTCACCACATGCTTTACCGCTTGCCATCACCTTCGTCTTTCCGATATTCACCTTCAGACCTTTTGTCTCCATACATTCCTTCCACTTGTTCATCTTTTCCTTCAGTCCATCCATACTTTCCGCAATCAACACCAGATCATCTGCATACAACAACTCCCACGGTAAACCCTCCTTTACGTTCTGAGCCAGCACCTCCATCACAGCTACAAATAGTAGTGGACTTAGTACCGACCCCTGATGCACTCCCACCTTCACCTCAAACTCACCACAGTTCCCATTCTTCATCCTTACAGCTGTGCGCGCTCTTTTGTACATTGCCATCACTACTCTGATCAACCATTCCTCCACTCCTAACTTCCTCAATGCCCATGTCAATACTTTGCGTGGAACCCTATCGAATGCTTTCTCCAGATCAACAAACCCAAAAAACAACTTCTTCCTCTTCTCCATGTACTTCTCCTGCAACTGCCTCACAATGAAAAGCGCATCTGTCGTTCCTCTTCCTGGCATAAATCCAAACTGCATTTCGTCGATCTTCACTTTCTTCCTTATCCTCCTCTCCAACACCCTTTCCAATACCTTCATTCCATGCACCAATAACTTTATCGCTCGGTACGAGCCACACTCCAGAGGGTCACCTTTCCCCTTGTATAGAGGGACGAGGGTACTCAGTTCCCAGTCCACTGGAATGTGGCCTTCTTTCACCACCAGATTACAGATCTCTGTCATTCTCTTCACACCCCAACTTCTTGCTGCCTTCAACATATCTCCCACAACTCCCGTCGGCCCTCCTGCTTTTCCACTCTTCATTGCTTTTATTCCTCGGGTTCCTCGGGCGAGTGAGGCGTGCTTCGAGCTCTCCACGGCATCGAAGTTTGAGTGTTTTCCCATTCTTGTCTTTGTCAAATTTCCACTGGTTATTTTGCTGTGTACGTGTTATTGTGTGTTTCTAGTTGGTGTTGGTTTGTGGTTCGTGCAAACTTGTGTGTAGTTAATCGTTTTCTGAGTCGTACCTCGTGCGCGGCCTGGTAACTTGGGGCTTCCCTCCCCCCGTCGGTGTTTTGTCGGTTTGGGTTATTTCCTTCGCTGTATTGCTTGTTTCTTTTATTTTATTTTCTCCCCCTCACCTCACCTCCCTAGACAAATAATTCTATATTGATTCTTTCTCTCCTCCCGGACACGTGCTTGTTCGCTCTCCTCCTCGTCTCGGCTTGTGCCCCGCCCCCTGTATCTCGTTTTCTTCCGCCTCTGCTCCTTCTTTCTCAAATCGACGTTCTCGCTTGGAGACTTTTCCCGGATTGATTTTTTTCATCGTTCTGTTTGGATATTGTTGGAATATGTTTAAACCGCAGCCGTGATGCTGACGCCTCCCCCTCCCCCCCCCCCCCCCCACACCCAGAATTTACATGTTTTAAACGTTTCCCAGTGTGTACCCTTGTCAGAATAGGTACACCGTATCCCTGCGTGTCGTAAGAGATGACTAAGAGGGTTGGCGTCAGGAAGGGCATCCGGCCATAAAAACATTGCCTCAAAAAGAGAACCATGACAATCACAAGTACATATGGGCAGGGTGCAGCCCGAAGTGGAGATCGGTTTCTGAGGTTTGGGACATGGAATGTGGGGACAATGACAGGGAGATCAGGAGAAGTGGTGGAAGTATTGGTCAGAAGAAGAGTGGACATATGTTGTGTGCAAGAGACGAGATGGAAGGGAAGTGGTGTGAGAATGGTGAAGGGTAGGCAGGGACAGAAATACAAGTTTGTGTGGCAAGGGTGCCCGGAGGGCGTGAATGGTGTTGGTGTCCTGTTTTCTGAGGAGTTTGTAGACAGTGTGGTGAGTGTGACTAGAGTGAGTGATAGGTTGATGATGGTGAAAATGATGATTGGAAAGCTCTTGGTGAACGTCATCTCGGGATATGCTCCGCAGGTTGGTCGAAGCGATGAAGAGAAGGACAAGTTCTGGTGTGCGATAGAGAAGCTGATGGAAAACGTGAAAGATGAGGAAGTTGTTGTGGTGGGAGGAGACCTGAATGGACATGTGGGAAGAAGTATGGATGGTTTTGAGGGAGTTCATGGGGTTTACGGATATGGTGTGAGAAATGGAGAAGGTGAAAGGATTTTGGAGTTTGCTGATGGAGCTGATTTGTTGATTTGTAATACTCAGTTCCAGAAAGAGGACAATAAGCTTGTTACATACACGTCAGGTGGGTCGACGACAACCGTTGACTACCTGATGGTGCGTCGGCGTGATAGGGGGCACCTCCGGGACACAAAGGTGATCCCGGGGGAGGAGGCTGTTTCACAGCACCACTTGGTTGTCTGCGACATAAGGGTGAAAGGTGCGAGGAGAGCTCGGCGGGTGAAGTACCAACCGAGAATGAAGGTGTGGAGGTTGAAAGAGGTGACAGTAAGGGAGGCATTAAAAGAGAGGCTGAGTAGGGTAGAGGATGATGTGGTTGAGCTTGAAAGTGGTTGGATGTCAATGAAAGCTAGTCTGTTGGGAGCCGTTGGTGAGGTATGTGGATGGACAAAAGGACCACCGAGGCACTCGGAAACATGGTGGTGGGATGTTGAGGTTGGAAAGAGGATTGACGAGAAGAGGACGAAGTTCAAAGAGTGGCAGAAGGCGAAGGGTACGGGAGCAGAAACAGCAGAGCATGAAAGTTATAAGGCAGCCAGGAAGGCTGCAAAGAAAGAGGTAGCAAAGGCGCAGGAGGCATGTAGGAAAATGTTCGGAGAACGCTTGGATTCGGAAGAGGGTCAGAAAGCAGTATTCAGGATTGCAAAGCAGATAGCGAAAGAGAGGTGTGATGTGATGGGGGTGAGTTGCTTGAAGGATGAAGTGGGACAAATCGTTGTCGACCCAGATGGAATTAATGGAAGATGGAAAAGATATATGGAAATGCTGTTGAATACAGAGAATGAATGGGATGGCAACATAGAGAGTAACCCAGTTTTAGGACCGGCAGAGAAGATAACTGAGAAGGAAGTTGAGGAAGCGATAAAAGCAATGAAGAGTGGAAAAGCGGGAGGGCCGACGGGAGTTGTGGGAGATATGTTGAAGGCAGCAGGAAGTTGGGGTGTGAAGAGAATGACAGAGATCTGTAATTTGGTGGTGAAAGAAGGCCGCATTCCAGTGGATTGGGAACTGAGTACCCTCGTCCCTCTATACAAGGGGAAAGGTGACCCTCTGGAGTGTGGCTCATACCGAGCGATAAAGTTATTGGAGCATGGAATGAAGGTATTGGAAA